>NW_025767015.1:600000-1153930 GCF_003918875.1 Haliotis rubra
AATGAGAGATTCAGTGTTACTGGTGAAGCTTATTTCTGGATGGAGTCCTATCTGTCAGGACGATTTCAGGCTGTGAGAGTCAATGGGCAAATGTCAGAGTATGGAGTTCCACAGGGTTCTGTACTGGGACCAGTGTTGTTCACTATCTACACATCACCTCTCGGGGGACATTGCTCGTGCCAATAATCTCTCGTTCCATCTCTATGCTGACGACACCCAGCTGTATCTGGCCTTCAAGACCTCCAACAGAACATCAGTAGAGGATACATATCGTCGTTTGATGAACTGTATCAAGGACATCAAGGATTGGATGACCTTAAACTTTCTCAAGCTCAACAGTGAGAAGACAGAACTGCTGATCCACTCTTCAAAGTCAACGAGAGAGGCAAACTTGCTCTGCCCACCTTTGAAATTGGAGGCTGCATCATTGAACCAAGCAAAGAAGCACGAAATCTGGGATTTGTATTTGACTCATCTATGAATGCAGAGTCCCATGTAAACAAAGTATGCAGACATGCATATTTTAACATCCAAAACATTGCCCAAATACGTCGTTTTGTAAATCTAAAGACCGTAACATCTCTTGTTCAGTGCTGTGTTGTGTTTAGATTACTGCAATGCTCTTCTAATTGGACTACCAAAGCAACTGATAGCAAAGCTGCAGCGCATTCAGAATTGTGCAGCTAGACTTGTGACAAAGACAAAGAAAGAGAGCCACCTTTCTCCAGTGTAAAGAAACTTCATTGGTTGAAGGTGGCGGACAGAAAGTGCTCCTGTTAACCTTCAAAGCAAGGACAGGCCTAGCCCCTGTGTATCTCCAGGAACTCCTCCAGGAATACAAGCCTGCGGGGTCTCTTAGATCCATGGGATAAGGCATGCTGTGTGTTCCACATGCAAGGACCACCATCTATGGAGATCGATCCTTCGCCAGAGCAGCTCCACGACTTTGGAATGATCTACCATTAAAACTGAGACTTATAAATAATTTGGCCGCTTTTAAAACCAATCTCAAGACCCACCTTTTCTCAAAGACATACGCCTAGATCGAGTGGACATTGCTGATACATGTAACATGCATCCTCTTAATGCGCTTTTGAGCAGTTATACTAACTGGATTCTTGCACTATATAAGTTCTTAGTTGATGATGAGGATGATGATACTTGTTCCTAATCTATTTCTCCCCCTCCTGCAACTACCTGTAAGTCAATATATTACCCAAACAATAACAAGAAAGTGTTTTTACTTGTAAAAACAGATGTCTCCCCCTTCCCCCAATTCAACGTTGAGACCTTAAACAATTCATTTCATTCCTTCAATTTCAAAATCTCTCTAAGTATGAAAATACATATTATTGATAGTATGTTATTATGTTTGTAAAGTCTTCATTTCTTATTTTTATATTCAATTAAACTTAATTTAGTACTGAAAATAATACAATTTTGCTAAATATACAGAGAAAGTTCATGGTGTTTTATAGTAGTACATGTATATGGTTGATGCTTCTAAGCTTACCAATAATTGGTATTAAGTATACAAAATTTGGTGAAGATGGGTGAAGAGGTCTTAGAGTTATAGTTCCAAACACAAACCCTACCCTTCAAAAAGACCAAGTCCAAATTGTTGCCATGAAAACAGAAAAAACGAAAATTGAAAAAAAAACTCAAACCCCCAAAAGGCACATCTACATGATATGGAGAGGCAGTATACCAAATTTGGTCAAGATTGTTCATGCAGTTTTAGAGTTATGTTCCGGAAACAATGGGAACTCTGACGCCAACGTAAACTCAGCCAAAAACATTATGTCTCCCGATCCTTCGGGGGGAGACATAATAAACATGAAGTGGAAACCAAATAAGCTGGCCTTGGTTCAAGACACGGATTAACCTGTTGATTAACTTACTTGATGCGGGTTCCGGACAACTGACAATTCCCTACCTACACCGGGCCATGTGACGTGGGAAATCTGAAATTCAGCCAGTGCGCATGCTCCCTGCATCTCTGCCCCTCAAGATGGCTGAGCAGGCAAGAAGCATGACATCGTCATGTCTCCCCAGCCATATGTCCCTCATGGGCCAAAAGCTTCGACAACAAGGACTACAAAAGGTAGGTACTACATCAGCCGCCCACCCAAATAACGAAACTACCCCACCCACTATGCAATTATTATATTTAAGTATTTAAACCCTGAGACACCCGCACTAGCATCTACACTGAAATGTTGCATATATTGTAATAAAGAAGTTGTATATCCATAGAATTATTGTCCTTGTCCATCACACCAACTTCTAAGTTCCACTCAAAGAAGACACGATGTAGAAGTTTTTTTCAGTAATTAATACTTTCTTTGTGGCAAACCATCTTAACACACACACACATGATACTGATAAGAGCAAACAATATGGACATCATGCAATACATGAATAAATTGACAGATAAAGTTTGACGAATATAACATGCTGAAGATGCATAATCTGTGTCAAACATAATCTTTCGCAGGTGATATGCCTAAAAAGTCAATATAGCTCTTTTCAGTATTAACATAAAACATATATAATGTACATACAAACCTGAGGTACTTTGCAGGAATTGAGAGTTCTGCTGAACTTGATATCTACATCATCTCTGAATAATTTTGGATCTGACCTGCAAGAAAACATTGGACATAACGAAAAGTACTTGTGACATCAATTTCCAATCTGGAGCAAGGATCAAAAAGCCTCACTTGCATGACAATTAAGGATAAAATATTATTCAATCATTCCTGCAAAAAGGAATCTAAAAATGATGTTGCCAATCTTCTTGAATCGTGGTTGTATAGACTGTTTTGCCCAATAAAGTATTGTTTGAGATTGAGGTTAGAAATGTTTTTGTTTGTGGAAAGAGAAGAGTTCGCACAAACAAAAACATTTTTAACCTCAATCTCAAACAATACTTTATTGGGCAAAACAGCCTATACAACCATGATTCATGTTGTCCTCAAACTTGACTTCCGGTGTACATTTAAAAAACAATAGGTTCAATTACTCCATTGATACTTAAATGTCATTTTCAATATTACGACGTTTCTTTTGCCTTTCAGTATATAATAACTGTTAGAAAACCTTAAACATTTCGGGCTTTTCTTTGCCCCTTCATCAGGTGAATGGTTATGGGGTGTCTGTGATGTTTTAAGGGGGGGTCACCCATTTTGTTCTGGGGAGCTAGGGGGGTCATCAATTCTGTACATAAAGATATTTCAAAATTATGCTTAGAAATTATGGAAGGGGAAGGGGGACAATTGATTTTGTACATGACATGCAGGGGGGTCACTTATTTTGTACATAAATTTTAGGGGGGGTCATTCACATTGTACATGCTTCTCCAAAAAATCATCATCATCCCCCCAAACCATAAATTATGAACAGTCCCTAATATAGGATACAATAAACTAAAACAATAGATGTCACTCACCAGCTAGTTAGTGTCAAAGGATACACATCTTAAAACTCCAAATATACTAGCCACATAAAGAAACTGTGCATTGTCAAAATATTATCCCAGTTGATAAGTACGATAACAATGTCAAAGGTACATATAAACTTTAATGGAGGGATCATGAGACCATAACAAGTCGGGAGAATTTCAATTGAAAAGTCAATCACAATGACGTCACGAGTCCACAAGCGGGACAGGGGTCAAACGACCATGTCACAAGCTCAATAACGGGTATGTCCACCATCGGCATTGAGAACAGCAGTGCATCGACGATGCATAGAGCCTATCAAACGTGCAAGGAAGTCTTGTGGGATGTCTCGCCAGATTAGGAACAATTACATGTATTGTTAGTAATTATTAGTAAACTTACCTCTGGATTATGGTTGCCTTATTCCTGTGGATTTCACAGACACATGCAGAATGGAAATGAAATTTTTTTACTAAGTCATAGCTATCCCTACAGGTATGCTTAAAAGAGTTATGCACTTATCTCCCTTGGCTGTGACGTCACAACATAGTTGTTGAAAACCTCTCATGATTTTTCTGAAGAAAACTAACATCTTCTGCATCTCCTCGTGGGGAGGTTGGCGCGGGCACTAAATCCCATAATCCAGAGGTAAGTTTACTTATAATTACTAACAATACATGTAATTGTTCCTAATTATAGGCGTAAACAATCCCTCTGGATTATGGTTGCCAGAATCACACATAAGGAAGGAGGGTTTATGTAGATGATGAATACAGCAATACCACTAATTATCCCGTTATAGTCTATGACATAACAATTAGGGTAACTATGACTTAGGTGATGAAATGTAATTATATGAATTATCTAGATCATTCCCTGGATATTCTAGTATTTAATTACCTAAATGGAAGGATCATACTCGTGAGGGAGAAATATTTGGTGTTTGGAGAAGACTGACGTCACTTCCTGTCCAAGACCTCATAGGTGGTTCTGTAATAGTCTATTTGACCGATTCTCATTTAAACCGGTTTCTGTGACATCACTTCCTGTTTGATGACGTCACTTCCTGTTCATGACATCACTTCCGGTCCATGACGTCACTTCCGGTTCATGACGTCACTTCCGGTTCATGATTTCACTTCTGGTTCATGATTTCAAGTCTTCTCGTAGATTATTTAACTGGAGTAATAAACTGCAGCGGATATAATAGTTCCACTTGCTGGTAATAAATATTAATAGATAAGGTTCTTCAAAGATCCTCATCCTTCCATTTACTGTTAACCTGTTTCCTCCCTCACAGTCCAAAACAGTGAACCACTGCTGAGTTTGGATATATCAGCACACACCCCCTACTTTTTCCCCCTCAAGGGAAAAACAGGTGGAGGAGAGGCGCTGTCTGTAGGCTCTCTAAGGATGGAATGACGTTTCGCAAAACTAAATTGGTGTAGGGATTAGATATTTTCAAACGGCATGCAGCAACAATCTGATCTATGGAAAAGGACCCCCAAGCTGCAAGTGACGACATCCAGGCCCTGGTCTCATGCAGGGAAAACTATTGTTCACTAAGTTGGGGTCACAGTCCTGGTAAACAAAAGTGATGGTCCTCCTAAGCCAAGACGATATAATATGCAATCAAGATCTCCAAAGCAACAATTGTCTTGCATGAGATAAAAAAGACAGCGGCAAATACGTCTGATATGGAGAGTACGCTGGAGATATCATCGCAGAGCTCGAATAGGTCATAGGACTCTAGTTCAGTCTGATCTAGAGGCAGATGTAGGGAATACTTGAATCTGGTATACTCTGTGGATGAGAGACCACTAGCAGATGCCCGATTCTTGGCAAGAAAAAACTGGTAAAGTGCTACATGACAGCCATCCATAGCCTCCTGTAAAGGTGATTGGCTAAAGTCTATGGCAAAAAATTCTGTTATTCTGAAACTGGAAGCTGTATCAATGACAAGGAGAAACCCCACCTGTTAAGGAAAAGAAATGTCAAGGAATTTCCTACATAGGTTTGGAAGACTTCTGGAGGGACTACAGAATGAGACATAAAGCCAACGTGGGGAAGATTGTAGGACTAGGAGCTGAAAAAATAAAAGAATAAATAAAGAATTAAATTCGTAACTGGAATGATCTAATCGGCTTGTAGATCAAGCTGTTAGAACCACTGCTAGTCCTTGTGTATCCTAAACAGAAACGATTGCTGATCTGTAGTCCACCATAGGACTGTTTCAGTGTCTTAACATCACTAAGATAAAGATAGAAATCCGCTAAGAAATTTGAAGTCCCCTCAACATGAAAAATGGAGGATCGATATCAGAACAATGAAAAATATCCAGAGATTGGTGAAACAATTTCCTCATTGGATTGTTCTGGAAGTTCTTCTCCAGTCAAGAGGCGATGGTACTAGTGCTGCCGAATAGTCTAACACAAACACTCAAGTGTGATTGGCATCAGAAAACTGCCTGAAAAACGACATCCAAAAGAGGAGTGGGCAAGCATCCCTCATGGGCTAACATGACCACCACAGTATCTTGATTAATTGCCAAATAATCCTCAAAACCTGGGTGAGGAAGCTACACGATACCCAAGACAAGGCAACCGCCGTATGAAAAGATATCGATCTAGTATGCATGGGCTAAAACCTAAAAACTCCCTTGGACTAGGAGGAACGTGATTTAAATGTGAATGAAAGTTTGGGATAATTCGAGAACAGATGTGAGAAATCCCTATCAATTTGAAGCACTGGCGAGGAAAAAGCAACCCCATCTTAACAAGGTTGACATTGGCTTGTCTATCAATACCCCTAGCCGAGGATGCTAAGCCTTTGTATTTACAATATTGTGACTGAATTGTTCAGCCAAGTTGTACAGTGAACGCAGACACGAGATCACAGAATAATGTCCCACATGGTGCATAAAATTCTCACAGCGCATCTCCAATGGCGCATCATATGTCTAAAGAACGTACCGTCAATGAAAAGGACATACTAATCAATGCGCCATTGATTAAACCCATGATTAAACTCATGTCCGCCCGTAACACTCTACAACCTAACAACACGATGTTTACAGCGCCCATTTACAATGTATGAGCTCTCGGCCAATCAGCGTCATTCAGTCCGCAGTAAATACTTATCAGCCAATGAAATAATTCGTTATATTGTAGCTTACACAAGGTCTAAGCTGGTTCCCAAGCTGGTTCCAGGCTCCCGTTGCGCTCGCGAGCTTGCGCCACATTGCGTATATTGCTATAAGCGAGACGGGGCCCAGCTGAAAACAAGGTCGCAAAGCATGGCAGAAGTAGGTAGACCAACGGAAGATGCCATTAGCGTGTTTAGGGAGATGAGGATGAAAAAGTAAACGAACGACAGAATACACCTTCCAAGATCCGTCAGAATGCAGAGGGATAATAGGCACTTGGTAGAACAATAAATGTGCCCTATAACACGCCTTTTCCAGGTACAAGGCACATGCTCAAGGTGTTGACATGTTACCTGTTATTACCCCTGATAACCCATGCTGCCAAGAGGCGCGAGAAAATTGAATAGCCACATGATTTATCCCACCAGGTACCCATGTACCCTGCTGGTCATATAGAGGCAAATGAATAAACACACTTGCCTGTATTCAGTGACTGGATATCAGTCTTGTTTCCAACCTAATGGTATATCGCCCGTGCCTCCCGTGGAGCGCTCAGCTGACAGTGCATGCTGGCAAGAAAACGCACGTGTCATCCCAGTTATCTGATTCATTCACCTGGCCGTCACCTGGTCCGACGCATGTGCTACCTGAACTGCCGATGCCTCGTGGAATAGCAGATTGAGTTTGAACCCTGGCCTCGAATATAGCCGTGGTGTTGCTAATTCAGTAATAATAATAATAATATGATAATAATGAATGTTACATATCGCCAAATCCGACCACAAGGTGGATGCTCAAGCGCTACAAAATGAGGGTGGAGTCTGTAAGAAGGAGTATTCAATAAGAATTGCTTCCAGATCACAGTTGTCTGGGTGGTTGAAGGGGCAATTCACTGAAACGATTAGAAATTCTGGTGCTATGCCATTTAGACTCTTGTATGTGATACAGAGTACTTTAAACAACTGTACCGGGTTGTTTGGAAGCCATGGCCCGGAGGTAGATTCCAATGGAACGGGTGAATACCCGAAGTGGTAGACAAAGTAATAGGCTCAGATGATGAAAAAATAAAAATAAAAGATATATCGCTACCTTATACAATGCCAAGCGTAACAGATTATCGAGGGGAGACGAGATCGACAACCCCCGAGTCCCTTATACCAGGAGTTAAGGTGAGAATTGCAAATGCCATTAACCAGATAAGGATGGCAAATAGATGTCACGTGAGACCCGTCGACTGGTCGTAAAAAGGTGACTAATGGGATCGGGTGGTGAGGCTTGCTGACGTGGATAACAATGTGTCACTGTATCCCAAGTGTGTAGAAACCACCTCCGTAGTGTAGTGGTTAGAGCGTCCGCCCGGAGAGCGGAAGGTTGCGGGTTCGATCCCAGACCGCGTCATACCAAAAGACATTAAAATATGGTACTTGTTGGTCCCTGCCTGGCGCTCGGCATTAATGGGTACAACAAGGACTGGGCACCTCGGAGTCAGTATAATGTGTCCGAGTGGGGTATTCATGCTTCACTGCAGTATGGTATCTCAGTGGACTTGCACTATAAACCCAGCTGAAGTCTGGGTTGGTACAAGCAGCCGCACATACAGATACACACGCATGCACGTCATCATATGAGCGAAATATTCCCAAGGACGACGTGAAACCTAATGTCACCACACCTCACCAAGTGCGTAGATCGAAGCTCAAGTTGATCACTGGAATGTCTGGTCCAGACTTGATGAATTACAGGTCGCCGCCATAAACTGGAATATTGCTCAGTGAGGCGTGAAAACTTAATACGCTCACTCCATGGTTGATACTCGACTACCCCGGTACAGACTATGAAGCATCCCAACTGTCTACGAAAAAATAGACTCTAGACTATGGCTCTTGCCGGCGTTATACGAGTTGTACGGCTTACGAACCCGGGGGCGTGCCCCAACCACTGCCGTTGCCGTTGAGCTGTTGCGGCTACAACCCCACCATGCAGGCGAAAAAAAACCCCCAAAAAACAACAAAATGATTGCTGTACGTCGACATCCGTGTCAGGCTGATCTGGAACGTATCCCGAGATGCCAGCCCACCGACCAGTCGTGGCTACGGCATGGCCTGAAGGACGGTGGCCAGAAGATCCGCTTGGCTGAGGGATCTCGTGGGTCCCCAGCATAGGGGGTGGCAGGACGGGAAGGTCCGAAGCCATGGGACCATACCCGACGAACGCCAGCATGAACCAGTCCGACAGACCTCGACCCGTGGTCACATCTGGGACGGTTGGATGGATAGCCAGCTGTATCTGTGTTTGTCCCGTGGACGCCGACAGGTCAACAGACTGAGTAGCCGTGGCCATGGGTCGAAACGCCATGGGGAACACGGACTACATGGAAAGTCAATGGATAGCCAGCTGTGTCTGTGTTTGTCCCGTGGACGCCAACAGATGAACAGACTGAGTAGCCATGGCCATGGGTCGAAACGCCATGGGGAACACGGACTACATGGAAAGTCAAAGACACAATGAACATCGTTATAAAAAGAGCAGGGAGAGATGGATAGCCAGCTGTGTCTGTGTTTGTCCCGTGGACGCCGACAGATCAACAGACTGAGTAGCCATGGCCATGGGTCGAAACGCCATGGGGAACACGGACTACATGGAAAGTCAAAGACTTTATGAACATCGTTATAAAAAGAGCAGGGAGAGATGGATAGCCAGCTGTGTCTGTGTTTGTCCCGTGGACGCCGACAGATCAACAGACTGAGTAGCCGTGGCCATGGGTCAAAACGCCATGGGGAACACGGACTACACGGAAAGTTATAGACACAATGAACATCTTAAGATACGCGCTTGTGACATATGCATTTTGGCGGGAAAAGTAGAGTTCAATAAAGTAACATAAAATGCAAGCAATATGTACTAAATATAGAATGCGATGGACAGAAATATCAACCAATGCGACACTACCGACCGGGAGTCTTGTAGTTCTTTGAAAATTTTGAGGGAGGACCCGTGAAGCACGAGGCACAGACAAAAACACGTGCAGATACGCGCTTGTGACATATGCTTTTTGGCAGGAAAAGCAGAGTTCAATAAAGTAACATAAAACACAAGCAATATGTACAAAATATAGAATGCGATGGTCAGAAATATCAACCAATGCGACACTACTGACCGGGAGTCTTGTAGTTCTTTGAAAATTTTGAAAACACTTCCACTCTGTAAACACGTCTTCTGTGTTGTCCATACAGAAAAATTATGAGAGGTTTTCAACAACTATGTTGTGACGTCACAGCCAAGGGAGATAACTGCATAACTCTTTTAAGCATACCACTAGGGATAGCTATGACTTAGTTAAAAAAAATCATTTCCATTCTGTATGTGTCTGTGGAATCCACAGGAATAAGGCAACCATAATCCAGAGGGAATGTTTACGCCTATAATTTTCTCAAGTTCTGCTGCAAGGTCAAGGACGTTATTTGGCGGATGAGGAAGATGAGGAAGACGGCGTAGACGTTGATCCATCTCGTCCCAAACATGCTCTATCGGGGAGAGACCCGGTGAATTTGCAGGCCAAGGCAGTAAGTCAACGTTGTGGTGTTGCAAGAAACCCATAGCAACCCTTGACGTATGAGGGCGGGCATTGTCCTGTTGGAAGGTTAACCCAGGGCATGACGTTGCAGAAAAGGAATTGCCACAGGTCGAAGAATCTGATCCCTGTAGCCCACAGCAGTTGCCCTGAACAATCACCAAAGGAGTTCTTTGGCATGCTGTTATTCCACCCCATATCATCACAGAACCACCACCAAAGCGATTCCTCTCCAAGACTCAGGCCTGTGCATAACGTTCTCCCACGCATCTATAGGCACGTTGACGTGCATCACTATGGGAAATGTTAAACCTGGACTCATCTGTAAAAACAACATTCGTCGAGCTTGTCGATGACGTTGTGTCAGGATAGGCCGTATGGCGGGACGTCGTGGTCTGATCCTGTGATGACGTAACGTTGTCAAACTGTGTTGGGGTGGATACGGCGAAGTCCTGGGATGGTTCGGGCAGTCATCACTGCAGTCTGAAACCTGTGGCGAAGATGGGTCACCCTTATCCATCTGTCCTGTCTTGGCGTTGTTACACGTGGACGTCCAGAACGTGGCCGATCGATGACGTCATTTGTGTTCTGGTAGCGTCTCACCAGTGCAGAAATGGTGTTCCGGTGGCAGTGGAAATGTGCAGCCACTTGTCGTTGAGACATTCCCCAACGGACCATCCCAATGGCCTCATGACATTGTGCAGACGTGAGCCTTGGCATGCTATGCGTTTCAATAGCCGTTTAATTTTTTGAACGATCGCAAGGGCAGGGGTTGAGCTTTCCAAATTGACAGTATTGTGTGGCATTCATTTGCTCTGTTTCTCTTTCCCGGAATGCGCGTGCAACAACGTATTGCACGTCTCAAGGACGAACCCACCGACGTCACAGAACGTGGCGCGTGCATGCATGTTGGATACATGTCACTAATCTCTGAGTTTAAATCCTTATGTGTCTACACAGGTTTGATAAATTTAGATTTTAAATTTTTGTATGTACAGTTTCTTTATGTGCCTAGTATATGTACAATTCATAGTCTGGAAGACCTACTGTTATTATCCGAATTATTATTATTATTATTTGTACAATTTTTGTGACAGCTCTCCTGAACTAACTACATCAATTTCCATTAAACTTTAAGGGGTGATAGCCTGTGTGCTGAAATTGATACAAAGTCGAAAAAATCCCGACTTCCGGCTTCCGGTAAGGGCAGATAACCCAAAATGTCGAAATCTGTAAACCTCAATATCTCAAAAACTATAAGAGATAAATTGACCAAATTTTCACTCAACTTAGACAACATCATTCCCCAGCGAAATAGATTTTCCGCCTTTTTGAAAAAAATGAAATTTTTGCCGATTTTCACGTTTTGATGGTGCCTGTGTTTGAAAATCTTCTTCTCCAGAATGGCATATAGTACAATCATGTTCGATATGCCGTTGGAAAGCCGATACTCGGGACTACTTAGTTTGCTCAAGGCATGTCGATATCTTGAATGGTTTTGGAGTTATCACCCTTGAAAGTCGATGAATTTTTCTAAGACGTTTTTTTATAGGGTTAAAAAAAATGTCACAACTCTGCAAAAAATCAAAGGATTCCATTTTCCAAAGTACCAACCTGTACGTAATTGAATGGGAAACATTTTTGCTTCACATTAGGGTTATGTAAATATCAATAATTACGTCACCATTACGACACAAGCGCAAACTTGGCGATTTGTCACATTTCCGCACGTTTTGACGGTGCCTGTGTTTAACAATCTTCTTCTCCTGAACGGCAAATAGTACAATAGTGTTCTATATATCGTTTTAAAGCCCATCCTCCGGACTACTTAGTTTGCTCAAGGCATGTCGATATCTTGAATAGTGTCGGAGTTATTACCCTTGGAAGTTGGTCAATTTTGTCAAAACGCATTGTTATAGTGTTCATAAAAATGCTCTGACCTAACCTCTGGTGATGATAGCCTGTATGCTGAAATTGATAAAATGTTGAAAAAATCCCGACTTCCGGCTTCTGGTAAGGGCAGATAACCCAAAATGTCAAAATATTAGAGATAAATTGACCAAGTTTTCACTCAATGTAGACAATGTCATTCTCCATCGGTTCAATGCAGAAAATAAGTCTGGCAGCAGAAGAAATTTTCTGCAATTTTGGAAAAACTGAATTTTGTGTCGATTTTTCCGGTTTAACGGTGCCTGTGTTTTAAAATCTCATCCTCCTGAATGGCATATAGCACAATCGTGTTTGATATATCGTTGTAAAGCCCACACTCTGGACTACTCAGCTTGCTCAAGGCATGTCCATATCTTGAATAGTTGTGGAGTTATAAGCCTTGGAAGTTGGTCAATTTCTCCAAGACACATTTTTATAGGGTTCATAAAAATGTCACAGCTCTGCGAAAACACAATGGTTTTCATTTTTTAAGGTACCAAGCTGTAGATAATGAAATGTGGAACATTTTTGCTTCACATTATTGTCATGTAAAAGTGAATAATTACATCACAATTACAACACAAACACGACCATTCGGATTTTCACACATATTGTTAGTGGTGAGATAGCTCTCGAGATAGGTGAAGTCAAATATAGCAACATGCACCGCTTCCTGGCTTTGCAATGCCCAAAGAAATAGTTCCCTCTTTAACAGGCCGTAGCTCCGTTCTTCTTAGGTTTACAGTCAAAAGAGTTAGTGTTCTGGAATTGGCAGGATCTAATCTCTCCAGCAGTTTGTTTGCCAGCCTGAGTTGAGTTGAGTTACTGTGACAGGATCATACTTGACATTTTCATAAGAACAAAATCGGCAACATTTACCAGTAATCTCTCTTTTGGTATATGTCTGTATATATTGCTCATTTCCTTTGCTGTGCTTGGCTGTGCGTTCCTGTTTGTTTTTCTGCAGTTTGTGTCAGCTGCATTGAATCAGCGCCAAATTAGGGCGTCAACATTTCACATTAACTAACATTTACTTTCTTGGTAATTCTATCTCAGAAACACTGTAATGGGTGATCCAGTTGGTGTCCAAAGAAGCAGGAGAAGTAAAGGTAGCCACGGGGAGTGTATGGGGAAGTCTGAAGACCGCCACCCGTAGCACCCCGGTTTTTAGTTTGCAGTTGCTTCACTCGGCTAACATCAGTGGTGAAAACATTGCATTTATGTTTTTCGACGCATATAATGTCTCAGTTGGACTCACAATTAAACAGCGATACGACAACGTTCGCAATGTTTACATTCCCACAATGTATATAAGTTGTAGCATGAATGAATTCATGTGTTTGTTATGAATGAACAAGTAGTATCGTCACAACGTGACCTAACTGAGAGGTCATAAGTTATCCAATCAAATCGTTAGAATCGTTAGACACAGCGGAAACATCCCTGTTATGTTCCCTAACAGTGAAAACATCTCACCCAAATGCGCCCCACCACTGCACACCATGACCAGCCATTGTCTATTTTTGCCAACAAGATGGTTGGGGAAAATTTTGTCTGTGTTATAATCTAAACCATACTATCAAAATCATAAAATTAGGTTTGGATTATATTCTAAGATCTTTTTAACATTATATCCATCAATTATCTTTTCAATTTGGCATTTAATTAGGTATATTTTTCAACACCCTGTGGCATCCTGTCTTCATGAAGAACTGTTCTATGTATAACTTTAGAATATCAGACTGGGGCCCATACCTGATATGTTCATCTTGTATCCCCAGTCATTGTAACATAGAAAATAAATGCAGTTCTGCACTCCTTGTAGGGATAATTATTTTCTGAATAATTTGTTTACAGTGTCAAGGAGAAGTGAGTGGTTTTAGTTTTACGCCGCACTCAGCAATATTCCAGCTATATGGCACGTCAAGGAGAAAGATGGGCAAGAAAAGGCTGGAAAATTAAATGTTACTGTTCCAGTTGTCATATTCATTAGAGAGGACCACTGAACAACTACCTGAATGAAAATCAGAGTTCTTTCCAATTCATTTACCTCAAGATAATATCATTGTATAATCCATTCATATGGAATATTTTCAGGCAGTAGTCTTCTCCATTACAGAATTATACCATGGGGGTGAAGACTACTGAGGCAACATCAAAGGTTATATGGAACAAAATAAAATCCTCTCCTTTCAACAGAAGAATCTTCAGAAGTTATCAAAGTTAAAGAAAACCTGGAAGAAACCAGTTAGTATGAAGCCAGCTGCAACAATCACCTCAGGAGTGTTAAACCCTTCTACTCTAGAAGAAGAAGAAGAATGAACCTGCACGCAAGGTTCTCAGAAGACTTAGTCTATTGTGTTTGAATGCATGTAACTGCATTCATGGAAAAGACAACATTGATTCATCATTCAATGGAGATTCATCACAAGATGAAAACAACCCTTCTATTTATGAAGACCATGGATTACTAGCATTGATTGCTGATGATCTACCTATATTTCCACTCTCAGGGGTTCATTTTCTTCTGATACATAGTATATCAAAGTTGAAAACTATTGAGATGAGGATTGTACTTCTCATGAAACCAATTCCACAGATTGCAAAGTTCAAGAAGACTAGAAGATATCCTTCATAAAGTCATGGGCAAGTTATCCAAACGTTTACGAACCTTTCTTCAATAGAAGAGGACGATATCGAGACATGCATGCAAGAATCTCAGAAGACCATCCCACAGCCACAGACTGCACAAGCTACTGTTCCGATCAACCCATCATTTCCACCACAATACAAGAAAAAAAGTGTCTCTAAATGGTCAGAGATCATCTGCAGAAGAACGAAAATGACAACTAGAAATGGTGACACCCATGGCATGGAATCCATTGCCTCCTCATGGTCTTTAAAGATCAAGAGAAGTTTACAGTTACCTACTTGTGACCTAAACATAATTCTCAAGCATTTCTTTGATTGGCATTCTATTAGTTGAGGAGATGAAGAATGAGGACAACTTCTTTTATGGATATACAACTTCTTTATTCTGTATAGGCGACGTTTCGACAAAGATTCTTATGACGTTGTCAAGCAAGTAATCTGAAGCAGTTTACCAGCATTTGAACAAGTCTAATCTACCACATTCAACAATGATGAACATACACTTACTCATTTCCGTTTGAAATGAAGATTTTATCGTAATATATACTGTAGTGATCTACCTAGACAACCATATGGACATTCTTCAACTCTCAACAGTCTCATCTTTCCTAGAATCAGATGACACTGAAAGGTCACAAAGAAACTTGATTGGATGGTTGCAGAACTTCATTTTGGAGGAGCAGAACTTCATTTTGGAGGAGAGTAGTAATGTTCAGAGCCCACAAAGCAGCAGGACTCAAGCCTCCTAAAGCATCCAATCGAGATGATGTTAGAGCCATAGTGTCCCCGCTAGCACTTCATGGCAACTGTTCCATCACATCTATTAGGGAAGGATGAGTTCAGGCAGCTTTTCCGTAAAATCAAAATCTTGTACCTACATAAAACAATGACTATCGTTAACATATACCTTTACCTAAGTTCGCACCGGACTTCCTGTGACACAGAGATCTCTTAGCTTGATCACTGGACTTGAAATGGTTGAGCCACATTTAGGTAAAACGAAGATTCAGACGCCCCTGCACTGTAAAGACCTTATCCAGCCTCATGTAAGAATGTCGAGTTTTGATTGGTTCATGTGACTGATAAAATACCATGTACACCAGTCACGATCCGCGAGGAGGGAGTACAAAAGTCATATTATCCCGCCACACCTCGGTGATCACGCGAAGTGAGAAAAGCGTGCATCGCCAAGCCTTTAGTAACGTGCGCTGCATTGAGGTCAATCGATCAGCTGTTGTCAACATGGCAGCAAGGAAATGTTTGCCACAACAACTGAGAATGAAATTGATGCATATTGTTTTCTTTTGATTTAGTAAAAACATTCGGCTAGATAAATGAGTTATCACATCGTGTCGAGGGAAATATAGGGTTTTATCAGTCCCTCGTGAGGTTGTACAACCTTACTAATATCAAAGTCAGAGACACCACGAGCAACAATCATGTTCTGATGGGAGACAACAGAAGATGAGAGATCAAGTCCATGATGCGTAGCCAATGATCCAAGGTCGGTAGAATCAGACAAGTTCTGGCATCCAGAATAGCCCCAAAGAACTTTATCCTGGGTGCTGGTGTGAGTTTGGGTTTATCCGGGTGAATGAGAAATCCCAAGTGAGTGAAGACATGAAGTATGAATCGCGTGTGTAGAATCAATATCCTGGTCAATCAATATTTCATACTGAGCATGATAGGTGTGGTGATGACAGTTGGCAATAAACCAACACCGGCTACACCAAGCCCCATGCTAGCTGCAAAAAGCGCAGTGTAAACTCTGTCGAGGGCAATCACGCTCCTTTTCTAGTCGACGTTTTATTTTGCTCATTTGTTGCAAACGAAATAAATCAACGCTTTCCAACTTTTCAGATACTTCATCTATTGCCGGGTATAATCCCATCTTATAATGTATTTTATGGAATAGCCTTCAAGTGGTTCTCTGACAATCTTTTATCACTAACACAAAATCTAATAAATGCAACAAAATCAAACTTTGCACAGTCACATGAGTGAGTGAGTCTAGTTTTACGCCACACTCAGCAATATTCCAGCTATATGGCGGCGGTGTGTAAATAATCGAGTCTGGACCAGACAATCCAGTGATCGACAGCATGAGCATCGATCTGCGCAATTGGGAACCGATGACATGTGTCAACCAAGTCAGCGAGCCTGACCACCCGATCCCGTTAGTCGCCTCTTACGACAAGCATAGTCGCCTTTTGTGGCAAGCATGGGTTGCTGAAGACCTATTCTACCCTGGATCTTCACGGGTCCAGTCACATGAAATCGACAGACCAACTCTGATAATTTTTGTCTCACAATTTTGGACACCCGAATAAAAAAGTTCTTAAAAAGACGATCATTATTTGGTTGTCACTTTTCGCTATTTCTTACGAGGGGGGACCACTTGCTGGTAGAACAACCAGGTAGTCAACAAGAGTGTACAGTGAAATTTCAATTTCACACGAACAACTCAAACAGCCTTGTGTGTCACCGAGATCAGAGAGGGCAATTGTTGCACATTTTCAAAGGCGATGTTTGCCTGGAATATCACCCATTAAAATATTTTATGAAATAGTCGTCAAATGGTTCTCCAACAAGCTCACGATTTGAAGCTTATTAGATGTATATCATAAGGTAAAAAATCTTAGCGAAAGTTTTTATCCAATGCAACAGTGACCCCCTCAAGACTTACATGAGAATTTGCTGAATTTGTTTCTGTCTGTATATAAATTGCACAACATTGCTATTGATGTGTTTTCTGAGCCAACTAAGTTTTACCCCCCGTTAAAATTACATCGTCGGTTGGTGCATCCCCAAGCAAGACTTCGATATAAAGTGTAGAATCTTTTTCTTTTTTTTGTAGTTTAAATTTCATTTCTGAATCCCTGTTACACTCAAGACTAAGCAGCCAGGGAACCGCTCAGTCAGAAGATATGCAGCAATCTAATGGGATACAGGTGTAAACTTTTACGAAACAAGACAAACCATTCACTCACCATTCACAGAAACACAAAGTTGTTTATAATTATCAAACAAATTAATTAAGAATATAATTAATTCAGTCGTTTTTGAATAAGCCATGATAGAGCCATTTAGAATAAAATTTGGCGCAACGGCTTTTGTTAAAGAAAATACATTTTTCAATACTATATCTCAATCTCAACTCACTTCTGAACTGAGCAATATTTGGTAAAGCAGAATTGAGCTTGCATTTGTACAAGTAATATTTTCCCAATAATATGAACAAGTCCAAAACAGAGTCAGTAAAAACATTTTTCTTACAGCCAAAACTTATCAGTTCCAAAGTGAGTTTCAGATTATGGATGTGATCACAACCATGATAAAAAAATTGACCAAAAGGTTTGCACAAATTCACATCCCCATAACAAGTGACAAATAGATTCCTTTTCTTCATTACAGAATGAACATAAATCAGAATCTTTTATTTTAATATTTTTAGGAAATGTATTAGTAGTTAAAATTCTATGGAGTATCCTGTACTGAAACCATCTGAATTTGGTTCCCAGTCAAGACAACTCTGTAAATCCTCTTGCCACTTTAACTGTGCTCTTGATTTGAAGAACACAGGATATAGTAATAGGCGAGTAATTGGTGTATTTCCTGCTATTATAACTAATGAACGAACGAACGATGATTATGAGAGAGCGACGTCATATCTTTATTCTTAGAAGATTGGTTGTATTGAGTTGACTTGAGATGAGATTGACTGTAACAATAAACAAAACTAACTTAGATTCACATACAGCAGTAATGTCAAATGTTTACAACAGTACATAACTTAGTCATAACATATTACGGACCGCATAGTTTTCATTTATTTACTTACAATAACTTATATAATTACCAAATCATTGCAAACATATCAATTCATGATGTTTTCTTACCGTTTTATATGCGCTCTCATGAAACCGCACATACGAACTTGCCTGACGACCAAGCATGTCGCCACGAGACCTTCCGAAACATGTGACAAGGCACCTGTAATTATCTGCCCTTTAATCACCTGTAATTATCTGCCTTTTAGTTTCAAATGTTCTACGCCCAAATGATATCACTTGAAATAATAAACCAAACCAGATCCTTACACCTGCACATTGTCCAGTGTTTTCTTTCAATATTGACAGCAAAATATTTCTTATAGAGCTAATGACACCATAGTATTCTAAAAAAGACACCTTCAATTGAAACATTACATTAAAATCAACCAAAGACAGATAACTGCCATGGTTATCAACAAGATCACAACTTTGAGAGATACCCCTTTGAAACCACCCTTCATAAAAAAATGTTTTCTTATCAATAACAGTATCGCTATTATAAAATATATGATCAAACAAGAAATCTTCAAAATTATCAGGTTTAGTTTTACTTGAAAAATCATAAAAAGCATTGAAACAATCAATCCAGAATGGATTGTTTAGATTTCTGACAATTTTTTTCAAACATCCTTTGCCATGCTTATCAAATTCAATACATTTGCAATAACTAGCATTTAAAATATATTTCCACTTGGGATCTTTAGTAACTAAGCTTTCTCATCCAAGTCACCTTCAAAGCTCGGACACATTCAAATGTACTGAGGGAAACAAATACAGGAACACCACTTCATTGTCAGATTTCCTCCCACAGCGCTATTCAAAGCTTGTGATGAAAACTGGAAAACATTAAAGGAATGCTTGAAGTTTCCTGTGTTCCTTTATTTGTTTCTCTCAGTGTATATTAATCATACCCAAACCATCCTCCACTTAATGATTTCTCACCAGAGGCACCAAAATTCATACTCGGAGATTTCAATGCATGTGACTTAAAATATGTTTTGCCATCATACCATCAGTATGTGAAGTGTCCGACAAGATCTAGAAAAACTATTGACTTGTGCTATGGTAGTGTGAAAGATGCCTACAAATCTTTTGCAATGGCTCCGATGGGGACTTCTGATCACAATACTGTTTATTTAGCTCCTTTGTATTGTCAAAAATTAAAGTCAGAGAAGCCAACCTTAAAATATGTAAAGTCATGGACAAAAGATGTTTAGAGCAGTTAAGAGGATGTTTTGATTGTACAAATTGGGATATGTTTGAACATACTAGTGATAATTTGAATGAGTTAACAAATACTGTAACTGATTATATAAATTTCTGTGTAGAAAACATTGTGCCAGTCAAATGTATTAAAATGTTTCCTAATAACAAGCCTTGGGTAACTAAAGAGTTCAAATCAGTTTTAAATGAAAAGAAAAGGGCTTTTTGTGCAGGGGACAAGGTCAAGGCTAAAGAGATTCAGAAAGAGATTGCTTGTTTAACAAGGAAGTGTATAGATGAATACAAAACAAAGATTGAAAGACAATTTTCTGTAAACAATTTACGTAATGCATGGAGTGGCATAAAAACTATCATTGGATCAAATATTAGACCTCAACAGTTGGAATCCAGCGATGACCTATCTTTTTCAAAAGAGTTACACTCCTTCTACTCCCGATTTGATACTGGAAATATTTCAGATGAAAGGAAACTTGTATTGGAATCGCTTCCACCTTGTGAAATGTTAAATATATCGACAGATGATGTGATTAATTCATTCGCTAAGATAAATCCACATAAATGTTGTGGGCCTGATAACTTGTTTGGGATTGTTCTTAAGGAATGTAGAATGCAGCTGGCTGTTATTTTTCAAAAGCTTTTTCAGGTATCAATTAATTCTCATAATGTTCCCATTCTTTGGAAAACCTCTAAAATTGTTCCATTGCCAAAACAGAAAAATCCCTCTGTTAATAATGACTTCAGACCAGTGGCCCTAACCTCTGTTGCCATGAAATGTTTAGAACGTATTGTTAAGACCTTATTGTTGAATGAAATCAGCCATGTTCTCCACCCATTACAATTTGCACACAGAGTAAGGTGTGGGGTAGATGATGCAACAATCACTCTGTTAAACAATGTCTATAAGCATTTAGAAAACTATGGTACTTATGTGAGAATAATGTTTGTTGATTTTTCATCTGCCTTTAATACTATTCAACCTCATTTGTTAATTGATAAACTTTTCAGAATGAATGTTAATTCTAACATCATCAAATGGATTAATTCATTTCTAGTTAACAGATAACAATTTGTACAGGTTAATAATGTGAAATCATCAATTGTAAAAATATCAACTGGCGCTCCACAAGGTTGCGTTATTTCACCGATTTTGTTTATATTGTACACCAATGACTGTGTATCCAATGCAGAAACATGTTTTACAATTAAAATTCGCTTCTGATGATGCATTAGTAGGCCTTGTTAGGGAATCAGAGCTGAAATTTCAAAATTTGCAGAATTGGGTAAATCAAACTTTTTATTTTTGAATGTGCAAAAAAAACAAAGAAATAATCATAGATTTTAATAAAGCTAAGTCAAAAATAAATTCTGTAAGTATTGAAGATAATGAAATAGAAAGAGTAACCGAATACAAATATTTGGGTACTGTCTTAGATTCAAACCTCTCCTGGAACGAAAACACTGAGAAAATATATAAGAAAGGACAACAACGCTTGCATTTTTTGTGGAAGTTGAAACATAATAAAATCGACCAAACTATCATGATGTTATTTTACAAAACATTTATTCAAAGTGGTTCGTGAACCTGTCTGTCCAGAATAAAAGCAAACTCTCAAAATTCGTAAACACTGCGTCTAAAATTATTGGGCTTCCTTTCGAAAGTATCGTCAGTTGTTATGAGCAGAAAAGGCAAACAAAATTTTAAGTGATCCTACTCACATACTTTTTTCCTGCAGCTGCGTATGCCAACTTTTAGAACAACAGGGTTCGCCACTCATTTGTTCCGGCTAGTATTAGATGTATTAACAACAAACTCAATGAATGACTTGTCTTCCAACTTCTCAAATTCTAGTCAATATCAATGTTTGTGTACTAAATTGATGTATTTATATCCTGATTATTTTAAACAATAGTTTTATGATTATCATTTGCAATGTTATATATGTAACAATGTATGGTATGGATGTACAACTTCTTTAATATTTACATTTCTGGGCTACTTCTTGCCCCTTCATCAGGTGAATGACAGAATATAATACAAGAAAAATATATGTACAGGAAGCCAGTGAGATAGTATTACAGATAGAGATGTACAGAGATTAAGTGATGTGTTTAGATGAGATACAGAGTTCAAAGAGATTAAGTGGTATGTTTACGCAAAGGATATAATAAAAGTTTATACAATGAAAAGGATTGGATATACATGATAGGATGATTGGAAGCCACTTGTGAAAACAATGATAAGATGATGGAAGCCACTTATGAAAACAATGATAGGAAAACACATATATGAAAACACACATCAAAGCATGTACAGCAATTAAGGGGAACATGGGAAAACATGTACATTGAAAGCTTATTATTCTATGCACCATGCATTTGGTAGGAAAACACCTCAAATCTACCTTCATCACCCAATGGCTACCCGAGACACCTAGTAGAAACCACCATCAAGAAGACGTTAGAACATCAAGATCAACCTCTTACTAAGCCTGAACCATCCCCTGTCTGCATAAATATTCCCTATGGTGGATCCATCAGTCATCACAACAGTAGACTTCTAAAGAAAACTGCCAGCATTGAAATTTGACACTACCTTCCCATCTGGCAAAACCTTAAAATCTTTATTAAAAGCCAGTGGTAAAGGAAGCTGTGAAACTACCCCTAACCCAAGAGGGTGTGTGTCCAAAATGAAATGTACATGTGGCAGCACCTACATAGGGGAAACAGGCAGGCCTGTATGTACTCGTATGAAAGAGCACAGACATCGGTGAAAAACTCGGACATGAAATAAGCTTTATCAGAACCATCAATTGGGATGACACTGACATTTTGGACGTCAACATTAGCAATTGGCGGAAGAGGAAATTGATGGAGGCCATCTTGATCCACCACGCCAAACCTGACATTAACAGGGATCAGGGTGTTTTCCTACCAAATGCATGGTGCATAGAATAATAAGCTTTCAATGTACATGTTTTCCCATGTTCCCCTTAATTGCTGTACATGCTTTGATGTGTGTTTTCATATATGTGTTTTCCTATCATTGTTTTCATAAGTGGCTTCAAACATCTTATCATTGTTTTCACAAGTGGCTTCCAATCATCCTATCATGTATATCCAATCCTTTTCATTGCAAAAACATTCTGTACATCCTTTGCATAAACATACCACTTAATTTCTTTGAACTCTGTATCTCATCTAAACACATCACTTAATCTCTGTACATCTCTATCTGTAATACTATTTCACTGGCTTCCTGTACATACTATATATTTTGCTTGTATCACATTTTGTCACCTCGGCCCCTAGTGGAGGCCTGGTCATTTTCATCATAAATAATCTTAACTATGATCTTATCAAAATTCCAACTGTTGATCTAGAAGTCCTGGCTATTAAAACCAAACTTAATAATATAGAAACAACCTTTATAAACGTATATAGAAGACCCTCTATTAAATTAAACCCAAAGATTTAGACAACATCTCAAAATTTATAACCCCCTATACTTTTATCCTCGGAGACTTAAATGCTCACCACCCACTTTGGGGTACAAAACCATATACAGACTCTCATGGAACACTTCTCTCAAACTGGCTAGACGAACACAACCTTATCTCCCTTAACGACATCCAGCCTACACAATACCCTCTCTCCCACCTGCAATCACCCACAGCTATTGACATCACATTTACCACACCTAAACTCACACAAGCTAGTACATGGGAGGTACACACAGACACCTGGGGCAGCGACCACTGCCCCATCAAAATAACCATACCCACACTATTCCCAGCTCAACCCAACAACAACCCCCCACACACACACAAACCACAGAACTCAAACATAACCTAAAAAAAGCAGACTGGACAAAATTCTCCACACTTTGCAAACAGGTAAACACCACAGCAATAGCTCACCCAGATATCAACATATTTAACACCAACTACACAAACACAATCATAGACATCACAAATAAATGCATCCCCACTTTTCAGATAACCCCCGCACAAATAACAGTCCCATGGTGGAGCACTGTAATTATTAATACCAGAAAGGCAAGAAAAAAGGCCCTCAACCAATCTAAAAGGGACCGTTCCAAATTACTTTCGGCTAAAAAACTAAGAAACAAAACTAAACAAATCATCAGGGCAGCGAAAAATGACCACTGGAAAACGTTTTGCTCACCCCTCAGGCTCAGTAAACAAAGCTCTAGAAAAATGTGGAACAAATTTAAAGTCATACAGGCAAATTCCAACAAAATCATTTCACCCAACTTCCCTGACCTAACCACAAACAAGACAAAGCCACGCAGTCGCTGCCCACTTCTCGGAAACAAACAGCTCCACCAAATACCCTACACAATTTCAAAACACCATTAAAAACCACCACCCCTTACACAGTACAACCCCCCACTCCCATTTACCCAAAAACAAACAAATAAACATACATGAACTCAAAGCATCCCTCAAAAATAAAAACACAGCCTCAGCCCCAGGTCCAGATAACATCACATACACAATACTAAACAAACTCCCACCTAACATGCAAAACCTCACACTCACACTTTTCAATCAAACCTGGACCTCAGTTAACATTCCCTCATCTTGGAAAACAGCAATGGTGGTGCCTATCCTCAAACCAGGGAAACCCAATAACAACCCGCGACTCCTATCGACCAATATCACTCACATCCCACCTATGTAAAACACTAGAATCCATAATAAACAATCGGCTTAAACATCAAATTTTCACTAAACAACTAATTAAGGAGGACCAGAGCGGTTTTACTCCAAACCAACAAACTTTAGACCACATTTTACATTTGGAACAAGATGTTAAAGTAGCACAGGCACAAAGACAATACACCATGGCCATATTTATAGACTTTCAGTAAAGCTTTCGACATGGTTTGGCACAACTGCCTCATTCAAAAACTCAAAAAACATGTCATACACGGAAAAATCCTAAATTTCATTCACTCCTTCCTAAATAACAGACAAATTACAGTCAAATTTCACAACACTATCTCGGACTCTTATCCCTTCGAAAATGGAACCCCCCCCACCTCTGGGGAGCATACTATCCCCAACTTTATTCAATTTCATGATTAACGACATCTTTCTTGAAAAATGGTCAGAAACTTCAACAGCAAAGTTTGCAGATGACATTTCATTTTAGACCTCTTCTACATCTGTCAAACAAGTAACTACCAAAACACAAAGAATGCTAAATTATATTCAAAATTGGGTCCAAAAATGGAGGTTCCATATTAATGTCAAAAAAAACGTGGGCAACCTATTCAAATCTCAAAGAATGCAAAATTATACACCCAAACTTCACCTAAACAATCAAGAAATTCAATTAAAAAAGGAAGCAAAATTTCTATGAGTATCCTTCGACCAACACTTGACATGGACACCCCAGATTAATAACCTGGTCACTTCTTGCCAAAAAGATTTAAACCTAATGCGAGCCATCAGCGGCACAAACTGGGGTGCCGACAAACACACACTTATCAACATCTATAAAACTCTTATACTGTCCAAACTGGACTACGCTGTTCCGGTCCTCCATAACCTCCCCCCTTGTAACTTACAAAAATTATGCTCAATTCAGTACAAAGCCCTTAAACTTGCCCTAGGTACGAGGAGTGGCACCTCCCTCAACACCCTCCTCCTAATCTCAAGCACCTCTTCAATCACTCACAGAATAAATCAAACTATACTCACTTACAGGGCTGGGGCCCAACATAACCCCATTTTCAAACTAATCACAAATAAATACAACAACATTAAAAAATCCACCCTCAAAATGTTCAAATTAAACCCAACCAAAGCTCCATGTCTCACGCACCTCAACAGTCTGCTAAATGCACAACAATTAAACGCATACAACACACACCTCCCATTACAAGTTACATTCACGACAAGCCACCACCCAACACCGACACCACCCTAGCTACCACTCTTCAAAACCTACCCAACAGCTGCACTGACATTCACACCAAAACAGACATCATAAACACACACATAAACACAAATTACCCCTCCCACACCCACATCTACACAGATGCATCCATAAACAAAAATAAAAACACAGGCATAGGCATACATGTAAAACAAAGTCCTCCTTTAACAACAAACCTGCACTATACTAATCACACCTCCATCAACACTGCAGAACTAACTGCAATCCTCCCTGCATTGCACTTAATACCCTCCCTACAACAACCAAACTTCCTTATACTATCCGACTCACTCAGTTCTATCAGACAACTTCACAACATGCACTCAAAATCATGCCCAGACCTAATTCACAATATTACACTTCAAACTGACTCACTTAAACGCTTAAACAAAACATCACCTTCATGTAGATACCCGGCCACTCCAATATTCCAGGCAATGACACAGCAGACACAGCGGCTAAGCTTGAGACTACACATCCATCACCAAGCATCACATTTCACACATCCAAAACCGAAATAAACAACTTATAAAATCAAACACACTCAACATAAACTTCCAACACAACATAAACACAAACAAATCAACCTGGGTCACCTCTATTATAAAATCTCCAATAAGAAAATTCCTACATTCTCTAACACCAAAAACATCAACACTTGCATAACGAGACTAAGTACAGGCATTACAAATCTCAATCATTCACTCTATAAACAAAATAGACACCCAGATGGTTTATGTACACAATGCAATTCACCAGAAACCATAGAACACATTTTCACACACTGCCACCTACAACAATCAAATATCAAACAATTACATAACTCCATACCCTCAAAATACCACAATAATATACATCTCCTGCTCAAACCACAAAGTCCCCCCAACATTTTCCAAGCTATATCTACTTTCCTACTCAATTCTAACCTCATAAGTAAAATTTAGACTCTGCCAAACAAATTCTTTAAGCAACTCAACTACCATCTTGTACATTTAGAAAAGGGATCCAAATTCACTTTATCTACGTGACTGTCCGCTCCGACGTCTGCGCCCACCCCCAACCTAGCAATCTTGATCCCCTTTCAGCACACCTGCAACTATCTATAACTTCAACTCTCTCTCCAACCACCTGTCCTATCCGAGGTCCGTGCGCCTCCTTACTCCTTCAACAATACACACCAACTCTACCCCCAACAACTGCTGTCTCCTCTGAGGTCCGCGCGCACCTCCAGCCCCCCCCCCCTTCACACACACACACACACACACGCACGCATGCACTAACACCTCTCAATCAACAAACCAAAACAAACTACACGGTCAAGGCCATCCATAACCCCTCAAGTCAAGGCCACTCAACCAAGCTTAGTACTGCCTCTCAAGCACTACACTTGCTCTGCCTTCCTTGCCCCCTCCATGCTCCCATACCACCCCTGTTTAACCCCTTTTTCTTTCTTTACCCATTATTTAACTATAATAAGCTTACTTAAATCTCCCTCCCCCCTTACCAGCCCCACTTTATCTCTATCAGTTTAGTTCTATTTCTCATCTCTTATCATCTAATTAAATCAAACCACATTATTTTTCCCTTTCCCTCCATAATCACGGCTTTTTATTTATTTTATTATCATGTTTATAACTGTTTCCATTCCAAATTCACTTAAGATAACGCCCAATCATTTACATTTTTTTGGGGTATGATGCAAAACAAAATTCCCTTGGGATAATACAGAAATCATCTTATCTTATCTTAACTGGTCTACACATTGTTTCTCTCTTAACCCTGTCAGGTTTTGTTTCCATACAAAATAAAATAACATTTTGTTAAGTTCTAGGATTAGGTAGAGTCAGAAAAAGATTAAAGAACAAATAAACTTTGTTTTTTGTACTCTTTTAACTATTACATATGAAAGATTTGTGGTTAAAAAATTGTAGTTAATTAATACCGAGCGATTAAAAGTTGCCAAAAAGTCGCCTGCTTCACTCTCGCCCACCAACGGAACCACAGACAGGTTACGTAACTCTGTCGCCAGAGCACTGCAGTGACGTCATATGAGGAACGATTTTCAGTTAGTTGTATAGAAAGTGTGTAGCACGCTCATCATTTTGATGATTTCTCGACATCAACGACGACATGCCGAATCGTTGCTTTGTCGTCAATTGCTCCTAGGGGTCGGGCGATGGTGTCACCATGCACAGATTTCCACAGGACCCCGCAGTTCGTGCTAAATCGGTTATGTTTGAGAGTGCGAGGCGAGCGTTGTGGAAGCCTGAAGCGATATCTTACTTGTGTTCAGATCGCTTCACGGGAGTTAAAGAATCAAAACTACTTACTAGTTGTAGTAAAATATGTATATGATTGATGACCATAAAGATTTTCCATGACACAACTTGTAACATAACGATTTCTTCCTCGGAGGCGAGGTTGTGGTGGAAGTAACAATAATATTGTAAGTAGTATTATATTGACACCCACCTCGCTGCCATGAGAGAAATTGTTTTGTTATAAGCTATGTCATGCAAAATCCTATTGGCCATCAATCAAATACATATTTTACTACCAGGAGAAAGCAGTTTTGATTTTGGAACTCGGTGAAAACAAACCTAAATAGCATTTATCCTCAGACTGGCGGATGTTCGCGTCAGGGCGCCGCCATTTTTTAAAATCGTAAAGTGACGGGCTAAAGTCTGTGAGAATTAATGAGATTATGGTTTGTTTTCATCAAGTTAGAAAATCAAAACTACTTTCTACTCGTAGTTAAATATGTATTGGAATCATAACCAAAAGGATTTTGCATGACACAACTTATAACATAACGATTTCTTCCACGGAAGCGCAGGAGGTGGGGTCGAAGTCACAATACTGCGCGATAAATTTCTTGCTACATTCACATGGTTAATGTCCACTCACCAGTATGTAGATACTAGTCAATGTAAGTCTTTATATTTGGTCTTATAATCCTAATTAGTTTATTATCATACTTGTATGCATTTTGAAACTAAATAAAAAGCAGACGATCTGCTGATACTTATAGTGAATTTATAACAGAACTGTAATATCTAGACATTTTATAGTTTGCCAATGTGAATCATAATTCGGATACACACCCTAGTGTATGTTGTCTGTCTCATTACACTTCACGGCGAAAACAATGATTCTGTTGAATGCTACGACAAATGAATAAAAACAAATTGCAAAGATTAAAATTAAAACAGATTAAAGTTATAGGAACAATGTCAGGCTAGAACCTTGTTCGAGGAATGTATCCATCAATATCCACAAAAAGAGTGATATGCCATTCATCTGCAGCTGTTCCAAGTGATGTGTCTTTTAACAGTTTAATATACGAAAAAGTGATAAATCTTTTCAGGTATTTCACATTGGTGTATAGTCTCATTGGTCACCCAAGATAGCACACCTGGCAACTAATTGCATAATGTCCGCCTTTCTTTAAAAACAGTAATTTAGTTAGCCAATAATGGGCAATCAATCAGTGTATTGCCGGTTAATCCTTTGAAAGAAGGACGTTGTTTTTATGCAGACACCGACAAAACAGAGTGTATTCAGTATAGATTAGTAAATCTACATACATAAACACTACCTTTTGACAAATCTGCTGTGTAAGATAAAAGTAAATAATCAATCAACGTGTTATCGGTTAATCCTTTGATCGATGTTTATAATGTTGAATATTTACTCCAGACACAAGAAATGCCAAATGGGAACCTTTGTCGGGTAATCTAAGTGGTGTTACCACTAATTATACCTGTTATAAATTCATTAACTGACCATCAAGTGAATGATGACAAATAACATGTGTAGGTTTATACCACCTAACACGGGTTACAACAAGGGAGTATTAATTGCTGTAATGCATGTGAAAACTTATGGGCCGACACTGTTTTGAGAATACAAACAGATTTTTACATGACATGATTAAATATCGAGGTAAAAAAACACAGAAATGGGATCAATTTGGATCAGTCATTATACAAATAAGGCCTAACGACACCAAGCGATTTTGACAGAATCGTCTATGAAAACAAGTTGTAACTCGGAAACTAGGCAAAGCAGGAGACAAAATTATATGACAGTAGATTGTGAGAACATATAGCTTTCATTTTCCACAACAGTTGTCACGATTTCAGGTTTATACAAACCTGTAAACAAGATAATTTACTCCCTGAAATGTAGATGAATTCTGCATCGGCCCTCATATCTATTCTCCATATGATGTCAGAGAGACGACCTGCTCTGATTGGTTGAAACTTCGTTCGCGGGTGAGAATTGTGCACTGTTGTCAAAAGGTCGATTTAAGTTAATTAAAGAACGAAATGAGTAGTTTTAATGATGGGGTTTCATTTATAGCGATGCCAGTTAGTGATTTATGCATTTGTACCCCCCTAGAGTATATGTGATCTTTACGTTTAGTAATAAGTAACGATTTGATCAAAGAAATCTTTCCAAGAAGGGTTAAGATTCTGCTTATCTACTTATTCATCACCTCTTTTAATTCAAAAATTTTGAGCCAAAATTAACCTGAACAATATTTGAAATATTTGTGCTAAAAGTAACACCTAAAACCTTATGTTGAAGTTTGAAATGAGACAAATATCTTTTTGTACTGTATTTCATACTGCCAATCCATATCACCTGGGATTTATCATAATTAATCTTCAAACCTGACACACTAGCAAAAAATATCCAGCGATTCAACAACAGCTTCACGAGAACGTTTGCTCCAGCCAAAAAGAAAATCAGTATCATCTGCATACTGTGAAATTAAATACTCTGTATCGCTTACATGTATGCCTTTTATATCCTTCTTTTCACGCACCATACCTGCCAATATTTCCACACACAGCAAAAGAATATACGGCGACAAGGGGTCTCCGTGCCTACAGCCCCTTAGAAAGGAGGACATTTTGCCATTAATAGCAATACAAGATTTAATATCCTTATTAAAAAAAACCTCTTCTTATGACAGGTCCAAAACCAAAAAAGATAATGTTTTCTGTATAAATGTCCATGAAACAGAATCAAATGCTTTAGCAAAAACAACTCTTAATAACATACCTGGAATATTTTGCGATTCTGTAAAAACTAAAGTATCATATATGTTGTATGGTATATGTCCTTACCACCTGACACTTTAGCGAGCATAATATATATTTTTTATTCCTAATATATGATATTAATGATACGGAAACACACTCCATTAATAATCTCTATTTCTCTTCCAGCCAACCTTCTAAAATCATGTGCTTCAGGAATTCTATTTCTGAATCCTTGTCTCTGATTTCAGATGACTTCTGGTCTGACACTGGGAGATTTGATGTCAGTGTAAGGACATAACAAGTTTGAACAATCTTCACGCACTGGCAAATATGCTCTGGACAAAGTATCAGCGATGAACATCCTATTTCCAGGAATGTGTTTTCCCTTGAAGGTGTATTTCTGTAACCTTAACATCATTCTTTGAAGTCTTGGAGGTGCAGATATGTGTTTTTTTTTCAAAATTGATTCCAATGGCTTATGATCAGATTCAATTTCAACTTCTTGACCATAAGTGTATTGGTGAAATTTTTCCAAACTGATCAACACTGCTAATGGTTCATCGAGTTTCTGCATCCATCAAAGATCTTGATGCAGCTACCTGGTTTACCTTCTTGGGTTACCACTGCTCCAAGCCCTGATCTTGAAGCATCACAGCTCATTGCAATTGGTTTGGTTGCATCGTAGATTCAGAGAACTCATCCATTTTTAGATGTCAAAATGTCCTTGATCTGCTCAAATGCTTGTTGTTGATGACTTGATCACTCAAATTCTTTATCTTTCTTCAACATGTTTCTCACAGGTTCAGTGATTGAAGATAATTTGGAATGAACTTTGCCAAATAATTCACATACCCTAATAGTCATTGGACACTAGAGCTGTGTATCGTTGCCTAAGTGGCGAGACGATATATCCCGATACTAATTTAATGAGGCGAGACGATATATCATGAAAGTACTGGCAAGGAACCTGCGAGACGATTATCATCACGATACAGTGATGCCGATACGATACTTATCCCGATACTTTACAATCCTAAAAACAGGACATATATGATAGATAAAATGACCGAATCTTTATTTGTTATTCAGCAGAGCATGTGTTACATTCACACACACTTAAAAGGCTGTTCGTGTAATAAAGTTTCAGCATTTAATGCTTAAGAAAGTACAATCAGACATATTCAGTATACCTTGCCCTAGGTTTCGCTTGGAAAGTTGTGTTTCTGCACCAATGCTTGCACAGGCAATGTATGCAGTAATTTATACCAGAATCACTGCAAAAAACTCATAAGTATGCTGTCTAAATTTTGTCTTCTCTTTCTTAACAAAGCTAAGACATCGTTCATTGTTGTTAATAAATGGTGTTATTTGTCAAACAACTAAAACATGTTTCATTTACTTAAAGACAAGTCTTTACAGTTCACAGAGATTGTTCACATGCTTTCACTGATACACTAACTCCTTTGTTCATGTAAAAAAAGATGGCAGACACAAACGAATTCCTTTTAGGTTCAGTTTGTTTTTAAAATTCAGAAAAATTTCAAAGAGACTCCCCTTCCTATTACTTATGCAATACTCCCTACAACTTTAAGTAATATTTAAGTAGTATCGGGATATATCGTCTCTTGTGGCGATACATCGATGTATCATGGACCCTTGCGATATAAATATCCTGATATATTGCCTAAACGTGTTTTGTATCGATGCACTCGTATCGCATAGTTGACGATGCAAACATCGATACTATCGATGAATCGTTACACCACTATTGGACACCATTTTTGTCAGTAGGTTCTGTCATGTTTCTGATGGCTTCCACCCTGTCTGGGTCCAGCTTTACACCATCAGCTGACAAAATGTGACCAATGTAGCAAACTTCTTTCACACTGAACTGACACTTGGCTTTGTTAAGGGTAAGATTAATCACTCATTCTCAGTTAAATGTCAAATTCAAAAAAAAATAGCTGTCCCGTTGATAGAGCATCATTAATACTTTACTTTGAAATGTCCATTTTGTTTAATATGATGTCCCTTCAATTGAAGAAGAAAATAAAAAACAATTTTAGATTACTCTTGCCAGATTTGATAAAAACATGAAGGGAATATCAAAGAGCAACTTGCTCAAAACTGTGTCCCTCTGCAGGGTGTATTGTTTGACAGATGAATAAAACATTATTATGTAACAATAGTCCAAACTTTTGAATTTCTACGTTTACATTACAATCGTGTGCCATCATATTTAGTAGTTTAGAAGCCTCCAGTCCTGTAAAAAAAATACTGAGATTCAAAGTTCAGTTGTCCCAACTTTTACCATCAGATACGTTACAGATTTTCATGTGGTTCACACACATTTGACTTTTATCAACAGTGGTTGAAATAATAGCTCGTACGATTATGTTTATAATAATAAATCCATGACTTGTTAAGATTTTTCTGACAGGTGACTAATAGCAATATGACCACAATAGATAAAACATTCTTGCCATAGGGTACACTGGTTTTCGTCAGATACGTTATGCACATGTGCGGTAGTAGAACACAGATAGCGCAAAAGACATCCCAATCTCGTTGTTATTTCCATAGAACAATGTGTCCCTCATAGAAAAAGACCAGTTGTAAACTTCCTCGTAAATATAATCTTCACATTTGTGTAAAAGTATTGATATCATCGTCAGATACCTTTTCGTCAGTTACGTTACACTAACCAATGTTAGGTCACTGTTGGGTCCACTTCAATATGATAAGGCTTGTCCAAACATCCTATCCCTGTAAACACTTGTGAAAATTCAGATTCAAGGTCACAAACATTTACATTTAGCACTTTGATATACTTCAAGTCCACTGATGTGCTGTAACTGAGCACTGGAATTTGTTTTGTGTCAACTACATAGAATTCTAGCTCATGGTTGTCATAAGGTACACTACACTTCCCAATACATGAAATAATGTCATTGCTGTAACTGATCAAAATGGCATTAGTTTTCTTCACAGGAATATTTTGATATCCATCCATTTTCTTGAAAGCTTGCAAGGTGATTATGCTTGCTTGAGAGCCTGTGTCTATCTTGAACCTGATATCTGTACCCTGAATTGGCAAAGTGGCATAACAAGTTTCACCCTGTGTTTCTGTCTCAACTGTTCCTATGAAAATGACTTCTTCTTTGTCTGAACAATTAGGCTGAATGTTGATGTCTTCAACACCTAACACTTTCTTTGATTTGCATCACTTCTGAAAATGGTGTCATTTTTTGCATCTATGACAAGTTTTCCCATATGCTGGACACTGTCTAACTCCATGTTTGTTCCACTATTTCTACAGAGAAATGTAGCTAGTTTTCTATCAGATTGTTCCTTTAAATTTCCCATGTCATTCATGTTCTTATTTCTACTCTTTCTCCTAGCCCCATAAACATCTTGTGCTTCTTCATGTAGATTTTTTAACTTTAGCTTTCTCTAGTGTTAAGTTCTGTTCTCTCAACAATCTCTCTCGAATACAGTCTGAGTTGGTCCAACACACTATTCTATCTCGTATGAGTTCATTTTCCATAGCTCCAAAGTTACATCCTCTAGCTATCAGTTTCAAAGCTGCTACAAAATGTTCAATGTTTTCATCTTTGCCTTGATCTAAATTGTTAAACTTGTGCCTTTCTACAATGATATTTTGCCGAGGTGTACAGTAATTTTCAAAGTTATCAAACAGTGGTAATATCTTTCCCTGTTCACTTTCTGAGAAAATACATGAATTTTACACATCTCTCCCTTCAGAACCAATAACATACAAAAATGCCCCACAAACTTCTTCTTCCCTTTTTCATTTTAGACTCAAATTCATACAGAGTTGAATAGTATGCTTCGATCTCCTCCATCTTTCAGCCAATCTGCCGTCTCCCACATCAAAATCCAACTCTAAGTGGTGGACGTAAATTTTCCATACTTGTATGTGAAAGGAATTTGTGTCAAAGTCGAAAATGTCACCTTCCCAATTTGTACTTGTTTTCAAAAACTTCACATCACTCCAAATAACACTGTTGTACATTTCCTACATTTACGAACAACAGATACTGGCTCTGAGTATCACATGTTTTCGTGTAGACTACAACTGTACATGCATGGTCATTGGACACGCCACATGTGAGTGAATGTGACAGTTTCTGACCCGATAATCAGAATTCTTTACACTTTGAGTTTGCAGTCCACTTTTGACGCCCTGTCGTATTTAGTAGACAGAACATCCATGCCTGAGTCTCAGACTCAGAGGGAAAACTCAACATGCGTTTTGGACATGACTTTTAACTGCCAACTGGTTTTTCATTACACACACGATTGCACAATCGACTGGTTGTGCTATCCACACAACTTATTACAGTTCCGGTTTAAATGCGACTTCAAATGAACTTTATCGAACATGACTGTGCATGAACTTCAAGTTAGTACACAATCACAACCAAACTCAGCTCACCACTTTCAGTCAAGTTATAGGTATCAGGGACCAAGAGGTGGATCAACAACTCAGGCACCAGGCACTGATAGCTGTTTCAAGTGTCAACGAACTGGCCACACTAAATCACAGTGTAACTCACCAGACAATCTCAGGGGACGATCTTATCTCTCTTGCCAGGTTTGTTGTCAAAATGGTCACTTAACAAGGAAGTGCAGGCTTGTGACTGTCAGAGACATGGGACAGGAAGTAGTATACAAGATGGGGGTTCGGGGCCACCAATGTTAAAGCAATGGGAAAAAGTCTGTGGAGGCCCTTTTCAACTACTTTTTTGTGTATTGGACTACTTTTTGTCTTTCATTTTCCATATACAGAAGAATACAACAACATACGGCAACATGCAGTCTATGGCTACAGAAAACAAAATGTAGTCCAACACAAACAAAAGTAGTCCTGGCAGAGGTGAACATGCCTCTAGGAGGCTCCAAATGGACCAAAATGTTGTCCAACACACACACAAAAGTAGTCCTGACAGAACAGGACCACCAATAGTATAGCAATGGGAAGACAAACATTAGTCCAACACACACACAAAAGGAGTCCCGGCAGTACGGACCACCAATAGTATAGCAATGGGAAAAAAGTCTGTGGAGGCCCTTTTCAACTACTTTTCTGTGGCCTTTTTCAACTACTTTCTTTTCAGAAAGTTGTCCAACACACACACAAAAGTAGTCCCAGCAGTACGGACCACCAGTACGGGAAAAAAGTCTGTGGAGGCCCTTTTCAACTACTTTTCTGTGGCCCTTTTCAACTACTTTCTTTTCAGAAAGTTGTCCAGCACACACACAAAAGTAGTCCCGGCAGTACGGACCACCAATAGTATAGCAATGGGACAAAAGTCTGTGGAGGCCCGTTTCAACTACTTTTCTGTGGCCCTTTTTCAACTACTTTACTTTCTTTTCAGAAAGTTGTCCAGCACACACACAAAAGTAGTCCCGGCAGTACGGACCACCAATAGTATAGCAATGGGACAAAAGTCTGTGGAGGCCCGTTTCAACTACTTTTCTGTGGCCCTTTTTCAACTACTTTCTTTTCAGAAAGTTGTCCAACACACACACAAAAGTAGTCCCGGCAGTACGGACCACCAGTACGGGAAAAAAGTCTGTGGAGGCCCTTTTCAACTACTTTTCTGTGGCCCTTTTCAACTACTTTCTTTTCAGAAAGTTGTCCAACACACACACAAAAGTAGTCCCAGCAGTATGGACCACCAATAGTATAGCAATGGGAAAAAAGTCTGTGGAGGCCCTTTTTGACACTTTTCTGTGTATTGGACTACTTTTTGTCTCCCTGTCTCTGTATGCAGAAATGTTCAACATACTACAACATGCAGCCTCCGGCTACAGAAGACAAAAAGGTTTTCCTGGAAAATCCCAAACCTAGGACTGGAAACTACAACACACCTAGGTATGCATGGATTTGCTTGGAATTGCTTGGAGTTTGCTCGGAGTTTGCTTGGATTTCCTTGGAGATTGCTTGGATTTGTGCTAGTTTTTCCGAGGAATTCCCAAACCTAGGATTGGAACATACAACGAACCTAGGTATTTTGAGATCCATATAGACATTCGTATATTTTGTATACATAGAGACAAAAAGAAAGAAAAAGAATGCCGCAAACAAGTTTGGTAATTCCCAGGAAAAAAACTAGCAAAATCCAAGCAAATCCAAGCAAAATCCAAGCAAAATCCAAACAAATCCAAGCAAATCCAAGCAAAGAAAGAAAGAAAAGGTGTGAAGGTATGCAGTGGAAGAAAGAACTTTTGGAAAAAAACATAGAAGAAATATGTGCTCTACATGGAGTGATGCAAACCTTTTTTTGTTTGTTTATGCAATTTCTAGTCCTAGAGAAGCTCTACAATCGTTCCTCTTTTGTGGTGTTGTTTGTTCTCCGTCTAGCCCATAAAGTATTGGAGCGATTGCACAACCTAGTATATTTCTACCGTTGGACTACTTTTTGTATTCCTGTGTGTTGCACTACTTTTGTGTGGTCCTGTGTGTTGAACTACCTTTGTGTGTATTGGACTACTTTTTGTGTTCTCTGTGTTGGACTAGTTTTTGAGTATTGGACTACTTTTTGTGTCTTTTTGTGTGCGCAGAAACAAGGTGTAGCTGGGGTGCTGGGTCCCTTTTGGAGGCTCCTAGAGGCATGTGGACCTCTGCCGGGACTACTTTTGCATGTGTCTGTTGGACTTCTTTTCATGTATTTCCGATGTTGGGGGTGGATGGTCCTATATTCCAACAGACAACAATAAGTCTGCCATATGTTTTTAATCCGCCACGATCTTATTACATCATCACACGCCTTGATGACGTCACTTGCCTACGTCATCATTTTTGGGGATGTACTATTTACTTAACAAATATCACACTCCTCCTCCCTATCAGATGCTATCATTATATGGCATTGAAAGAGTTCATTTTTTTCATTTAAATGATTAGAACTTGAAACCTTAAAAGTCTTTCAATAGCTGAACTAGAATAATAAATTCATTCTGCCATAACGGCTAACACATATACAGTCTCAGTATTTCCTCGATCAGATTCAAAGGCAATACATTTGTGGACCAACAGTGTTTAGCAAGGCCGTTCATGAAATATTAAATATTAAAGGTCCAGTCTTTGAATTGGTTTCCTAGTCCTCTCCGGGTGGTTCAGCCTGGCTTATCACCCTTGCTACACTTGGTTTGGCTGAAGTATCTGCACATCTCAGTGGTGGTGGCTCCTCCCCCGACATTAATGATGTTGGCAGCGACTGCTGTGTAGTTGTCTCGGCAGGTGGGCAGCCTTCACTAGACACTGGCAACTTAGTGATCTGCTCGTCTTGTGGTGATACATCCTCTGCATGGCCTAAAGAATGTATCATCTGGTTTACATGGGTGTACCTGGTGCGTGCGCCTATCTGAACCAGGTACTGTTGAGGTCCCATTCTGCGGATGACTCTTCCCGGTATCCACCGTTTGGTCGTTCCATCTCTGTAGTTACAAACTTGACAGGGTTCGTTGGTCTGGAATTCTCTCAGAGGATTCTGATTATCATGGAAGTCCTTCTGTTTCTGTTGAGCAGTTTCAACCTTCTTGTTGAGATCAGGTTTAAGTAGAGACAGTCTTGTGCGTACTTGCCATCAAAGAAATAACTCTGCAGATGTGCACCCTGTCGCAGAATGTAGGGTTGACCTATATGTCAAAAGAAAGTTCGACAAGTGTTTCTTCGCTGATGTATTGTTGTCCCCTATCTTCTGAGATATGAAGTGTTTCTTCAGTGCTGCTTTGATTATCTGAAAAGAACGTTCTGCTGCACCATTCGATGATGGATGGTATGGTGGTGTGAGTGAGTGCTTTACTCCATTCTGGGCTAAGAATGTCTTGAACACTTCTGCTGTACATTGTGGCCCATTATCCGACACTAATTCTTCTGGTAAGCTGTAGCTTGAAAATATTGTTCTCAGAGTGTCTACAGTCTTTTCTGCTGTTGTAGCGTTCATTTGTGTGACTTCAATCCATTTTGACCAGCTGTCGATCAGTACCAGGTAGTTTTGTCCCCGAAATTCTGCGAAGTCCATATGTATTCTCTCCAAAACTCTCTGTGGATAACTCCATGGATGCAATGGGTGGATCTCTCTGTGTGGTTTCACAAACTGTGCAACTCTTCACTGTCATTTCAATATCGTGATCCAGACCAGGGTATCATAGGTAACTTCTTGCTCTTGCTTTCCTTTTCACCATTCCAGAATGATCTGTAAGTAACTCTTGGAGTACTTGCTCTTGCAGTGTAGGAGGGATCACCACTCTCATTCCCCACAATATACAGTCTTGATCAACAGAGATTTCATGTCTTCTTTGAAAGTATGGTTTCATCTTCATCTGTTACGTAGTTTGGCCACCCTCGTAATGCATGATTCAGGACTCTTGATAGAATCGGGTCTTTTCTTGTTGCCTTTGCGACTTCACTTGCTGTAACAGGTAGGTTATTCCAATTGGTGAAATAGTTGATCTGTCCTTCGATCGTCTCCGGGTCATCGTTCCCAGGTAGTCTAGACAGTCCATCGGCGTTAGCATGGTCCTCCGATCTTCTATATCGGATCTCGTAGTTGTTAGCCATTAGAATCAACGCCCATCATTGTAGACGAGCTGCAGCTAGTGTGGGTATGCCTGTCTTTGGGCCTAGAATAGTTGTCAATGGCTTGTGATCTGTGATCAAGGTGAATTATCGTCCATAGATGTACTTTTTGATCCCATATATGATGGCTAGAGCTTCCTTTTCAAGCTGAGCATAGTTCCGTTCGCTGGAAGACAATGTTCTGGAGGCATAGGCTATCGGTCACTCCGATCCATCATCCATCAGATGGGATAGGAAACATCCTACTCCATATGCAGATGCATCACATGCCAGCGTTAGAGGTTTGTTCATGTCATAATGAACCAACACACTCTCACTTGACAACATTGTCTTGCACTTCTGAAACACAGTCTCTTGCTTGGTCATCCATTTCCAAGCCGTGTCTGCTTTAAGCAGATGATACAGTGGTGACAGTAGGGTAGACATATTCCCTAAGAACCGACTGTAGTAGTTGAGCATTCTCAAAAATGCTCTCAACTCTGTGATATTCTTTGGCGTGGTGCGTCAGTGATAGCTTGTATCTTCTCTTTCATTGGGTGAAGGCTGTTTCCATCAATATGGTGTCCAAGATAGTCGACACTGCGAACCCTAAACTTGCACTTGTCCAAGTTACACTGCGAACCTTAAACTTGCACTTGTCCAAGTTAACTTTGATTCCGTAAGTGTCTAGACGCTTGAGTACTTGATGGAGGATCAGGTCATGCTGCTTCTCTGTCAATGTACCTATGAGTATGTCATCGAGGAATCCCTTGGAGAACTTGGTCCATGACTGACTGAAAAATGGATAGTGCTGTGGATATACCGAAACATAGCCTCGGAATTCATACAGTCCCTTGTGAGTGTTGATTACAAGCAGAGGCCTTGACTTCTCTGTTAGTTCCAGTTGGAGATATGCGCTTGACAAATCCAATTTGGAGAACAATGTTGCTCCTCCCATCTTTGCAAACAGATCTTCTGCTGTAGGTAATGGGTAAATATTTTCTTCCAGGGCAGGATTAACAGTCACTTTAAAATCTCCACACAGCCGAACACTGTTGTTGGCCTTGGGTACCACAACAATAGGTGTTGCCCAGTCAGATTTTTCCACCTTCCATATTATTCCTTCCTTCTCCAACCGATCAAGTTCTTTTTCAACAGCTTCCCTCAATGCATATGGTACAGGACGTGCCCTGCAGAATCTTTGGTTGACATTTGGTTGCACCTTGACATCAGCTTTGAATGTCTTTATGACTCCTTTTCCATTAAACACTGACGGATATGCTTCTTTCAATTTACCACTAAGTGGCTTCTCTGATATGGCGCATAATTTACCCCAGTTCATCTGTACTTTTGTAATCCAGTTTCTCCCGAACAATGAAACTCTCCTTCCTTTTGCCACCACTAGAGGAAGTCTGTACTCTCTATCCTCTAATTTGACATTGACAATAACTTCACAAAATAAAGGAATAGCATTAACTGAATAGTCCAGCAAGGAAACCTTAGTTGGTCCTAGCTTCACTGTGTTTAGATGTTTTCTAAACATCTCCTCTCCTATCACTAAATGACTGGCAGCTGTATCCAAACAGAATTGAAAACTCTTTCCCTCTATCTCTAATGGAACTCTGATTCCATCTTCCTTTCCACCCTGTGTGGAGTAAATGGCAAACAGTCTATCCACATCATCATCTTCTACTTCATCCTCCTCCTCATCTTCTTCAGTTAACAGATGGGCTCTTCCTCTAGTATTACTACTGCCTGCTTTCCTGTAAGTTTGTTTCTTGTTCTGTGTCTGTCTACTCTGTTTGTCTTGACAAACTTTCGCTATGTGACCTAACTTCCCGCACTTGAGGCAAGTTTTCTTCCTGAAGTAGCAGTCGTCAGAGTGATGGTTAGTTTTGTTTTTCTAAAACAAGGTATATAAGTCTGATGTCAGTCCTGTCTTCTAACTTGATTTACTTTACCAGAAATGTCATTTGAATCTGTCTTGAAAGTTAACACATCTTTCTCTGCCACTTCCATTGCAAGTGCTATCTCACATGCTTTCTGAAATGTTAAGTCTTTCTCTGACAATAACTTCCTTTGCCTGGCCACACAGCTAATACAAGCTGTCCCGTAAACGTTCTTGTAATGTCGTCCCAAACTCACAGTATTTACTAAGACGTTTGAGTTCCACAATGTAATCAAGAACAGTCTCTCCAGCATTTTCTTTGCACTTTGAAAATGCTTGCCATTCCCCAATCACGTTTCTTACTGGCTTGTAATAGCTAGAAAGTTCCTCTGTCAACCGATCGTATGGCACATCACTAATATCCTCTGGTCCTAGCAATGATAACAACAGTTCAAATGCAGTTGGCCCCACTGTAGCAAGAAAAACAGTAGCTCTGTCCTCTTTCTTTACTTTGTTTGCCTTCATCCATATTTCTAGACGTTTCTTATAGCTTCCCCAGTCTTCCTTATCTGGTGAATACTCGCTAATAGTTCCGATCATGGGCGCGGCAATCTTTGTTTGGTCACGTGACTCTGATTCACCAATCGGAGTTTCAATTTTCATTTCTGTTCACTAACAAATTTGACAATTTCCTTTTTCAGGTTTGAAATCACTTTAAAGTTCACTTTCACGTGACTCTTCAACTTTACACACGTTTGTAGTGCCTTATTTCCAATAACGTATCACATGGCAATCTATCCTTATAGACGCTGAGCCCCCTTCTGACTGATGTGATAGTTAATGTCTCTCATTACGCTGAATGTTAAAAACTGCCCCACAACATTCTCACGGTTTTGGATCCCATCCTCGTCGCCAATTTGCCATGTATTTTCGATGTTGGGGGTGGATGGTCCTATATTCCAACAGACAACAATAAGTCTGCTATACGTTTTTAATCCGCCATGATCTTATTACATCATCACACGCCTTGATGACGTCACTTGCCTCTGTCATCATGTTTGGGGATGTACTATTTACTTAACAAATATCAATATTCTTTTTGTTTTCCCATTGCTATACTATTGGTGGTCCCGTACTGCAGGGACTACTTTTGTGTGTGTGTTGGACTAATGTTTGTCTTCCCATTGCTATACTATTGGTGGTCCTGTTCTGTCAGGACTACTTTTGTGTGTGTGTTGGACTACATTTTGTCTTCCCATTGCTATACTATTGGTGGTCCCATACTGTCGGGACTACTTTTGTGTGTGTGTTGGACTACATTTTGTCTTCCCATTGCTATACTATTGGTGGTCCCATACTATTGGGAGTACTTTTGTGTAGTGTGTTGAACTACATTTTGTCTTCCCATTGCTATACTATTGGTGGTCCCATACTGTCGGGACTACTTTTGTGTGTGTGTTGGACTACTTCATTGTCTTCTGTAGCTGTATGTTGTTGTATTATTCTGTATACGGAAAAGGGAAGACAAAAAGTTGTCCAATACACATAAAAGTAGTCTAAAGGGCCTCCGCAGACTTTTTTCCCATTGCTTTAACATTGGTGGTCCTGTACCCCCATCGTGTATACTATTCCCTGGGTAGCTGAGTGTTGAATCTGGTCGCAAACTGATCCACCGCTGGGCTCGTAATCGGGAAGCAGTGAGTCTTGAATATCTGACGATGTAGACTCTATTCTGATGGGGATGGTCAAGCTGGTAGGGACAATGAATTGGCAATGACATTTTTCACCCCTGGTATGTGATCAGCTCTGACTGTGATATCCAGCAAGTCCATGAGATGGAAGAACTGCTGAGCCCAGTGAAGTAGTTGTGGTGATCCTGTGGAGCCCATCTGGTTGCTGTACCACACCACCGTGGCATTGTCCGATCGTATGAGTTGACAGGTTAATCGTAAAAGTTGAGCCCAATGGGCTATTGCCAATATAACCGCCCTGGACTCTAGTTCGTTGATGTGACAGGACTGGTATGTAAGAGACCCCAGCCCTGCCACTTGAAGATCCTAAAGGTGAGCTCCCTTGTAGAGAACCATCCACATTGAGGTGATGAGTAGGAGTGAACGGCCTCAAAGAGCCTGAAAGGCGATGGAACATCGGAGGTAGTTGGATCAGCGTGTGGGGATCGCTGATCCTGATATAAGGTCAGAGGATCTGTCTACGAATGGGCAGTATCTGTCAAGTAAGACATTTGATTCGTCAACCCACCAACGCAGGGTGAAGAATCGATGAATGTAGAAGGATCATCACTTGGTGTTCAGTGATCCTTAGGAATGGCCATAGAAACCTCTGGATCATCTGTACTCGGAGTAAAACTCTGGACGTGAACGCTTGGGCTGACGTTAGTGAACCCAGCAAATCCGGCCATTGTAACAGTAATTACTAGAGGAGGGATGCATTGATTCGATGAGCCACCACTGAATGAACTGGGAAATGAATGCCGGACTAAAATGAGATCGCTGTCTGGTGTCTCGCTATAATGCTGCCTGTCTCGCACTTCACTGCTATTCAATGTTTCACAGAATGTAGTAGTCCCCTGTAAATGCGGTGCGCAGGCATAGCATATAGTCAAATATGTAGTCGAAACTACACATACACACAAATACTCCATGTGATAATACAGTGAAAAACTGTATATAGAGGTGAACATGGTCATCTACGAAGTTATGAAGAACTACCGGTCTACCTCCAATCAACTCCCTGTATGATGTCACTGGTGCATAATACTGTAAATGCTGAAAAGTTTTATCTTAAATTTCGCAAGTTTGCTACAGGATTACAATTATCAACCCCTAACTTCATGGTTTATGGCGAACTGAGTCATTTCCCTGTGAGCATTACAATAGCTAAAAGGATGATCACATTTTGGTATAATTTAGAAACAGCATCTTCCCCGTATAGGTTATCCTCGCGTGTCCTTCAATTCTTCAAACTAGACAACTCTCTTAATCTCCGTAATAATAATGTATGGATATCTCACATAAAAAGTATTTTAAACAGTTGTGGCTTAACTTATGCATTTGATAACCCTAGTTGTGTTTGTAAACAGTGGCTAGCTAGTCTCAATGGTTGAATCAACTCTTAAAAATAATTTTATACAGAAATGGAGGGAAGATATTCATTTAAGTTCAAAGGGTAATTATTATAAACTGTTCAAAGATCTGCCGTCATTTGAAAAGTACCTTCTATTACTTGTCTACATCTCTCTCGGCCCATTATGTAATTTCGAACATCGAACCATCACTTACCAATAGAGACTGGCCGCTGGAATAATATACCAAGAATAAACAGAAATTGTAATCTTTGTAATTCACCGGCGATAGCCGACGAATTCCACTATCTATTTAAATGCTTGTTCTTTGACAACATAAGATCCCTATATATCCTGACTTATTACAGTAAATGGCCAAATCTTGTAAAATTCAAACTATTGTTTACCTCAGATGATTATTCACTTGTTAAGAATATTTCAAGATTTATAAGAACTATCAATAACACTATAAAAAAGATAAACACTGGTATATTCACTGTTACCAACTGATCATAACAAATCATCATTTATGTTATTACTTAATTTGTACTGTTCCTGTACCACCAATGGTGGTTTGTCGGAATAAATATTGAATTGTATTGTTAGGCTGATCTCCATGATATTAGATGCAATAGATGGTAGACTGAGAGCGCTCATATGAAAGCTCTAATTTCATAAATAGAGAATCTACAAGAGCTGGTGGCGAAATGTAGAGTTGTAGGAGGATGTGTCGATCTCTTGAGCTAGTACTGTAAATCATGAAATTAATGTGTCCCAAATTTAATGCGAGTGCAAGGGTGTAGTCTAAAATGCGTCACAAAATTCATGCAAGCTCAGGAATCTGTGTTGATAAAATGTGACACCTGTTGTTCTTTTCACACTTGTTATTTACCAAATAACCTGAAATAAGCTTGTTAAGCAATGAATGGAAATGAGCTGACGATGTTTTGATTACGCTGCCATGTTTGATTACGTGATTGCTTACTACTACTTGTCTTATGACAACATGTATAAACGTGATCCGACTTGAACAACATAACTCATCTACCAAGGTACAACAAACAATTGGCTGAAGAATTTCCGGTCTGGCTGATGTGCTTGAGTGACTTTAAACAATGACCAGTGATTGTAACAAGTGATAATTACATGTGGTTTGAGATACCTGCAATGAGGAAGTGACCTGTATTGGTGTAATGTGTAGTGTCAACAGATTTATGTTTTCTGTCTTTTAATAAGTTCTCAAAAGTAAACATGATCAGACTGAAATGCGTCATTATAATAATGCGAGAAGAGTACAGACGCATTTTTCGCATTAATTTCATGATTTACAGTATACAGTTGTGGATGTAAGCCTCAAACACGATGCCTTGGCGAAGCAAAAAATTGAGTGATGTGTATCAATGTTGGTTAGAAATGTCAACCGAGAGGATCCCCATTAGTTTTGGTCTGTAGAGCTGGTATCAGCGCTGAGGGGTAGATTATCAGCGGTGTAGCAGGCCATTTCTTCCCCGGTTTAAACTTTCCCCGGGGAGAATCTGGCCTAGACCAAACTTTCCCCAGGGAAGTTTTGTCCTAGGATATTCTTACCCCGGGGAAAGTTTGGGCTAGGTTAAAGTTTCCCCCTCTAGGCCAAAGTTTCCCCCCTGTTTAAACTAGGATATTTTGTTCTGTTTTCTATGAAAAGGGGGAAGATTCTGGCCTAGCTAGGCTACTTCTGCCCCACCCTTGTTCTTATATCAAAAGGGGGAGATTCTGGCCTAGCTAGGCCACTTCTTCCCCACCCTTGCTCTTGTATCAAAAGGGAAAAGTTTCTGGCCTAGCAAGGCTACTTCTTCCCCACCCTTGCTCTTATATCAAAAGGGGGAGATTCTGGCCTAGCTAGGCCACTTCTTCCCCACCCTTGCTCTTGTATCAAAAGGGAAAAGTTTCTGGCCTAGCAAGGCTACTTCTTCCCCACCCTTGCTCTTATATCAAAAGGGGGAGTTTATGGCTAAGCTAGGCTACTTCTTCCACACCATTGCTCTTATATCAGAAGGGGGAGAACAAGTTATTACAAACATCAAACCGACAGTAGTTTTTATTTAAAGTTTGGTACACATTTTTGCCAAATAGTCCATTTTTGCCTCTGACTTGGGTGTACGGATTTGAATGCATACATGTTTGAACGGCATATATCTCTAAATCCATCCTGCTTCTCCCGCCATTCCTATGAAGACACATTGCATTAGTTCTTCATCTGTCAAATCATGTCACCTTAAGATGTAAACATTCAAGTATACCCCTTATCAAATCTTGTCCTTTGAAATTAGAATAAGGCACTATCACGGAATGATAGATGACACAGCATTTGATATAGATATAGGGCCCGTAAGTCTCGCGAGGCGTTACTTCTGCTACTAGATTTCCGGTGACAAGCGAATACTAAAGAACCAGTTCTGGTACCAAATTGCGTGACCGCCAAATATCACCTTACTAAACCGGACCAAGTGTACTACCATGCTTGGCTGTAACAGCTGGTGACAGTCGGAATAATTGGATCATGTTGGGATGATAAGATCGAAAAATTATTATTCCTTCAAGGATTATCGGTTCCTTACTGACAACCGACAACCATGAGTCAATTCGAAGACATATGAGTACATTTCTTTAGCTATAATATATTTTTGACAACCAGTGCAGTTCTATTGCTAAACGTGTTTCTCTTCAGTATCGCGGACAGTGTTTGTCAGAAAATATATTTCGGGAATCAATGACATGGTTAACGTAAAATGCATTTGAGTAAACTTTATTTAATGAATTAATAAAACTATTAATTAATATACTGCTATTCATAAAAGAGTCATGTGTTACCAACTTTATCAAGTTGATGGTCTATTCGTATTTGGCCACATTGACTCTGTCATTTCCATTTTCAATTAAAGTATGTAATTTCCAAATTAGAATATTTTGTTTGTTGAATTTGTTATGTATTTTCTAAATACATTTGTTATGCTGCAGCAATATTTTCAGTAACTATTTAAAATTAAAAACTATTTTGTACATATCACTATTTATATTTGTTAGGAACTATTTAATAGATATAATCAATGGAGACAATTGGCTTAATGCAATGTAACATGCATGTGTAAAATAGTTGGTAGGCTTGACATATAATTTTACTCTCTTCCAAGTCTGTGGATGTGCAAGTTCAGGTGACAGAATGACTCAAAGATACAAGAAACAAATTGTTTGTTGCTTTGCAAATGTGAAAGAGAATGCATTATATAGTTTACTTTGGATAGATGACAGGGATCTGCATGTGTCAAATTGTTTCTTTGCCATGCTGTAAATATATTGATAACGATATATTAAATAGATAGGAGTTCTTGTAACATTATTTAAAAAAAATATAAATATATGAACTTTGCCATTTATGGTGACGTTTTTATACACAAAAGAAGTCATAGAGTCAGAAATCAATCAACAGCTCAAAATAATATAAAATAACCTTGATGGCACGGTTACAATTATTTCGGTTACTACTGTCAGACACTTAAAACAAAAATGTCAAAACCTTCAGCCTTATGAATATTCATCATGAAACAATTATTTATCAAATTATGTAAACATTATTTTAGTGGGGTGATATATAAAACTGGTTGTTGGACAATATTAATTACACTTTGTACTAGATGTCTTGGATGTTGTAAATTATGTACTATGATCTACAGTACATGCGTGTTACTTGGTTCTTGGTTATGCAGGGGTGAGGTTCTGCTATGCTGTAAGCAAAATATGAAGCAGCACACAGCACCTTCAAGTCACAATTGGCAAAAATGCAAGACCAAATATGCTCAAATCACTCAAAGACATTTTCTGTATTGTAAAATATACTGATCAATACATGGGGAAACTAAATGTGCATATATACTATGTCATGACTGTAGATTCTGCAGACACTGGGTGATAGCAGCATGAGTATGATTACTTGTCATGTAATATAGTGTTTTTCACCCATTTTTAGTAACTTATATTCTGCCAATGAGGCCAAGGTTGGTAACTGGTATTCCACATTTTCCACTATACAGCTAGACTAATATGTTTTAAAATAATGGAAAAGAATAATGTGTACTGGTTATTGTGCTATGAACCAGTGTTGTAATCTTACAGGAAATAAAAACAAAGAATTTCATATTTCAACAAAAATTCCATGTCAAGTAGAAATACATGCCTATGCCATTGATTAAGTTTAATTTTCATTGGTAATCATGTTGTTTCATGGAAACTGGGGTAGTAGGGTAACCTATAGCTAGTGGTTAAACTGTTGACTTGTCACACTGAAGGCCTGGGTTCGATTCCCCACATGGGTGCAAAGTGTGAAGCCCATTTCTGCTCTCCCCAGCATGATGTTGCTGGAATATTGCTAAAATCAACGTAAAACCCAACTCTCTCACTTGGAAACCTTTGCTATATACACTGAAAATCTAATCTCATACATTCATCATTATATATTTAATGTCAAATCAATATCATGGCTAAAAGCAGAAATCTTCCAAACATTTCAATTTGTGCTTGCTTTATCCACACTTAAAAAACAATAAACAAGTTTAAGAACTATTCTGCAATTTTATTCCAAAGACATAATTACTCATAACATATCAAACATTCTTTGCATTTCCTAGATGTTAACCTGAAAAAATACTGTAACAGTATGAACTGGAATATGTTCATGGTCACTCATCTAAATTCTCACTGAATTATCTGAGAGTCCCAAGATGTCACAAGAAATTCCACAACACCTTGCTGATGACAAGCATTTCCTGTTCAAGCAAGTGTCCAAAGGATGATGTGTAGGGCTTTAATATGTTTTATAACTGTATATACAACACTTCAATTACTTCTTTCTTCATTGGCATTCTTTGAACACCAGATGTTAAAAGAAATCTGAAGATCTGTTTCAGTTTGTGTTGCTCTTGATGTCAATGGTAATTGTGGTGATCTATTCCTCCTTCTTTCTCCCCTTAAAGATGTGCATCTGTTGCAACTGAAAAAAATACATAACACATGTGAGACCAAGTATGATATACTTAAAAAATGTAAACAGTTCCTTACAATGTTGACATCAAGATATTATTGATAAATTAAGCATGTGGATGTTATGTTTACCTGAACATGCTGCACCATAAACAAATGCTAAATGGGTTTGTAATATTCAAGCTCATATTAAAGAATACATGTGTGAGAGACAACTATTCAAAGCTATTGGCATCAATCATAGTGTGGATATAATCATCATTGTTTACACGCTATTAAATTATTATTTAAGTCATTACATTTATTTTTTTAGAATTACACCTGGAATGTCATTGCGCATAAAGTTATCTCCTAAATAATTCCAACTGCAAGATATTTTATTCATTAACACAGTTCCCGATAAAATGTTTTATGCACAACTTTACAAATATTGACCCCAAAAATATTTTTGTGAGATTCCAAAATAACTTTACATTGTTCTGGATAAACTTAATTGCTATTTGCCATGATGAATTCCGTAAGTTATAATAAATGTAACAACTACAAAATCCAACTGTAGTGAGTAGGTGAGTTAATATTTATTGTCACATTGGCAATATTTCAGTTATATTGTGACGAGAACAATTTATTATTATAGATAAATACAAATAGAATTAAAAGTCTGTTGTCAAAGAACAGTAAAACTGCTAGTATATCACATGTATTCAAGTAAAATTAGCACGCTATCATAAAATGATATTATTAAATAGAACAATACAATATAAAAATGGGCTATAGGTTGCCAACAAGTTGAACAACTGAAGGTAGATGGGGACGGGAACTTACAGTACTTTTGCTACCTGCATGGACCCTAGCTGGATTTACATCATCCCCTCAGCTGTTGACAGTTTAGACATTAAAGGGCCACTGATCCAGAGCGATTAATGTTTCCAACCAACAGTCTAATTACGAAACCTAGCTCAGGCCTACCATACAAACGGTGAACAAATCATCAAAACTGAACTCATAAGCACCAAAACAGAACAAAAATCACCAAAATAGGAAAATAAACTTCCAAAACTTCAACAATATCCTCTAAAACCGAAACAATACATCTGTAATGGAAGACTAATCGTTTAAAATAGAAACAAAACTCGCGTATCAGCTACAAGAGCGTGCGAGAACGGTCGCCGAGCATACAAAACGGCATTCATAGCATCCCGAAACGGCATACAAATCTTCAAAGATGGCGGCGAGGGGTGATGAATAGGCTTTGGTACATAATGTTTTTTTGACGCTATGAGTCTAATCTTGAAAATTTGATAGCGCATCAACCCCCTATTGTAGTAAGCTTCAAACCTATGTCCATACTTCTCAGTGTCAGGCTTGCAATTCTGCACAATGTGGTCCCTCGTTCGACCGAGTAGGATTTCTTGTCAACATGCCATGCTACTGTTTCTGTTCAGTTTTGTAAATAAAGTATTCATAGCGTCACATCCAACATTACTATATTTTAGTGATTTAAAAAGTTTACAAAAACTTTGTTCATTCTTCGTTAATTGCATATCTAAGTGATCATTTTTACTTTGACTTCCCAAATTGCCTTTTTTCAAAATTTCTCAAACTTGTATTCACAGATTCCTGAGAGAGACGTGTCAATCCTCTCATCATCTGTGTCCTCAGACATATACTTCTTAGTTTGTATGTTTGTATGCAATTCACGGAGAATGAACAGTTTTTGTAAACTTTTTAAATCACTAAAATATAGTAATGTTGGATGTGACGCTATGAATACTTTATTTACAAAACTGAAAAGAAACAGTAGCATGGCATGTTGACAAGAAATCCTACTCGGTCAACGAGGGACCACATTGTGCAGAATTGCAAGCCTGACACTGAGAAGTATGGACATAGGTTTGAAGCTTACTACAATAGGGGGGTTGATGCGCTACATCCCGATATCAAATTTTCAAGATTAGTTTGTTTGTAGTTGTCATAGCGACGAAAAAACATTATGTACCAAAGCCTATTCGTCACCCCTCGCCGCCATCTTTGAAGATTTGTATGCTGTTTCGGGATGCTATGAATGCCGTTTTGTTTGCTCGGCGACCGTTCTCGCGCGCTCTTGTTGCTGATACGCGAGTTTTGTTTCCATTTTAAACGATTAGTCTTCCATTACAGATGATTTGTTTCGGTTTTAAAGGATATTGTTGCAGTTTTGGAAGTTTATTTTCCTATTTTGGTGATTTTTGTTCTGTTTTGGTGTATATGAGTTCAGTTTTGATGATTTGTTCACCGTTTGAATGGTAGGCCTGTAGCTGCAAACTGGTCAGCCCCTGCTCCCCTCGACTGTGACAGACACGGGGACTGGCCTACTGTCCACCTTGGCAGAATTTCTTCAACCTAATCAGTGGGATATTAGGAAGGGTTGATGCCCATCAGATGCCGTTATTTGAAAATATCACCTACAGTTCTTGTCAGTGTAGGCTTTTTCAGATTTTCAAATGTTTGGATGGTATAGTGACTGATCCAATTTGCACAACAAAGTCCTTCCTTCAAAGGATTAATCGCCAATACATTGATTGATTGCTCATTATTGGCTAACTAAATTACATTTTCAAAGAATGGCGGACATCATGCAATTAGTTGCCAGGTGTGCTATCTTGGGTGACCAATGGGATACACCAATGTGAAAAACCTGAAACGATAGATCACTTGTCCGCATATTAGACTGTTAACAGACACATGACATGGAACAGGATACTTTGTCAGCTGCAGATGAATGGCATCTCATTCCATTATGTGGATATTGATGAATACATTCCCAGAACAAGGTAATAGCCTGATATTGTCGCTATAACTTTAGTCTGCTTTAATTTTAATATTTGCATTTTCTTTTAATTTATTTGTTATGGCATTCCACAGAATCATTTTTTTGGCCGTGAAGTGTAATAAGACAGACAACATACACTATCTATCTTGGACAACATACACTAGGTCGCACTTAGGGCATGTGTGTGAAATATGATTCTCGTTGTCAATCTATAAGATGTCTAGATATTACAGTCATGTTATAAATTCTGTATAAGCAGATCGTGTGCATTTTATTAAGTTTCAAAATGCATACAAATATGATAATAAACTAATTAGGCTTATAAGACAAAATATAAAGACGTACTTCGTTATTTCAGTCCTAACATTTTTTACCACTGGCAGATGGTTAAACTTCAAAATGTTTTCATTTGTTATCAAAATAATGCCATTTAATACAACATTCAGATTGACTAGTAGTGAACCCAAGCTCACTTCTCTCCCAAGACTCACCATGTATTTAGCTAGCCTTACTTGCAAACAATGCTATTATATCAGGCTTTTCACCAAATTCAAGGTCAAAATATTTCTTAAATCAAATTCTACATCCATTTACGTTAACAATTTTATAAAGTCAACACTACTATGAAATCAAAATTTTACATCAAAATCAGCATTTTTATCAAAGTAAATATTTTGTTATAAGAAACCAAATTATTTATCACAGTCTATATAATTTTACAACAAAATCAAGATTAGTGAGTAAAAAAGATTTCATCTTTGTTGATCAGTCTATACTTATACTATCAATTGCGCATGGTGGTGGCGCAGCAGAGGTAACGAACCAGTCATGAATTCTAGGATATCATCCGGGTACTCACGGGAGAAAAACAATAACAAAAGCAACAACCAGTCCACAAAAATTGCTCTGGATCAGTGGCCCTTTAATTTAAACGAACATGAATACTATGATTAAAAATGTGGTGAGATTAAACGTACTTGAAAGACGTGGTCTTACATACCCTCTCAGGGGGGACAATAAAATCCCACTGTAAGATATCAAATGCAATCAAACGATTCACCAATCTGCACACATGTCAACTCCACCCTTACTGTAAGTGCCATGCTTAAACTATACCAGCCTTTAAATGAAAACAAAGAAATCCGTGTAACAAGTAAACTTACCTCGACTAATGAATGGGCCAGCCTGAAGACGACGCTGTGACAACTCTGCAGCTGTTTGGCAGGTATCCAGGTGCTATTCATGCAACATTGCCTTAGTGCGTTTATAGTCTGGGCATAGTCTGTTACATGACATAGTTTTCTGAGTCACACAGCGAGTGTCGAGTATGATTATCCATGGCATGCCCCATGTAACAGTGTTATCGCCATTGCCGAAAAACGTTGTTTGTCACCGGAAGTACTAAACAACATAATGTCTCGCGAAGTGCCGTGACCTACTTACGGGCCCTATTGTGTTGGGTTGTTGTTCTGTTGATTTTTTACGTCTGCTTTATGTCGCTGATGTGGATGCCATATTTAAAGCTTTGAGTGAGGGAATAACATCTTGAATGGATATAGACATCCAAGTAAAAACTGGGTATTTAGTCAAAGATTCGAATATAGTAATGACTTTGAGATAAGCCAGTTTGGAATAAGTGGGGATAAGTAAATTATTGAAATATAAAAATAAGTAAATGATAACATAAAACACAAGTAATGATATAATATATAATAAAATAAAGAAACATTTTGTGATATTAAATTATTTTTAATAATTTGGAATTAGGGAATTGTGTTGGGTCAAACATGATTATTTTTACCAGTGGTTGTTTATATTTTAGTACTCATGTCACAGAGATACATACTGATACAAAACTATTTTCTTTAATTTTCTGTTAAGCTAATGGGTCTACTGCATATATTTCTGTACCTGTCCTAGCAGGTTGCACCTGGTGCAAGTAACTTTGTAATCTCAATAAGTTCTAGCTCATGATTATTTGATCATTATTGATATATAGGAAGATAAATGATGCAAAAGATTCATACTTTCTTTCATGACAACATCTGCATCATGAACTGTATATACATGCTCTTACATACTTTTGATACTTTGCTTTTATGCTTGCTTTTCTTTTTAATCTCACCTTATATAAGGCTATTGAAACAAAATGTGAACCATGTACATGTTATGTATGAAGATGGGGGCGGTGGGGTAGCCTAGTGGTTAAAGCGTTGGCTCGTCACGCCGAAGACCCGGGTTCGATTCCCCACATGGGCACAATGTGTTAAGCCCATTTCCGGTGTCCCCCGCCGTGATATTGCTGGAATATTGCTAAAAGCGGCGTAAAACTAACCTCTGTCAGTCAGTATGAAGATGAAGATGAAGATGACGATGACCTGAAAATTGTTACTGGAACTTGACATTAACATGAAAATCTTATCAATGTGCTCACGTGAATAGCTATGTCTTGTTTTCGTTTCTGGCCTTTTAAGACAAACATTAAAATGCAATTTTGCAACAGACAAGGTATATTTCTGGGTCATGCTTTATCATGTGGAGGTGTCCAAGTCGATGACAAAAAGGTCGAAGCAAATAAAATCTTCCCAGTACTGAAATCACAAAAACAGGTTTGTTCATTTTTAGGCCTCACAAACTTTTACAGAAAATATGTGAAAGATTATGCTAAAATAGCACTGCCATTGAATGCATTGTTAAAAAATCATTCAGAGGCAGAAACTGGGAAGAAACCAAAGTTCCAGTGGTCACTTGAGTGTGATCAGGCTTTCAACACACTCAAACATGCTATGTGTAACACTCCTGTTCTGGCTTATCCAGACTTTGAAAAAGAATTTTTCCTCGACAACTGATGCCAGCGATATGAGCATTGGGTTTGTCTTGAGTCAAAAAGATGAGAAGAATAATGAACATCCTATAGCTTTTGGTGGAAGAGCTCTTCACGGCAGCGGGAAGAACTGGAGCATTAGAGAAAAAGAAGGCTTAGCTCCTTTCGTCCATATCTGGCAAACTCTAAATTCACTGTCTACACAGACCACATAGCATTGAAATGGCTCAAAACCATCAAGGACGCCACAGGTAGGTTAGGGCGATTGTCATTAGAAATATCTACTTATACTTTTGATATCGTTCATCGTAGTGGCAAAGCCAACGGGAATGCTTATGCACTCTCATGCAGGGAATATGAGCAAAATATTAACTGTCAGAATCAAACAGAAGAAGATACTGAGGAAACAGTCTTTACAGTAACTTCACTTGGGCAAAGAAGCAGTACCAAAATTACGGCAAGCCCACATTTATCCTCACAGGTCACCCAATCAACTCAGACTGAGGATGATTGCATACCAAGTATTAATCATGTAGATACTGAATCACAGACAACTCATTGGTCCGTCACCTTTGAATAGGAAGCGGATTACCAAACAGTGCCAGTAAATGTCGTTACAGCATTACACACTACAAGTGACGATGTCACACAAGCCACAATGGTTGAGATAAATATTAATGCACATCCCAACTTACGTCACCTACAAAGGATTTGTCCAGATTTCACACAGATTTTCAACTACAAAGAAGATGATGTCCTTCCAGAAGATGAACAGAATTGCCAAAAGATTCTATTTGAAGCCACTACCTTTGAAATCGATGAAGGAATTTTATACAGATTCATCCCACAGAGACAGAAGGGCCCTGCAGACAAATTCATTAAACAGCTGGCAGTTCCAAGAACTCTCAGGAATCAGGTCCTGAGATCCTACCACGATTCCCAAGTTTGGCGGTTGTCACCATGGAAAGGAAAAGATGCACAACACCATGAGACCAAAATACTACTGGCCCAAGATGTACAGCGATATCGCAACGTATGTCCAGACATGTGAGGTATGTCAACAAACCAAGAGGCATTACCACAGCAAGAAGGCACCCCCTACGTCCACTACCTGTGGAAGAGGTCTTCACCAGGTGGCATGTTGACATCCTTGGTCCCTTGCCAACAACACCAGACAAGTACAAGCACATTTTGGTCATCACCGATGCGGCATCTACATGGTGTGAAGCCTTTCCCCTGAGAACCCAAGAAATCACAGAGGTAGCAGATGTTCTCGTGAGAGAAATATTTTGTGGGTATGGCGCTCCAAGGACCTTAATTTCAGACAGAGGTCAGAACTTCATGTCAAAATTAATCAAGGCTATTTGTGAACTTTTGGCTATCAAATTCACTCATACTAGCCCATACCATCCCCAAACAAATAGCTGTGTAGAAAAGCTCAATTCCTATATTAATCAATCACAGAGAGCCTATTGTAACAGAACTCAAAATGATTGGCCCTGGTTTCTTCCAGGCATGATGGCCTATCGAATGGACCCAAATTCATCAACTCAAAAGTCCCCTTTTGTCGTGCTTTTCGGCCGAGAAATGAGAGCTCCACAAGATGTTTTGTTCATTCCAAAGGAAAATTTAGGCCACAACAACAAAAGCTATCTTTCATATTTGCTTGAGGAGCTAGAAATTACAAGGACAGGTGCAGCTGAAAACACCACTCAAGCAAAGGATATGTACTCTGAACAATACAATCTTAAGGCTAAAGAGCCAGATTTCTCCCCAGATCAAACCATTGGTCCATGCCAACTGCCTGAAGCCATATTTCGATCAAGTTGATCGTCCACAGTATCCTCCAGAACCATATGTCAACAACAACATGGATTCTGGAGTCATAGATGACAATGAGGAACCAGTCAACGACACACAGCTTGACAGCAACAATGCCCAATCAACAAGTTCGACAAAAGATCAATCACCTGTACAACAGAGAGGTAAAAAAATCAATTAAAAAACAAAAGCAGACAAACCAAATACTCCTACCAAGAAGAAGAAAGCCACTCCGGAAAACTCTGCTGGCCCCAGTAGAACAGTTACTAAGCAGAAGCAGAGCACCCCAGGTCCAAGTAATCCAACCAAGGAGAAAGGAAATACCAACAAGGGAAAACGAGGAGTAAACAGTAAGCATTATCAGCCAAAATCAAGGCCACAATCAGAAGTCAGATTCAACAACCAACCCAACAACAACCAATGTCAACAAATGATTCCAACGTTTTCAATCCTGATGACATTCACTCAATTCTGGCTTCCAAGAGAGCAAACAACAAAATCTACTACAGAGTAAAATGGACGGATCCAGAAAGAGGAAACACATGTGAATATGGCAGCAGCATTCCAGACTCAATTCGGAGCGAATTTCACGTCAAGAGAAATATGTCAGGAAAACGACGAAAACGGCCACTGAGGAATCACAAGTTCTTCAACCAAAGAGAATCAACACAAAACAACAGATCAGTCAATGTACTGTCAAAGAGTTTCAAACAGCAATCAATCATTACAGACCCAGTATTGGACGTTGAACCATACCCAGTGGAACCTATATACCTACGAGAAATCAATAAAAAAAAACATGGGGTGACCACAGAGAGTCGGTACAACCCTCTCGGCTGAGGGCTAGAGATGACCTGTGTTGGGAGTCTAAACCCTACTGACAAACAAATGGAGTTGGCGATTACTTATCTAAAATTGAAACGATAAAAAGATTATGATTTGTTGAATGATACAAAATGGGTGTTCCTTATAATAGACAATGAAATACAGAATATACAAAATGGGCTGTGTCCTACAAATGAAATGGCCAGACAGGGTGAGTACTTAATCCTGCTAATCCTATTTCAACTGGCACTAACTGTACTGTAATGAGGTGAGGTGAGGTGAGGTGAAATTGGGTTTTACGTCGTGCTTGAGAATATTTCGCTCATATGACGACGTGCATGCATGTGTATGTGTATGTGCGCCTGCTTGTACTAGCCCAGACTGAAGCTGGTTTTATAGTGCTAGCCCACTGAGATACCATGCCGCAGTGAAGCATGAATACCCCACTCAGACACATTATACTGACTCCGAGCCGACCAGTCCTTGTTGTACCCATCAATGCCGAGCGCCAGGCAGGGGCCAACAAGTACCATATTTTAACGTCTTTTGGTATGACGCGGTCGGGGATCGAACCCGCGACCTTCCACTCTCTGGGCGGACGCTCTAACCACTACACCACGGAGGTGAGGTGAGGTGAGTTGAAATTGGATTTAACGTCGTGCTTGAGAATATTTCGCTCATATGACGACATGCATGCGTGTGTGTGTGCATGTGTGGCTGCTTGTACTAGCCCAGACTTAAGCTGGTTTTATAGTGCTAGCCCACTGAGATACCATGCCGCAGTGAAGCATGAATACCCCACTTAGACACATTATACTGATTCCGAGCCGACCAGTTCTTGTTGTACCCATTACTGCCAAGCACCAGGCAGGGACCAACAAGTACCATATTTTAACGTCTTTTGGTATGACGCGGTCGGGGATCGAAACCGGGCGGACTGTACTGTAATGACCAGATAGGGGGGGTGTAATTCTTGCTAATCCTATTTCAACTGGCACTAATTGTGTTGACATGTTGCTTGGATGATCATAGTATTTACAATAGGATGCTTGGATGACAATAGATGCACTTACTCTGGGCCATGTCTCAATGACCCTAAATTGGTGTTTGCTTAATGTTATTTTGTGATATAGATGATGACATGTTTATCAAAACAGTTTATTAAACCGTCTAGACATAACCTTTGTCTTACTGAAAGGTTTGTCTGACAGCTTGAGTCCTTCATACCTTAGGCTAGGATTTTATCTTGAACATCTGTGAAATTGTGCAGCCGTAATTTACACCTTTTTCAATAGTATGTCTGTGAGATGAGTTTTACTACTTTTGACTGAAGTCTTTCTCAAAGCTATTACCGATACATGATGAAACTAATATTCTATATTTATGTTTTCCTAATATCTGAATCCTAATATATTGCTTGTGGTGGTAATAAGGAATAATGAATTTTGTATGAATTATTATGCCATGATAATACTGATATGGAAACGCATCTAGTTGCCGTACTTGCTTCAAAGCTGTTACCATGACTTGCACCATCAAGTCAAAGTACATGAGAAGGTGAAGTTGTGTATCTCGGGAATAATCACAAGACACAGGTAGGTTCGGCTGCGTCGCTCTAGAAGAAGCCTGTGATGAATATGTGGAGATGAACGGGATCGCCGATACTGTAGGGATCACTGAAGCAGACATGTTCACCGAACCTAACATCAAGTTCGAAGGCTGAGATGCAATGGCCGAGACAAATGGGTTCGTTGAGCGTAGATCAGTGAATGCTCAGTTCGCCAATGGTAAGTCATAATCGTTGAACAGAAAATCGCTGATTCATGAGAGATCGCCCAAACTTGAGAGATCGCTGAAGGCTGTCACAGAAGAGATCGGCGATCCTGGGAGGATCACTGATTGTACGTTGACAGTTGAAGAAGATGGGATAGCTGAAGCAGTCTAATAAGGGATCACCGAAGGTGGTTGGTGAAGAATCACCATAGAAATCTGAGGCGAGATGACCGAACTGGGAGGTTTCACCAAACTAGGAGGTATCACAAAACTAGGATGGACCACTAAAGTCGGATTGCCAAACCGGGAGTGAACGCCGAAAATGGAGGGATCGCCAAACCAGGAGGGATCGCCAAACCAGGAAGAGGTGCGGGAATCTCCAAACATATGAAGATCAAGGTCTGAACATGTCTGGATTGACGTACCCCAAGGATTCGCAGAACGGTGAACAAACCGCCATCACTCACAATGAAACGTAGTAGCCGCATCTAACACGTTCATCATGCGAGGGTCTTCAATTTGGAATGATCTTTAAATATACATATATATATATATAAATATATATAGTGTGCTTGATTTATATATCACGTGTTATTGGTTGTGCTGCTAGTCCTTAATTCTTTTGAACAGAACTCTGTATTGATGAAAAAAAGGAATTCCTTTTGAGGTAGAAAAACATTATTATCTAGATGCTTCGGTGAGTGGTGTATACGGTGGTACAGTGATCAACTGGAGGCATCCACAAAAGGAAAAAACAATCATCTCAAATCTTACTACCTTTGATCTCTGCTCTAGGCAAAGTAGAGGGTGATCTACTATAAATTAGCATGTTATTGTCGTCTAACATGCAAAGGACCAAAGCATTCTAAGCAGGATGCGTGTAGATTCGAGATGGAGAAGGTCTGCTTGCAGTCCACGCAAACTACTATCCCTTGACGTAGCATCTTCTTCCCCAAGATGTTAAAAGCTATATAAGTCAGTTTATTAGCTACAGCTATAGCATGTCAGCACCCTGGTGCGACAAGTAAGAGAATGACAAGAGAGGGGTGTCACGTGACTGGCCTGAGCACCCTGCATGCTTTGCAGGGACTGCTGAGGTGTCCAGGAATGGGAGCAGTGGGGAATAATCGGGTGAGAGAGGCAAGAAAACTTTATCCAACTTTGCTTACAGCACGTTTCTACTCCATGGTCGAAGTAAGAGAGAGAAGTGCATACTGTGAGATAGGATAAGTTTTAAAACTTACGATTTATTAACTAATCATATAAATGACAATACAACACAAAACAACAAAATCTTTGCAAAACTCTTGCTTTTTCATTCACACAAAGAAACATGCTAAATTTTTCATGACTCCCAAATATTAAATATGACTCCCAAAAATAAATACTGTCAGTCACCATGATTAGGAACAATTACATGTATTGTTAGTAATTGTTAGTAAACTTACCTCTGGATTATGGTAGCCTTATTCCTGTGGATACACAGATACATACAGAAAATCAAAAGAAATGTTAACACTAAGTCATAGCTATTCCTAGTGGTATACCTAATCTACCCCTGAGTTATCACCCTTGATCTTGACGTCACTGTATTGTTCTCCTAGAACCATCATAATATTTCTAAAAAAAGAACACATCTATGACATTTTTTAAGGATAAATCGTTGGGAGGACACAGGGTGTGAACAACTCCCCATAATCCAGAGGTAAGTTTACTAACAATTACTAACGATACATGTAATTGTTCCTAATTATAACATAAACATTCCCTCTGGATTATGGTAGCCTGAATCCCAAGTAAGGAAGGAGGGTTATCCTTGGAAGATACTACCCTCTATACCACTAGCTAAGAGATGATGACTCAACCTCCTAAGAATAACTATGACTTAGACAGAGAGAAATAACTTATCTCTAGATTGGTCAGTAGCAGTGAGGGAATACATTTCCAGAGATGGTGAGTCTTCTAACTTCCTACAGATATGGTTGATATAATAGATATGATAATCCTAATCCGTAACTAATGGGGATTATTTAATCCCTGACGACATAAATCCGGATTACGATAGATTCCTATAAATGTATCATGATTCTATCCGAAAACCGAAATATGTCATCAAACCTAATAATCCTTATAATTCATGACGTCACTTCCAGTAACTATGATGTCACTTCCGGTCTAATGAAAGGACTTCCCGGATCCTTGAATCAATCCCTAAGTTGTTATACTAAATATACTCTAGATTCCACTATATGACGTCACATCCGGTTATGATGTCATTTCCGGTTCTATGACGTCCCTTCCGGTTCCTATGACGTCACTTCCGGTTAAAAATGTCATTAGGTAAGTGTACATATCCCAAACCTTAAGATAATCACCTTGAGCTAGTAAATCATAATCTAACCTGAAGCCATCAACCATAGCTCAGAAGTTAGAATCTCTGTCCATATTGTGCTCGGTTAGGTGATACACTTGAAAGTAAAGACTCTTACCATGCCAACTTGTCTTGTTGCATGCTGTCTCTTGACCAGTATCCATCACCCACCCGAGTCGTCCCTCAGGTAGTCCCTGGCTCCATCTCTCACTACGTCATCCATCCTGTAGATGTAGATGCCAGGTCAACACACACACACACCCAAAAGGGGCAGTCAGGCGGAGGCGAGGTGCTGAGCCGCTACTAAAGGCCCTAATGAATGGAGGCCTTCAAAAAGAGGGAGCAACGTCCCTGAGGTAAAAATGGATAAAGGTATTAGCAGATTTCCATTGACAACTAGACACAACTTGTTCTAACGGGACTGACGACCAAACCGCTAAAGATGAAGCTAGGGCTGTAATTTCATGGGGCGAGAATCAATTAAGTCTTGATTCTGATCCCTATAAGCAAAAGATATAGTCTTTCTGAGCCAGGAAGATATGGTATTCTTAGATATCTCAGAATCTATATTTGTCTTATGTGAAATAAACAGTCTGCGACGATTACGTCTAAATTTTGAAGTACTCTGAATATACCAGCGCAAGGCACATATGGGGCACAAAAGTGTAGTCCTATCTGATCTAGAGGTAGAGGTAGGAAGCTGAGGTATACGGTATATCCTATGTCCCAACGGGCGACAAGCGGAAGTCTGATTTTGGGCAATGAATTCCCGGCACAGTTCTAAAAGTTATATGTTTGTATCCTTCCGAAAAAGTGATGGATTTAAAGTCGCAAATGCCAAGAGAAATGCCATCTTTAAATGCCAGATACTTTAGAGAAGCATCCTGCATAGGTTCATAAGGAGATTTCTGAAGAGATTGAAGCACCAAAGTTAAGTCCCACTTAGGAAATATCATTGGAGACGATATATCCTTAATCTGAAATGACCTAATCATTTTGCGAAGCATTATGTCCGAGCCTACAGATAAACCTTGAACATCCATGACTGAAGCAATAGCCGAGCGATATCCCTCAATAGTATTATGCTTCAAATGCTTCTGTTCCCTTAGGAACAAGATAAAATCCGCTATCATTGGAATGGTGACAGGCACATCCAAGATTCCACACTCTCATCTCCACTGGATGAATCCAGTGGCAATGTATGACCACTTAGCGTCGTACAAGGCAGCTGTGGAAGGTCTAACGGATTCTGCAATAGCTCTGGTAGCTCCAACAGTAAACCCCTGTTTCTTGAGTGAACTTGAGATAGCTTCCATACGTGTAACGCAAGTTGACTGACATTCTTGTGAAACCTGTTGGACTTGGGCTGACTGATTAGGTTGTGCCATAATGGGAGACGTAGAGGTTTGTCCATCAATAGTTTTAGTAGAGTGGGAAACCAAGGTCTGGCAGGCCACGCTGGTGCCACTAGATAAACTAGACAGTCGTGTTGTTGAATTTTTAGCAGAACCTCTGGAATTAGCTTGAATGGAGGAAACACATAGGCTATCATCCCCTCCCATGAGTTAGATAGGGCATCGACTGCCCATACTAATGGGTCCGGTACTGGGCTCACAAAAGTTGGGATCCAAAAGTTCCTGGAAGTCGCAAACAGATCTATGCTTGGAATTTCCCACGTCTGTCCTATCAAATCGAATACCTCTTTCTTGAGAGTCCATTCGGTTGAGATCACTCTGTCCTGTCGGGGTAATGAATCCGCTAAGATATTCTTCCGACCTGGAATGTGGTGCACCCTGATTAAGCATCTTATAGCGTCCACTGTTTGATAAAGATCCTGAGTGATCCCGAGAAGCTGTTGAGATTTGGTACCTCCTTGTTTGTTGATGTAAGCCACTATGGTAGAATTGTCCGACACCAACATGAGACTTCCCGCATAAGAGATTTCCCTAGCAACGGATCGCTTTTAACAGTGCTAACATCTCCCGACAGTTTATATGCAGATTTATCTCTGACGGATTCCACACACCTTGAGTCTGCCAGATGTCCATGTGTGCTCCCCAACCCGTGTTCGAAGCATCCGCATAAAGTGTTAGATCCGGCAATCGTGGGCGTAATGAGACTCCCCAAAAGACATTCACGTTGACAGTCGACCATGTTATCTCCCTCCGGACTCTGTCTGGAAAAGCTATGAGATATTCCAAGTCCTCCATCCGAAACTGGTTGAGCCAGATCTGTGAATTCTCAACCTTAGCCTTCCTCTTACAGTATAATCCTGGATTGAAGTGAGAGATCCTAGTAGGGACATCCAGGAATGGACTGACGCAACTGGCTTCTGTAACATGTTGGCTATCTTGGTTGATATTCCCAACCAACGTTCCTGAGGAGTGTAAATGCGGCATACTCTTGAATCTAAGATTGCCCCCAGAAACTTGATCCTCATGGAAGGAACCAGTTCTGACTTGGTAGGATGAACTATTAGACCCAGATGCGTAAACACGTGGATGATAAAGTTGGTTTGCCTCATGAGAACCGCTGTCACCACATGCTTTGCCAAGAAATCGTCAAAATAAATGTGTATTGCAATCCTTAGTTGATGAAGAAAAGCTAAAATCGGGGAGATTACTTTCGTGAAAAGCCACGGTGCTAGTGATATTCCGAATGGAAGCACCTTGAACTGAAACCTGCGACCGTTCACAGCAAATCTGAGGTATTTCTGGGATTTCAGATAAACAGTGATATGGAGATACGCATCCTTTAGATCTATGCTTATAAACTTGCAATCCTGACGAATCAATGTGGGTAGGTTTGCAATTGATTCCATCCTGAATTTTGGCGGTTTCCTCAAAAATAGCTTGTTCAACACTTTCAAGTCTATTATCATGCGCATTTCATCCAAATCTTTCTTGGGGACTAGGAATACCGGTGAATAAAACCCGCATGTCTGATCCCCTGGAGGAAGTTCTATGATTGCCCATTTCTCCAGTAACTGATTTATTGCTAAGTTTGCTCCCGCTAACCGTTGGCCTTGAAGAACAGACGACCCTCTGGAAAGCAAGTCACTGGAGGCCACTTGTCCCAGGGAAGAATAAACCCCCTGCTCATAACTGACAGTACCCACTCGTCTGACATTATTAGTTTCCAATTGTCCGAGTATTGGGCCAACATGCCTCCTACTGGAGATTGTGTCACAGGACATACAAAGTCCAAATTCAGTATCGTGTCGAGGGACGTTCCGATTCGTAAGGAAGAAAGTGCTAAACAGTGAGACTTGAGTCAGTATTTCTTGGAAGTTGATCTTGATCCACGAAAAGATCTACCTTCCCTACCTCTACCCCTAGATGAGGATGAGCCTCTAGTAAAAAGACACACTTGTTGAACGCGTTCAAAATCCGAGGCACGTTCAAATGCAGACCTTTGAAAATTCTGACTACGCCGTGATGAAGGTGGAGTAGAACGAGACGTAACACTGGATCCCCTTCTAGATCTAGTGTCAGACCTTCCTCTATTTTTGAATAATAGAGCTGACGCCAAATGTTGATTCAAGTTCCTCGTTGTTAAAGCATCTCTAGCCTCAATAGCCTGTTGACATTGTCCATTAAAGGTGCTCTCAGATTCCAAGAGGTTGAAACAGGAAGTCCTTAGAAACATCCGGTAAATTCCTCACTGAATCTAGCCGCTGTATCCGCTCAATAGCTGTAAGTCGACCCAAAATATTCACCCGAGTAGCCATTGCATCGGCTAAGGACTGATACACTGCATCCAGAAACGAATGCGCTAAGGCCACCTCCTGAGCAGTCAATGGAAATCAAAGTGTCTTTCTTAACTCCCGTATAATCTTGAAACACAGGTGGAAGCAAGGCATGAACTCCCCGGGGAAAACAGTTTGAATAAGACAGGGTATCAATCGCCAAAGGGGCTGCCGTATCCAATTCCCTACAATCCTTGTAAGTACAGACAGGTACATAGTCCCGAAAGCCTCTAGCATCCTGTAACTGTTTAAAGTCCTTGTCCAATTTGGTTGATTGGCCGGGATAACTCGATCATGGATGGAATAAATAGGTTTATGAAAAACCCTAGGTAAAGGACTCAAGTTTGTAGCCTTGGAGAGGCCTAAGTTGTAATTCTCCAACACTTTCTTAAGTGATGATGAATGTGGTTACGACAGCCTGGGCATCCATTCCAGGGGTAGACATACTGATAATCTGAGTTCTATGGGAATCTCTATCTCCTGCTCGTCCGACGGAGGTGGAAGAGAGTATTAGGATAAAGTCCGTGCAAAAGTTCCAGCTTTTCCTTAAATGTCCAGCCCGGCTTAAAATCCTCTGTTGAAATGTCCATAGGTTGTACCGTCAACTACCCCTCTCGCATGGAAAACTCTGGCTGTGAAAAAGGATAAACCGACGAAGCCTCTTGATCCATTACATCAGACACTAATGGGATTAAGGGTGGATTGTCTGTGTCAAAATAACCTTGCGGGTCTGTAGCCGTGTCCTCTGAACCGCTAGGCCCGTGCAAATCAGACTGCTGGGTTGATACACCATTATCCATAGCAGCCGACCCAGTGGCCTGGCTTAAGCCGGGGCGGGAATCACGTGCCGTCTGGACCGAGTCAGACCCGTGAAACGCTTGCAGCCCAGTCTCCCCGTGGGAGAAGGTAGCAGGCTGTATGCGACAGGGAGCAGCCATGGATGGGTGCCGCGGGGACAAAGGTTCCGGAGTGTGTAGCCTGAGCCACGGTCACCCCGGATCCGGAGCCGGCTTGGCCAACTCCATCCCCGTCGCTTGAAGCCCTAGGCTTCTCCCCCTGAGGGGACCGGCCTCCTACGTATGTCAGGGCATGGTTACCGGCTTTCACGGTCATAGTACCCCTGGTTTCTGTAGGAAGTGACTTTGGCCCCCGGCTCTTGCCATCGACTACCAAGTCACTGCGGGTATCTGCCGTCTTGCCGGATAAAACAGGTTCCTCCAGATGTTTAGACAGACGATTAAATTTTGTGTCATTCCTGATCTCCATATCACGCATGGACTTGTCCATGGCCGCCTGAATATCGGACTTAAATCCCGCCAAAAGTTCCGAGAACGCAGATATATCCAACTGGGGAGAGGGTTTAGATTTTGACCTAGAACGAGACTTAGGTTCCGATTTAATAGACAAAGGCGGAGATCCCTGAACTTTCTTTGACTTAGAACATTCCGAAGACGATGAATGTTTACGCTTCCTAACCAAGGAATGAGATTTGTCCATCAACATCCAATCTTCCTCAGACATTTACTGACACAATAAGGACCGATCCAAAATTGAACAAGGTAAGCTTTTATAACAGGAAGCACAAAGAGAGTGGGGATCCACAGCCGCCATGAATTTCTGACATTGGAGGCATTTGCTCTGCGCCATTCTCGTCAATCAAAAAGGAGGGGAAACCTTCAAAGACCTAAATACATGAAAATATTGCTAATATAAAAGAAATCAGCAATGCGATTGAATATTTAAATGGAATGCAATTGTAACTGACCTATATAATGAAGAATTGAAGACTTGATTGAAATACAAATTTCACTCGATTCTCTGCACGTCATGCGTGTGGACCATACAGAAAAATTATGAAGGGTTCTAGGAGAACAATACAGTGACGTCGGGATCAAGGGAGATAACTCAGGGGTAGATTAGGTATACCACTAGGAATAGCTATGACTTAGTGTTAAAATTTCTTTTGATTTTCTGTATGTATCTGTGTATCCACAGGAATAAGGCTACCATAATCCAGAGGGAATGTTTACGTTATAATTCCCATTTTTCAAAGTCTGTGTAAAACACTGTGGAAGTGACAAGATCCATACCAGAAGTACCATTCTAAATTTAATGATTATAATTTAATCAGGAATTATTTTCTGAATCTATACCTTTGACTTTTAAACATCTTTGCTTGGTTGCAAAGAAAGTGAAAAAGGAAAAGGGCAAAAAAAGGATGTCCTGAAAAACATCAAGGGAGCTATATTCTGTTTGGGTCAAAATGGTACCGATGAATCATGATCTAACTCCACATCGGTTCATGATCGAACATTCATTTAAACACAGAATGTAATAAACACATCAGACCAACTCTGGAAAAAGTTTCATAACGTTTGTCTCATCATCATTTTGTTTTGATTTTCCGTATGAAGTTTTACGAGGGTAAAGTAACAGTAGTACTGCAATTGTGATGTCAGATTGACATGGTACGAGACAATGAAATTCACCTTTGACATCAAGTCCATTGTTTTCAAAGTTTACGACATGTTTTAAAGGCAAAAGTAGGGGTTGCCTTGAATATGCCCTGGGTAGATTTGTTAAACGCACTGCATGTGCAGTTGTCTAAGGGGGTTGTATAAATATCTCCACTTTTGAAAGTTGACAAACTTGACTGTTTTCAGAAAGAGTTAGTAAGAAATGCTATTAGAAGACTCTATAGCAAAAATAAATTCCTTTCCTTACACATTTTGTGAAAACACGTGGATACAGAACATTCGTTGACTATATCCAAATATCAGTTATACATGCCCCACACAACATTCGTTGACTATATCCAAATATCAGTTATACATGCCCCACACAACATTCGTTAACTATATCCAAATATCAGTTATACATGCCCCACACCATTCGTTGACTATATCCAAATATCAGTTATACATGCCCCACACAACATTCGTTGACTATATCCAAATATCAGTTATACATGCCCCACACAACATTCGTTGACTATATCCAAATATCAGTTATACATGCCCCACACAACATTCGTTGACTATATCCAAATATCAGTTATACATGCCCTACACAACATTATGTGTCTTACTGTGATGTCATGTAATATGTTAGATTGCACTATGACATCAAACTATGTTAGAGTGTACTGTGAACTCAAAATAACACAATAATATAAGTGTACTCTTGAAAATCATATTCGTGACATTGGTTGATTAAATCTATTCAGCTCATACTTGAAGAGTATACATGCAGAGTCTTCGACTGGCCACCCACAACACCAACAATGAAGTGATGACTTCTGTCTCTTCTGAGGGATGCTTGATCTGCTGAATTAGTTTGAAAGGCTCAGCACACATCAAAAGAATAATGCAAGATGATCCACCAGAATTGAAGAGCTGGTGAAATACTTTTACAAGACCTGTGGCTGCACAAAGGCCCTGGTTCATGATGAACATGAGCTGAGTTCTGCTCCTGTTTCCTCTTACTCTATGGAACCTCCTTATATACATATGTGACACATATTCATATATAACACAGTGTGACCGAAAACATGCAAGAGATGCCATAAATGTTTTGAGTTTATATTTCTTTTTGTTTAAGTTTTACATCCAGTTGAGGTTTCATGATGGAATTGACTCTTGCTATGATGTTGCACAGAACCAAATGATTGCTCAGTCACTTAGCACTTTCAGTCTCTAGGGGATGAAGTCCCACCTAGTCCTACAAGTCCACATCCCCCATCCACCTGAAGGAGTTTAGACAGGTTACTCTGCTGCTTTTCAAAATGGCCACTTTGGCTGACTGTTCAAGTGCAACATTGAACCACTTTCCCTATATTTCCTTCCTAACATGTTTAGAAAGAGTTGATAGCTTCTTAACTTTATTACAACACCATTAGCAGTCTTTCATGACACACACTCCTTTCTGCATGAGTCAATGTTGAGGTCAGAGTAAACTTCATTTGGCTGACACTCATTGTCAACCCTCACTCAAGGGTCAAACTACCAACTGCATCATGGCATCAAAAGTGCTTGTGTGATTAGCCTTCTTGACCTCTGATGTACTGCATCCATGTCTGCAAATATAGTATCATGCATATCTCATGAGCACTGGTTGCCAGTGCTTTTGGGTTTTAAATATATACTACTAATATCTGATTCACAGTAAACTGACCTAACTTTTGTCCCCTGGAAAATTAGTGTAAACATGAAATCAAAGATTGACATATAACCCCAAAATTGCTTTTATATCAATTCCACTTGTATCTTCTTCATACATGATAAACATAACAATTCACTGACCTGAACATACAAGAGAGGATGGAAGTGCTTACCGAACAGACTGTGGCATAGTAACTGAAGACGATTCACTCATGGAGCTGTTCAAGAGGTCACTATACAGTAAGTTCTCGATGCACTGAAATAAAAAAACATGTTACACACATGCAAACTTCAGTTTACTTTTCAACCAATGAGAAAAAGTAACATTTAAAGTTGTTTTAGATGTGGCACCTACCTGACTGATATCACTGCACCATGCAGACTTCTCATGCAACGTAGAGGCCACTAGCGATAAAGTGGTTGGAGGGCCACTTTTGGAGTCCACAATGAGACGGAAGTCTAAACCATTGTAATCCACAGCCTTGCTTTGTTCCCAGCCACTTGGAGGTGCTGGCAGCAAATTTGAGACAGACGACTGACTGCCAAGGCTGAGATTGGAATCCAAGGAAGAAGCTAAAAAAAACCAACTTCATATATACTCACTTCTAATCAAGCATAAAAGCATTGCACTGTATAGTCCGTTTGGCTCAAAAGCGGACCGATGAATTGCAATCTAACTCGAAAACAAATAAACATAACATACTCAATGAAACGCTGATCATAATCAAAACATCATACCCACTCTGTGAGGTTTTTGCAGACTTTTTTGTCCTAAAAATAATAATGTTGTTTAACAAACTATCATTAAAATATTGACACAGTTCACTGTTTGTTACGAGGGAGGGGTGCAGAGAAAGGGACAGCCAGGTGTTCGAGAAGCACGTTCACAGACAAAGTTATTTATTCATTAACCTGTGCTGTGCCATCTCCATCCGTTCTCGAACACCTGGCTGTCCCTTTCTCTGCACTCCTCCCTGGTAACAAATAGTGAACTGTGTCAATATTTTAATGATAGTTTGTTAAACAACTTTATTAGCAAGTATCGCAAGTGTTTTAGCAAGTATCGCCATTTCCTCATAAAATGGCTTACATTAATTACTACTTTTGCCCACACATCTCTTTCTAGTTCCATGGTACATTCTATTGGACACCCACCAAGTAAGAATGCAGGAATAACATCATCGTTCTGATCCCAGTTCTTAACAAAAGTATCTACATCCAGAATATCACATATCGCGTTAATGAGTTCATTTTGGTCATATGGTCTCTGGTCATTCATATTGATCATACATGACATAAACACATGCTTTACAATATCATTGGTGACAGTTTTACAATAACATTCTCTTGAAACAATTTGAGCTGATCCATAGAATACAAGTCTTGCAATATCAGTTAACTGGTCATTCTTCTCTGTGGCTAGCATCCACAGATAGTGTTCATTACTGGATGTATTTAAAATGTCATTTTTGAAGCAGGTTCTGAAAACCTGTCCACATAAAAACTTGGAAAGATGGATAGACAGGCGGGCACATTTCTCTAAGTGGCACAACTTCAACCTTTGCCCAGGTTATCTTCTAGTGGGTCTATTAACTAATTCATGTTTTCTTTGAATGGATAAAATATACTATTAATGATCAGATATAAACTGAATACTAACCAACAATGAACTGAATGTATATGTACACTTATGTAGGTTTTAGTCTTTGGAATTATTCAGTATTTTTTGTTATGTTTTCCTGAGTACAATAGGATGGACAATTATAGTTGCAATCAGGTGGCTGACAAAACATTTGATAAATTAATCTCATGAAAAGCTTGTTTGATAAAGATTACTACTGACTTATTACTACTTACATCATTTAAATTAAATAAACTGTACATTACTTGATGATTATCACATGTATCATCTGAATGTGTTAGAATATTTCTTACTTTGAGAGGCAAAGGCATCACAGATAAACAGGACATGAAACTCATGTTTAAGAGACCAAGATTTGCATTATGTAAAATATGTAGAAATTTGAATAGTCTACATTTTTTGTTTATCCCGATATCTTGTATATTATAACAATGTAAAGAGTTTCTAAAATCAATAATCTCTGATAGGAGGGATTTATTATCTAATGTTTAATATTTAAAAGGGAGCATGAAAAAAATGAGAATATCTTATACTTTCTGACCAACCTTGAACAAATATATCAGCAAGTCTTTGTTTAAAGGTAGAAACAAATGAAAACATAGGAAAAAACACAATGTATGTTTGCCAGCACCATCATGAGTTATCATTACAACCAGTAGCTCTCAGCAGCCAGTTTACTTTCATCTGGGTTTGAATAAATATAGTATAGCACCTAGTCTCCCTAAAATAGATGTATTTTTATTGAAGCAAACTTAGCAAGAGTAAGAAATCTTTTAAAATATGACACAAACCTTTTTGTTTTGTAAAAAAACCCACTTAGAACCCAAAAATTATGTACCATAAACAAGATTTGGTGAGATCTTTTTTTTCAAAACGTAAAGAGGTTGCTGAAACTCACACATACTTGTTTTCTTCCAATTCAATAATAAAATTTGAAAAGAACTCATTGTGCCGAGCAGAATTGACCAATTGAATCACAAGAAAAATTAAACCTTAATATTGATAATAGGAAACAACTCTCATATGATGTCTTTTAGAGGCATTTAGAAGTTGTATATAGATGTCCAAGATATTTTTTATGGATTAAACTTCTTTTTTATTTCCCTCACAACGTTTTGGGACCATTACAGATACCTTCATCCCTTCATCAGAACTGATGAAGGGATCTGTAAGGTCCCGAAATGATGTGAGGGAAATAAAAAAGAAGTTTAATCCATAAAAAAATGGCTTGGACAACTCTCTATGTTCATTAACATAAAACCACTTTTACTTTTTGAGCAACTATACCACCATTTCTAAATACAACTATATAGACTTTGTTTAGCCCCCGGGTGTCAAAAACTGCAGCTGAGTGTTCATTAGTTTTTGTAGACCACTCATTGTGAAAGAAAATACAACTATGGTATCTGCAAATGAAGTTAAAGTGAATAATTAATTTCTCAAGTTACAAATACCCCCTAACTACATTTCTCAAAAATAGCATCAACAAGTTCATTCATAAATTAAAATGAAAAGTATTGGATTCAGTCCACAGCTCTGTCACACACATGATATGGTATTGAATGTCTCAGTCTTAACAGATTAAGTTTTCACACATGCAACAACTGACTCACACATGCTCCTTAAAAGGAAATAGAAATTTTCCATCTATGTATGTAATTACTACAGGAATAAAGTAACTGTGCATTATTTGATGTTATGCATTGTTTTAATGCAAAAAGATACTAACATGATTTCTGGTGTTTTTCTTAATCACTGTAACTGTTGACAAGATAAGTTGTGGGGGTGCGGTGGGCGAGCTGGCTAAAGCGCCAGGCTGGTGATCCAGCGAGCATGAGGTGCCGGGATCGAGCCCACCTGTGACCGGGTGTAAAAACCTTGGAGTCAACTTTGTGTGCAGACTCTTTCAGTGTTGTCACAACCCCTAGTGTACAGTACACAACCCTGTGCACTTAAAAGAACCCACGAATCCGTTGGTATATGACCAGATGGTGGCCACATGAATACGTGCAAACACCTAGTTGCGGGTATAGCAACGTGCAGTAAACTTGGACAAAATACTGTGACTATGTGTCCCAGTCCACCCAGCTGTGAATGGGTACCTCGTACGGATGAGAAAGCCGCAATAACTCGGTGCGCCTAGTGGCTGCAAGAGTTTGTATGATCCCCAGGGAGTTGAGATCGATAATAAGATGTGCCGTTGAGATTGACATCCAATGATCGAGGGAAAAACTACCAGCGCCTTGAGCATGCATGCACTAGTGTGTGGATATGTGCGCCATATAAATATCCAATAATAATATCGAAATCTGTATGATTTGACACAAGGCAGCGTGACACGTCCTTGAAGAGATGTGGTGTCAAAAGGCAGTCCACAAATTAAGTATCGTGAGTGTCCACCATTGGCGTTGATGCAGGCTTGACGACATATAGATGACACTATGCTTACAGAATGCTCAGGGAATGTTGTTCCATGTCTGAACCAACACTTGTCCCACTTCAGCTAACGTAAATGGCTGATTTTGGGCTTGACGTAAACGTCGCTCCATTTCATCCCTAGCATGCTCGATTGGGGGCAGGTCCAGAGAAACAGCTGGCCAGGGGTGTACGTGAATGTTCTGCTGTCTCAGGAAATCTGTCATGAGTGACATGTGGATGGGCATTATCTATCAAATTCCAAGCAAAGTGCTTTGCTACTTGTTTATTTAGGGTTGTTTTAATAACTTTTCAAATAACTTCTATTTTATGCAATTTTATGTTATACACAGTTACTGTTTTCCTTTAGTATATGACAACAAAGTCATTCATTTCAAATGATTAGATAACCACAATGCCATGCCACAAATATGTACAGAATAAGAGCTATGCTTTATTGCATTAGGGCTCCAACAAGCACCCCATATGCTACCCCATACTATAACGCTTCTGCCACCAAACTGTTGACATTGAACAACGCATGCGTCAGCATGCCATTCACATCACTCTCTGTACACCTTTGCCCTGCCATCTGACCTGTCCAGATGAAATATCATCTGTCATTGAACAAAACACCATCCCAATCTTGTCTCCTGTACCATAGATGCTGTCTACTGGCAGTCAAACTGTCAGTCTGGAATCCTTAGATGGGTCAGCCGATGGTTGTCTTGCTGACATGACATGTCATCATGTGTGGACAGCTGGTCTGAGGCAAATCTCTTGTGGTCCCATTATGTTCTGATGGACACCAAAATGTCTGGCCACTTCATTTTGGGTAATTCCAGTCTCCAGCATACCCACGGTGTAGAGACACTGATTTTCTTTATGCCCTGGTATGACGTATGCTCAGTTTAGGTTGACATTAAAGTTTTCCACACAACATTCAGAGACTAGAGAATAATCAACCATTGTGTGTGAACTTAAGGTGTCAAAAAGCATGCAAAAAGCAAGTTCATTGTGCACAAAGTGCATGTGCCACGTGCGATGCGTGACATCAAATTTCATGCAAAATGCTTTGCAACATGTGATCACTTGTAGCAGTGACATTTTCACGTACTTATATATTGTTTGTTTTCAATAAAAAGTTATGAAAAAAAACCCATTTCCTTTTTTTGTCTCGTACAGTTTTGTGAGTAATAGTATTCATGATATTCTCTTTGCCTGTTGTCTGGTTAGGCTAGGTTGATGAACATGCATATCACGTGCATTTCATGTTGGTGGGAATCTTTGTGATAATATTGAGGATTTTAATTGGCTGGTTGGATCATCTGTTTCAATCAGATGATACCTCGTGGTGTATGGTGGTCGTCATTGCGTTCTGAATGCCGAACATGTGAGGCCAAGTTAGAGTTGTCACTAGGTTAGTTCATGTTTGGTTGTACAAATTCTTTATAAAGTTGTCAGGTTATAAAGTATTTAACTTGTTGTTCTAGGCTAAAAACGTCTATTAAAACATTCTTTAATATTAGCATTTTAAAAATGTAAATGTTATGCTTAGCTACACTGGTTCAGGCTGTAAAATATTCACACCTAATGTTGTATTCTATTATTTAATTCTCTCAAATACTTTCCAAGTTATCTAGTGTTTAAACTGTGCGCGCTGTGATAATGGCTGCTGGGAGTGAGATGTGCATGGCATGTGCTAGTTGTGGATGCGTGTTGTTTATGTACAATTGACCATTTTGTGTTACTAAGGTTTTCATCACGTTGCCGCCGGGCAGGGAGATAACGGAGTTGCTTTGTCTTATAGACGGGTGAGCTAATTTTGAATACGACATGTTAAACATGTACCTTTCATTCTCATATAGAGAACATACATACTTTATTGAATTCCTATTACAAATCCAGTATCGTTACTGAAGTGAAATAATTCAAAGGGAAAACTGTTCATTATCAATGCATTTCTTTATTGTTCAAATGTGATCGTGCGTTACATGTTTTTCAGTTGCCTCCCTTTTCTCATATGTGATAATGAATCTGTGATACCACTGTGATACAATGCAATGTGATTTATATTTATAATGAAATGTTACAGGGTATTTTCTTCCTCTCGAATAAATGGATTCACACCCCACAGAGAGTCGTATTTTCTTGGCGTGAGCTGTTACACACTGTCATCCTTTAGGAGATGTTTAACCATGTCAAAGATGAAACATTTATGAGAAATGCACACTTAGGAACAAGTACATACCAGTATATTGTTAGTAATCATTAGTAAACTTACCTCTGCGGTATGCCCTTACCTACTGCAGAATTATCTCCCCTTAACTTAAAGGGAGGGAACTACACCCCATAATCCAGAGGTAAGTTTACTAATAATTACGTAAACATTCCCTCTGAATTATGGTTGCCTGAATCCCACATAAGGATGGAGGGTAAGAGCAGAAGAAGAAATTCAGGGCATGCCTAACCAAATCCATTAGAATTAAGGGAAATTCTTCCCCTCTTAAAACATGAACTATGACATACCATAACAGTTGTCTGTATAGGATATGAAAAATTTCCAAATAAAGGGAAAACAAGCATGCTGACTAATGGATCATTCCCTATTACTAAAATTAGTTGATTAACCCATCACCAAGGGAAGGATCTAACCATGAGGGATAATAGTAAGATGTGATAACGGGATTCCAGTCATGTGACATCACTTCCGGTTCCTGATGCTTCTACAGCGTGATTACAACAAAACCTTAGGATGACATCACTTCCGATTCCTGATGTCATATTCTCCATTCGGGTTACGTAACCAGTGTGAACCAACATTAGTCGGTATACCAATCCACTGAATAACACTATTATTATATGATATTTGTATAGTGCCAATATCCAGCTCAGCTCAGCTGCTCAAAGGCGCTTTGTTTTTTTCCTTGGTCATGGGATGTCAATCTCAATGACACATCATATTTGACAAGCCGACACAGCCTGTTCTAAGGAAACTGATCTCCAAGAAGCCAGTGATGAAGCAAGCACTCTGTTTTTGTTGGGAGAAAACTTGGTGTTCACTAACACCTGATCACAGTCCTGGTAGGCAATCATTGTTGTTGGTCCATCTGAAGCTGTGTGTGCGAGCTGATGATACCAACGTAAGGCACGGATTGGACGAAGGAGTCTTGATTTGTCTGATCTGGAAGTCATTGCTGGGAGAGCAGGGATCTTGTACACTCTCTGGCCTAAGTGGTCCCTAGCAGATGACTGATTTTTGCTACAAGCTCTACACGAGATCTCTTTATCTGAGAATACTATCGATTGAAAGTTCAGAGCATGGAGTTCTGAGTGAGTGAGTTAATATTTATCGTCACATCGGCAATATTTCAGCCATATGGGGATGAGAACACATGGCGTTCTGACACTCTTGAGGTGGTAGCAAACACTAGAAGAAAAAGACGTCTTGAAGGAGAGATATTTTAGTGATGCATTCTGTAGTGATTCATTAGGCGCTCTTTGCAAGGATTTGAGAATGAGACATAGCTCCCACTTTGGAAAAATTGCTGGAGTAGATAGATCCTTAATCTGGAAGTTTATGGAGTGAGTTGTTAGATCCTACTACATAATCTGTAGCCTTCAATGGTGCCATGTATGAGCTTTCTGACCTTCCTGAGGTGAAGCAAGAAATAAGCAATCAGAGGAATAGTAACAGGAGAGTCTAGGAGCTGTTGCTGTCTTCTCCACTCGATGAACCGGTTCCACTTGGCATTATACAATGATGCTGTTGAGGGTCTAGACTGAGTGATAGCCAGTGTGGTTCCTGAAGTGAAGCCTTGTTATTCGAGCAAGTTGCGGAGAACTTCCACACATGTAGTTGAAGCTGTTGAAGATTCTCGTGACATTGAAACGACTCCGGTTGACTGAGTAGATCATGCCAAGTTGGTAGTTGGATCAGCATGTTGATAAGGAGATGTAACAAGGTCGGGAAGTCCTCACTGGCCAGGCTGGAGCGAGTAGATACACTACACAACTTTGATGGTAGATCATGTTGTCCCATGAGTGAGTGAGTGAGTGAGTATGGTTTTACGCTGCTTTTAGCAATATTTCAGCAATATCACGGCTGGGGACACTAGAAGTGGGCTTCACACATTGTACCCATGTGGGGAATCAAACCCGGGTCCTTGGCGTGGCGAGCGAATGCTTTAACCACTAGCCAACCCTCCGCCTGTTTGTCCCATGAAATTGATAGAGCATCCACTGCCTAAGCTAAAGGATCGGGGACAAGACTCACATATACTGGCAACTTGTTGTTGCGACAGATCTATTGACAGTGTTTCCCAAACCTGTGTGATCGATTTGAACGCCTTGTCGTCTAAAGTCCACTCCATTGGAATTAACCTGTCATGTCTGGAGAGTTAATCCACAAGAACTTTGAACCTGCCAGAAATGTTACAAGGTCTCACTGAACAATTTGTCAGGCCTGCAATCAAAAACAGTTGCTGAGTCATCTGTAGTAACTGGTAAGACCTGGTACTCCCTTGTTTGTTGACATACGAGACTTCAGTTGAGTTGTCGGTAGCCACCATTACTGCCTTGCTGTGGAGAACCCAAGTCCAGTGCTGAAAGGCTCTGACTATGGCTAATATGTCGAGGACACTGATATCATATGTAGCTTTCTTTCCTGTGTGTTCCACAGTCCCTATGTCTGTAAATGCTCTAGATGTGCATTGCAGACGGTGGTGGATGCATCTGTATATATTGTCAAATCTGGTGTTGGTGGCCGAAAGGGGGCTCCTGACAGAACGTTGACCTCGTTGGTGTTCCATAGTAGCTCTCCTCTGAGCTTACCTGGAAAGGCAGAAGAGAAGCCAGGTCTAAGTGTCTGTCCTGATTGATCCCCATTTGACATTCTCGTAAGTGAATCCTACCATGTAGGGTGTAATCTTGGAGCACTGATGAGATGCAGTATCCTGTCTCTTAGAGTTATACATTGATCTGGAGGCGGATAGGTGTAACACACACGAGCGTCCAGGATCGCGCACAGTGGGTGAGTGAGTGAGTTTAGTTTTACGCCGCACTCAGCAATATTCCAGCTATATGGCGGTGGTCTGTAAATAATCGAGTCTGGACCAGACAATCCAGTGATCAACAGCATGAGCATCGATCTGCGCAATTGGGAACCGATGACATGTGTCGACCAAGTCAGCGAGCCTGACCACCTGATCCCGTTAGTCGCCTGTTACGACAAGCATAGTCGCCTTTTATGACAAGAATGGGTTGCTGAAGACCTATTCTAACCCGGATCTTCACGGGTCGGATCATGCCCAGAAACTTGATCCTTGAAGTTGCAACCAGTTCTGACTTGTCGGGATGCACAATTAGACCCAGATGAGTAAAAACATGGACAATGAACTTGGTTTGCTTGAGAAGAGCCTGTGTGAGAGTGTGTCTTGCAAGGAAATCGTCCAGGTATCCGTGAATGGCTAGATTTCTGCGGTGAAGGAAATTTAGCATCAGGTTCATCATTACAGTGAAGAGCCAAGGCACAAGAGATATTCCAAATGGAAGCACTTGAAATTGAAATCTCTGGCCGTTGACTGTAATATGAGGTATTTCTTTGAGTGGGGGTGAATAAGAATGTTGAGATATGCATCCTTCAGGTCTAAGCTTACGAACTTTCTCGCTTGAATTTCAGGGGTTTTCGGGGGAAATTCTTGTTTAGCACTTTCAAGTCTATGATCATCCGCAACTCATGTGTGTCTTTCTTGGGCACAAGAAAAACAGGGGAGTAAAACACCTGGGATGTATCGTGACTGATTAACTTGACTACAGCCCGTGGGATTGGACGTAACGAGTGGCAGGAAGACCAATGGAAGGATAAACCCCCTTTCCACAACTGAGAGGATCCAAGAATCTGACATGATCTGTCTCCAATTGTCTATGTACAGGGAGAGTCTGAGCTTGCGTAGTGTTACTGACTCCCTGGTACACTACGTCAAGGAAGGAATGCGCTAAAGTGACCTCGTGTGCTGACATCACCACCAAGGTATCTTTCTTTATTCCACTGTGGTTTTGAGCTGTGGTTTCAGAGCTAAAAGTATTTTAATGTTTTCTTCCAGTTTGTCCTACGTTTCACTCTTCTTCTCACAATATTATTACACCAGTTTATGGAATTTCAAGAAGTTTTCTGGGCTGATGATAGCAAATACCATTTCAAACTTCCAAACAAATTCTGAATGTACTGGGTCAAATACCCTTGACCAGAAGTGGGAAACTGCCTTTAAAACCTACATACTCTTAAAAAAATGAAACTTGACAAAGGAAAAAATTGAATTTTAGGACATTATTTGACACAAGCCAATCCATGCTGAATCCCAACATGTGGGGAAATGGTTGCCGATGACAAAACGTTTGAAAAAAGAAACATTGAACAAAAACGTAATGTTACACTCATGTCTGTAGTGAATTGCTAAAACGCACCCTACATGAAATTGTGCATTACCCTGAGCTGAAGCCTATGACTGTAGGCTTTAAAAAGTCACATCAATGGTACTCTACATGCATTGCTATGGTACTCTACATGCATTGCTTTAAGCCACTAAAGACAACAAGAGAATGAAAAGACTGACAGAAGTTCAACGACACAACGCCATTGGCCGTTTACAAGGACTGGCATGGCAGTATGAGATGGCAAGGCACTTAAGCGTGTCCAGGCAGACCATCTCAAACCTATGGACCCAATACAACAATACTTGGAGTCTAATGACAGACCCAGGTCAGGTCGACCTAGAGTTACCACCGCCACCGAGGATTGCTACATCCGGTTGAGACATCTTCGTTCAAACACCACAGCCGCATCATCCACAACAATCCAAATCCCTAGACTGCGCCGAATCTCTAACCAGACCAGACCAGACCAGACCAGTTTAATTTCAAGTTGTTCCCTTCATCAACGTCAATGGTTTTGAGCTGTGGTTTCAGAGCTAAAAGTATATTAATGTTTTCTTCCAGTTTGTCCTACGTTTCACTCTTCTTCTCACAATATTATTACACCAGTTTCAAGAAGTTTTCTGGGCTGATCACAGCAAATACCATTTCAAACCTGTGAGCAAATTATGAATGTACTGGGTCAACAGTTCTAATTTCCAGAGAGTTTTACCTATTATTATTAATCATGTGCCTTTGACCAGAAGTGGGATAATGCCTTTAAAACCTACAGTTTATGGAATTTCAAGATTTCCTCTAAGATAATGATGGTAAATAATAATTTAAACTTGTCAGCAAATTCTGAATGAAATGAGTACTAATTTTATCTATTAATAACACTCACATGCCCTTAACCAAGAGTGGGATTATGCCTTAAGAATCTACTGTTGGAGTATTTGGACAAAAGGATTGTCTACACAAGTGTATTGTTTATCCATTGTTTATTCATTGTACTGTTAACCAGACAGGTTATTAGGTTTCAGTTTGTGTATGTGCAAACGGTTCGCGAAAACACACCTGTCAACAACTTACTTTGCAGAAAGCTCGAGCATGCAAAACACATGTGTTTTCACCACGTGCGGGGTTCGAAGTGAAATTGTAGTTTGTTCGTTTCAATACGTTGATAAGGCAGCATGCCTTGAGATTGTCAGTTATAGTGGTACTCATTTGGGTGTTAGATTGTTTGACAGAAGTTTAGTGTAATATAAAGTTAGGAATGTAAGATATTGTAAATGTAATAAAAGGTAACTTGAAACAAATACAGTGGAAGCCCTCTTAACCGGCAGCCGTCCAATCAAGTATGCTCTCAATATCGGCACTAGAATTTGGTCATGGCAGAAGCTACTTAATTTTTGATCATTTACAATGCCCTCTTATCCGGTGCCCGTCTATTCCGTATTTCGGCACAATGAAGACTACCCAATTGACTGTTTGTACAGTAATAAACGCTCTCTAAACCGGCATCCGGTATCTCGGCGCTCCTGTTAATTGGCTGAGTGGTTGAACGTGTATTAACAACAAAGTGGACTACCATCGGCATTAAGCTCATTGATATTGCCTGATAAAAGGAGTATGGATAAGCATTAGGCCTAAGTGGGTGAGGTAAATTGGTGAGTGACACATGTCACTTGTATTATTAATTAATTATTGTGTGAATGAAAACAGTAAATATGACAAAATGAATAAAGAATATGATGACTAGTTGTTCAGTCATATTTTATGGCACGGGAAGTCGACCTTTGGATTTTTGGGTGTCGGCTCACGAAGTCAACCTTTGGATTTTTCGTTAAGGCTCAGGATGTCGACCTGCCGTCCGCTTTGAAGTTTGGATGTTATTTTAGGACATGGCTAATCTCCTGTGACATGTTATTACAAGGCAGGGCCCCCGTTCCTCAAAGCGATCATAGCGCTACGACAGTCGTAAGTTTATATTAAAGTATGGAAGTTACGATCAACTTAGCACTACGAGGAACGGGGCCCTGGTGGTTGATGGAAGTGAACACATCGCACAAGGAAGACGACCATGTCAAAACGTATATATAAGATCGAATTTCTGTTTGTTTTTAGGTGAAGGAATTTGAATAGGTAATATTCTATTAAATATACTAAATGATATACATTTCATCGATAAACACCATCATATTTGCCATATCATTCATAAAAAACAATTTATCCTTATTTTAAGGTTGAGGACCTATGGCTGGACACCATTGAACACATGCCTGAAGATCAACACTGCGACGGCCTACAGTCCGTTTGAGTCAGAAACGGACCGATGAATTGCAAATTTTATCATTGTACAAAATTGCCACATAAATATAAATAGTACACATGTTTATCATTTACTAATACCCAACAGCTTTCCTATATTTGAAAATTTTCCGGACTCCACCAAAAAAGTTGTTTAAGAAACTATTATCATTGAAAACGCAAAAGTTGTTATCTGTCGCGGCGGGGTGAAACCGCAGAAACGGAACAGCCACTATCTCGTCGTGCATGGGATACACATGCCTGATGAAAAATTAAGTTGAATGCTGACGTGAAACAGTTGATGATTAAAGTGTACGATTTTTTCCGTGCTGAAGCCAAAAGGGGCAAACCATTTTATGCCATTAATAAATTCCGTAAGCGGGCAGCAAAAGCTTTAGGAGTATCAGCAAGGGTACTGACAAATGTTCTGGAACACAAACATTGTGAGGGTGATGCAAAGCAGGTAGGGGTTGTGTCAAAATCACACAAATTAAATCATTTGGACAACTTTCAAAAGAACCTTGTAAGGCAGTCTATCAACAAGCTCTATTCTGAAAACAAATACATGTCGCTGAAAATTTTTTAAAAAGCATTTGAAGCAAGAACACAACCTCAGAGTATCAAAGTACACACTCTGGCGACTCTTACACTCTTTCGGGTATCGTTATAAGAAAATTTCGGGGGAGAATAGGTCAGTACTCTGTGAACACCCTGATATCGTTCGCTTGAGAAATAATTTTCTCAGGGTTATAAAGAAGAAGCGCGAGGAAGGGTTCGAGCCAGTGTACTTGGATGAGGCCTGGGTCAATGCCTCGCACACTGCTAGCAGTCAGTGGGTACCCAATGGGGGTGATAAGGGGTCACGTAGACAGATGCCTCTAGGGAAAGGATAGAGACTAATCATTCTCCATGCTGGTTGCTCCAGCAAAGGCTTTCTCCCAGGCTGCGACTTGGTATTCAGGGCAAAGTCCACAGATAACAGAGACTACCATTCCGAGATGAATGGTGCGGTTTTCCTCGATTGGGTTAAAAACAAGTTGGTACCAGCTCTACCAAAAAAGTCTTTTATCGTAATGGACAATGCCCCATACCACAGCGTGCAGGACCCCGACAGTAAAGCCCCGACATCGAACAGTCGAAAAGGTGATATGATATCATGGCTCGACAAATTTCAGATCGCACGGCCTTCAAAGGCAACGAAGATAGATAGATAGATAATTGAAAGTTTGATAGGTGTTCGGGCAACTGGGCCAATTTACACCTTGCCCATCATAAAGGTTTGCTATGTTTATACACGTTTACAAAGTAGTAAAGCTGCCACATGCTTTAATGTAAGCAAGAATGACATTCTGAACATCATTGCGAGTGATATTACTTGTACACAACAGTCCAGTCAAGGAGATGTCAATATTAAGCGCTGTCAAAGATCCCACCATCGCCTGACGATGAGTTACATATTTTTGACAATGCAGTAAAAAATGAGCCACATCATCTAGCCGATTACACACTGTGCAATTTGCAGGAATATAATTATTAATAATGTGTAGATATGCACCAAGACCACAATGCCCAAGACGAAGTCTGGTTAAAAGAACCTCTTCTCTACGATTGTTTCTGGATAATTTTGCTTTAGCTATAAAAGGCTCAATGCCATAAAGATGGTGTCCTTTTAAGGATGAGGTCCATCTCTGTTGCCATTTCGCTTGAGCATGGGTCTTACTGACGGTGCATAATTCTACAGGAGAGGGCAATATTGTCTCATCCTGTTCTGAGACATCAAAATCTAATGCAGCTTTTGCCAAATGATCAGCTTTTTCATTTCCAAATATTCCAACATGAGCTGGTATCCATGAAAACTCAACATCTAAAAGATCTTTACTTAATTCATTAAAAAGATTGAGGATAATATTGATCAAGTCTTGTCTTGCTGAGGAGGCACCTGTCTGAATTGCTTGTAAAGAACTGACAGAATCACTGAAAATGACCGCTGATACAGGTCTCAAGAAATGAATCCACCGCAAAGCTTCAATGATTGCTGCAAGTTCAGCAGAGAATACAGATAAGTGATCAGCTAATCGTAGAGATATTTCTCTTTTATCAGTGGCTATGAAGATACCTGCACCAACACGACCGGACACTGAGCACTTAGATCCATCAGTGTAAATCTGCATTGCATTGATCCACTGTAAACTTCGGATATGTTCCTCGGCAAGAGCTTTAACATGAGGCGCCGGATCAGATTTATTTGCTTGTTCCAGGACATCAAGATAAACTGATGGAAGGTCAAGCAACCATGGTGGCTTCTTTGGCAGAACACTAACATCAGCTATGGCAACATCACGTACATTATGATGGAAAGCAGTTATCTGAGAACGCATCCCATAAGGCCCCATACCGTCTTTCCAAGGATCTAGGAAATACTCAACACAATCTCCCAATACAGGTGAAGTAGGGTGTTTCATTCCAAAAGATTTCAATTTAAGCATGTACAGAACTTCTAACAGTTCACGTCTGAGATCTAAAGGCATTTCACCAGATTCAACATGGAGAGCCTCAACAGGGGTAGTTCTAAATGCTCCAAGGCATATTCGTAGGGCTTTTGACTGAACAACAGCTAGTCTTGCCTTTTGTGTAGCACATGCAGATCCATAGGCTTGACAGCCGAAATCAAGTCGTGATCTAATGAGGGCACTATACAACAGTTACAAACACGTCCTGTCTGCACCCCATTTGGTACTGGAAATACTTCTCAGAAGGTTCAGGACTTTAGTGCATTTCTGAATCAAATAGTCTATGAGGTTTCCAAGTAAGCCTCTTATCAAACCAGAGTCCCCAAAACTTGACTTTATCCACAAACTCCAAATGAGAACCGCACAAAACCAATTTTGAATTATGTGGAATCTTCTTCCGGAGTAAAAATGATTGCAGACGATTTAGAAGCTGGAATCTTAAAACCCCAATGGACACACCAAGTCTGTACAAGATGAAGAGATTGTTGAATGCCATTAAAGACAGTGTCAAAATTACTGGACCGTTTCCACAACGCTCCATCATCTGCAAACTGTGATGTTTCGACCAGTACACTGATATTCTCAAACAGGTCATTAATCATAACATTAAATAAGGTTGGGCTGATTACACTACCTTGAGGTGTTCCATTTTCTAACATGTATACATCCGACAGAGAAGTTCCAATGCGAACTTGTATAGTTCTATCCCTCAAGAAATCTTTTATCCAGTCAAGCATGCAGCCACTAACTCCAAGCTTATACAGTTTTATTACTAAACCGTCCTTCCATAACATGTCATAGGCTTTCTCAATGTCCATGAAAACAGCCAGTAGATATTCAGTGCTTCCTAGTGCCTTTTTAATTTCGGTTTCAAGTCGCACTAAATGATCAGCACAAGATCTGTTTTTTCGAAGCCTGACTGGACACCTGAAAAGAGATTGTTCTTTTCCATGAAGTAAACCAGACGGTTATTTACCATTCTCTCCATTATTTTGCACATGTTGGAGGTAAGAGCAATAGGCCTGTAGGATGTGGCTTGAGTAGGATCTTTACCAGGCTTTGGAATAGGAACTACAATTGCCTCTTTCCAAGAAATGGGAAGTTTGCTTTCAAACCAAATGTGATTAAAAAGTAAAAGCATAGTTTCAAGGCTGATAATTGGCAGATGTTTGAACATATCATAACACAATAAATCGTCACCTGGAGAGGTATTTTTTCATCCAGAGATGGCATTCCTTAATTCCTGTAAACTAAATAAAGAGTTGTAGTCTGCGATATGGTGTGTGGGACAATGTAAGATATCTGAATACTCTAATTCAAGTGACTCTTTAATGAGCCGGAAGTCTGAATTAAAGTTATCTGTACTAGATACTTTTTGAAAGGACTCTGCCAGTGCATTACTCTTGTCAATATTTGTTGTTGCTGGTGTGTCTTTACCAATAGATGGAATAGCACGTTTAGAACAGGAACTACCAGAAAGAATTTTCACTTTTCTCCATACCTGAGAAAGAGGTGTATTTTTATTTATGGAACTTGTGTACTTAGACCAAGACAAACGTTTAGCTTCAGTAACAGTTCGTTTGAGGAAAGCGGAAGTGCGCCGAAACTCTATCAAGTCAGATGGTAAAGCTGATTTTTCAACCAATTTTTTTTTGCCCTCTTCCTAGCATCGTGTGCTGATTGACACACATCCGTCCACCAACATACTGGCGGTTTAAGAGGACGTTTACCTGAACTTCTGCCTATGGTTCTAGTAGCTACATTAATAATGTTAGAAACAAAGCAGTTATGAAACTGTTCAAGGTCAAGCGAATTTATAGCTGGCATGATAGTGTCAGAGCACAGAGCAGTAAATGCAGACCAGTCAGCTTTAGAGGAAGTCCACAGGTGAGCTGTTTCTCTTAATTCAATTATCGGGTCAAGTTGAAGGCTGGTAAACACAGGATAATAATCACTGCCAAAAGAATCCCGAAAATACACTTCCCAATCACAGTGTGGAGCTAGTTGTGGACTGACAATGGTCAAATCAAGGGCTGAAAATGAAGCAGAAGCCAAGTCATACCGGGTCATAGAGCCATCATTCAGAAGGAAAAGATTCTTTTCATCAAGGAGTGTCTCAATGGCCTTACCTCCAACATCCAACTTAACAGCTCCCCACAACGGATTATGACTATTAAAATCACCACAAAATACTTTAAGATTATCTGACACATTCAAAAGAGAAATGTAATCATCGCTGGAAGCATGAGAATTATTGTAGATATTAAAAATTGAGACCAATCTCATAGCCTTCAAATGGATAGTGACTGCATTCGCTTCTATTTCGGACTGGGGCAACCTTAGTTCACTAAATGATAACGAATCCTTTATGAGTATAGCACAACCACCTCTTGACCCGATCGGACGGTCTTTACGTAGACAGACATATCCTTCCCAACGGAATCGCTGATTAGGATTCAAAAACGTCTCCTGAAGACATATAACATCTGGCATGGGATCAAGATTGTTGACAAAAACTGTAAACCCTGGACCATTAGCATTAATAGATCTAGCATTCCACTGAAGGATTAAGAGAGCCATAATAAGGATTATGACTTCCATTGTTGACCCTTAACCATGCTCGTCAGATCCTCAGATGACAACTTTAACCCCAGCAGAGAATGTGCAGCTGATGCTATCGTCTGTAGACCATCAGACTTGAAGGCACGATTCGTTCCAAGGTTGGCAACTATGCAAATAACAAAATTGAGAAAATCAACTGGAGAGACATTGTTGAACAGAGGTGTACAAGAAGTTTCATGCATAAGATCAGTAAGAGAGTCAGTCTGACATTCAACCTCTTGGGTGTCAGTCTGCGTACTTGCTGTCACCATGACAGGACGAGATACCACATCAGGAATGGGAACAACCGGAGACTGTGGTTGAGCAACGGGTGGTGGTTTATGAACCATTGGATCCTTAACAACATCCGATTCTCCGCGCAGCTTTCGAACAGCCTGAGAATAGGAAAGTTTCCCCCTCAACTCTAACTTTCTGGATTTGGACCGCTTCTTGATATTTAAGACAACCTCTGTATGCAGCAGAGTGAGCTTCACCACAGTTTTTAAGAGAACTCTCAGTGCATTCCTCATATTTGTGCTTCCCTCCACATTTAGCGCAAACATGATGAGTGCTCCTACACTTAGCAGAGACATGGCCAAAGGACTGACATTTTAAGCAGCGCAGTGCAGGGGGAACATAGATCCGGATTGGAAATCTCTGGAAGAAAAGGACAACATGATCTGGTAAAGACTGACCAACAAACGTGAGCAAAACAGATTTATGATTACACAATGCCATTTAGAAAGTGGTCAAATGTAACATGTGTTATATTTGGGATTACACTTTCTTAGTAAAGTACAAATTCTAGTACTTTTTGAGTTGTGAGTTCGAATCCCGGATGGGGCTCAACTCAAAAAGTACTAGAATTTGTACTTTACTAAGAAAGTGTAATCCCAAATACAACACATGTTAAAACAGATTTAGTAGGGATTTTATCCGGTCCACGAGTCAGACACACCGCAGAGTATAGTAGAGGCAAAACAGGTTTTATTTCTTCCTCAATTTCACTCATCTCAACATCAAGGTCGATACCATAGATAACTCCTCGAGATCTCAGTAGTGACTCAGGCTCATACGGTGTAACATAATGTTCATCAAGTTCTGTAATTTGCATAAGCTTATGGGCTGCCTCAACGGATTTAGTTGTTACACAAACATCACCCCTGGCCATCTGCTTAACACTATCTATTTCAGTTGTAACCTTAGCCAGAGCTCTAGCCAAAGCCCGCTGGGTCATCAGTTGACAAAGGGTTGTACAATTATCATCATCATCAACATCTGCCTTAATGATGACAGTGGTTGACTTCATCTGAATTGGCTCATCATAAACAAAGGTGAGATCTGACCACGCATGAGAGGTAGTAGGTGGTTGCTTGACAACACAAGCTTTCTTAGAAGAACCATCCGGTATGCGACCGATTCGCTTCCTCCCTGAAGACACCACTTTAAAGCCTTCCTCACAGTCCATTCTGTTGTCAGACATTGCCGAGGAAAATCCCCAACAACTGACTGATTAACCCACGAAAAATAATAAAAGTAAAAGTTTCAATACACTCCAACAGATGAGAAAAGCAGAACACAACCAAAAAGGAACAACCATAAACAATCAAGTATGCGTTGATACGATTCAATTTGCTGACAAGCAAAAGACATCCGCACTCGACGGCAGTCGAGACCGAACTCCAAAGGCAACGAAGCCTCAGCTATATGAGATCATAAAACCCCACAAAGGTGAACCTTTCTACAAAGTTGACAGTTACATACAAAGTAAGGCTCACGATATTCTGCGACTTCCACCCTATCACTGTGACCTTAACCCCATTGAAATGATATGGGGTATTGTCAAAGGCGATGTTGCCAGATCAAACACAACTTTAAGATTACGTGACGTGGAGGTTTTGGTTAAGGAATCCCTTAACAAAATCACGACTGAAACTTGGCAAAACTGTGTCAACAAGGTAGCTAACGTCATTGAACAAGGTTACTGGTCTCAGGATGGCTTACAACAGGCAACTGTGTCACCACTTGTCATCCCTTTAAGTCGTGACTATGACACTACGACAGACGAGGAACTGACAGGTCTCCAGGAAAAGGTTTTGAGATGTCCCCCGCCATGACTGGCTGTTCCGTTTCGTTCCGCCGCAACAGATAACAACTTTTGCGTTTTCAATGATGATAGTTTCTTAAACAACTTTTTTGGTGGAGTCCGGAAAATTTTCAAATATAAGAAAGCTGTTGGGTATTAGTAAATGATAAACATGTATACTATTTATATTTATGTGGCAATTTTGTACAATGATAAAATTTGCAATTCATCGGTCCGTTTCTGACTCAAATGGACTGTAGTGCACTACATCACCAGCTTCTGGGTAGAAAGGGATCTTCACAGATATTGCAGTGGAACCACCATGAGGATACGAACCAATAACCACCTGGAAGGTAGGCATTCCCACCTTAAACGCACTATCGGCAAGGCTCACCCCAACATTTTTTAAATCATCACGTTGCTGGGAGCAGGCCAACACTGAACAATGCAATATGCCGGAGGCCAAAGGCAACCCATGAAACAAAAACCTGGAACGTCGACTTCAAAATGGAATGTTAACTGTTCACTAGACAATTTGCTGAATCAGCGTCTCATCTTTTACATCTTTAATAAATATTAATAATAAATATGTACTTGTATACATGTGTATGTATTTTGTACTACTATGTATTTTATTTTATGTTTTATATTTTAATGTATATATGTTACAGTGAATATGTCAAAATTTCAGGGATTTTTAAACTACCTGATTCACTCGGTGGTTTCACAAAATGCCTGGAATTACTAGGATTTAACAAAATCCCTGAAAATCACGACATTATATTTTACATATTTCCTGAAATGAATATATTGCATTCTCAGTGTGTGTTTTGACAATACTGCTTCTAACAAGTAAAGACAAAAGTGTGTCAAAAATCAAAAGATTTTTTTTTTCTGCAATGATATGAAAATAACCTTTATAGATTTAAAATAATTGCATTATGTTATAAAAATAATTCAATATGTAAGTGACAAAAACAATATCTATCACTATCAGATGTTGCATTAGTGTTCAATTGCCATAATCATGCAATGGATCAGAGTACCTTCTGTGATATCTTTTTGAAACAAAGTCACGTCTGTCAAACAACACTACTCATATGTATCAACATGTGTTTTTGCAAGAGAGGGAAGAGTGACATCGTGAGTTACACATATCCCGAGCCTTGTAACATTTGCACCTTTGTGCCACTACAGTTACATTTCACAAAACCCTTGCGGCTCTTGTTGTGCTCTTGCTCAAGATGATCTGATTCTAGTTGTTGATTTGCCAAAGGTACTGTATCTGACGACAGGGCGTTGAGTAGGTCATCCTCGATTCGAAGTTTAGAAACAACCTCTGCTGGCAGAGCCATCAGAGCCAGTGAAAGCAGCGAAGGGTGTCATCTTGATGCCACTGTGATAACTGGAGTTCTTCTGGACAAACTTCCTTATATTGTTTATCTTTGGTTACTATATACATTTGCAATATTTATAAGCAGTATTGTCAAAAAATGCGATATATTCATTTCAGGGAATATGTAAAAAAAATTGTCGCGATTTTCATGGATTTTGTTCAATCCCTAGGAATTCCAGGGATTTTGTGAAACCACCAAGTGAATAGGGAATTTTATAAAATCCCTGAAATTTTCAGTGATTTTACAAAACCACTGATTTGACATATTCACAGTAACATATATACTCGGTGAACTGAAATTGAAAAACAACACTATCTTTATACATATATTTGGCTAGTTTTCTCATTAGGTTTGCCCTCATCCGCATAATCCGGATTATACTCTTCTTACAGCACGTAGATCCGTCATTGTCTCTATAATCCAATGTTAATTGCTAAAATGTCAAAATGCCCAGGACGTCGACCTTTTTTCTTCACTCATCCGATGATTTGACCAAAGGTCAACGTCCTGAACATCATTCTCAGGTTGAAAAGGGAAAAGTTCTCTAAACCAGCATGCCCTCTATACCCTCCCTCCCCTCCCCAACAAATGCCAGTTTAGGGGGCTTCTACTGTATTAGATTCTGATTTAGTGTTTTCATTTGAAATCACAACTAGAACAGTTCCTGCTGGCCAGTATTGTATGAAGTACGTAGATTGTTAGTACACTATTAATGTATTAGTGTGTTGCATGAGGGTAACCTTTAGCATTTTGAGGGAAACAGTGATTGTGCAATGTGTGATTTGTGTGCAGTGTGTGAGCTGTGTGCTGTGTATGATGCCCTTGAAGGGGAATAGTTAGTTGACTCATGCTGAACAGGTGTGAGAGTTTAAACTGTAAAGTTACTTCGTGTTATATCTGTCTGGTAAAGTTATTCTTAATCCATACTTTCATGGGGTGACAATATCTGCCTGACTAAAGTTGAATAAAGCTAAAATAATGGAATCCAAAGATTCCTCCTAGCAGTTGATAGTAAGTCATATGTGAAACTTGTAGAATCTACATGCAACAGGTCAATATTGCCAATGTTTAGATATATTAACTGTATTACTATTCATATGCCCTTGATCGATATAGGAAAACAACTTTAACATGTGCTGATAGTAGATCATATTTCAGACTTGTAGAAAGCAGACTCTGAAAGCAAATGGGCCACTAATTAGTACTATCTAACTTTAAGAGAGTTAACTAGGTTTAATCCTGCATGCCTTTGACCTGGAGAGGGATAATGCCTCTTAAGTCTAATACTTACAAAATAATCATCACATTTAAAAATTGTGGGCTGATTCTTGAACGAGACAATATCACATATTTTCAGAGAATCTTTACAATATTAGCATTATACATACAGATTCAACCAGAAGAGGAATAACACCATAAAATCTACAATCAATGGAATCTTCCAATGTAATTTTGGCTGCTCATAGCAAATCACACTTCAAACTTAAGAGCAGACTGGGCTGATCTACAGTACTAATTTTAAGGGATCTTTTATATTATTACTTATATTCCCTCAACCAGAAGTGTTTGAAGTGGAAAAAGTTATTATTTTCTTTTGGGTGCTTATACTTCATACTAATGGGCAAAATCTGAAAGCAGTGGGTCAATATTATATGTTTTAATTTCCTTGTCTACGCTTATCACACAAATTCCCTAATCCAAAGCTGGCATAAATTGTTTTTGTTTGTTTGTTGTTTGTTGCTACACTACACAATATTCCAGCTACAAGATATCTGTAAATAACTAAGCTTGTACCAGACAGTCCAGTTATAGAGATTATTAGCATCCACACCTACGATCATAGAGACCTGATGCTAGACAAGGTACTGAGACACTGAGCCTGACCACCATATCCACATCAGGTAGCATGGGTTGCTGGGGAAAATTACACACACAAAAGTAAATACGAAGTCATCATTTTCCTTGACAGTTTCATCTCATAAACAATATTTTATCACAGAAACTTCAGATGCCTGGCTATTTAACACAAGGAGCAGACGACCCTTTCGAGCAAATTGTGAAGGGGGGACAACTCTAACCACTAGTTAGTCCAGCAAATATAATGTCATTGATGACAGAGCATGGAATAACAAGTTCAAGCTGCTATGAAGGGCTCAGTGAATTTCACATTATATCAAGCTGACCAGGAAGGGGATTTTTAAAGGAATATTAAAGAAATGTTTTTCACTAATTTCTACACTATCATTTTACTTCAAAGTTATAACTATAACCTTCTGATGTGGGGCACAAAATCTCCCACTGTTTTTCATTCTGAAGTAAGTATGCCCTGTATGTCTGGTGGCTGTCACAAACACCTCCCACATTTATGTATCTCAAATTTTACCTTTCATCGTGTACACAATAATGATAAAAGCTATAAATGACCATTACTGGCAAAGATGTATAGGTGCACCCTGCCTAGAAGCTTCCCTACTAGCTAATTCCGCTCCCACAGCCACTAAAAAAATGAGTGTTTTGCACAAAACTATATCAGACCACTTTTCGTCTCCCGACGCAAGTGCACTCCAATTAGAGCTACACGGGTGCATTGAATATAGAAAAAATGCCAGGAACCAAGCTCTCGCGCGAAGCCTATACAGAGATCCAATCAGTTTGTTTGTCCCTTCGGGAAGCGAAGAGGAAGTGCCACATATCACAAGCCAGATATACACGAATCTGAGGTGGTATAGACCCCGAGCCACAGGCGACAACTTCCAACATGGCAGAAGTCTTCGAGACCCTGCTGGAGAAGTGTCCCCATGTCTTGCTTTCCGACCCAGAGAAACAAATCCTGGAGAAAACGGGACACACTTTCTACGAGCGCTACCAGATCCCTTGCCAGTTTCTCGAACTCTATTTGCTGTGCTTTCGCCCATTCGTAGAAGACGGCAAAATAGTCGATTTCGTCTACATCTACCCACCCAACCAATTTCAACCCACAGCAGGCATACTCCGAATCGTTCTCGCCGACGACTACTGCCCGGAACCCAAGGACAGACACAACTGATGCACCGACTGCCTTGCCACTATATCGGAACTCCCCGTTCTCTTCGAACCCAAAAAGGCTACATGCAAGGGCGGCGCCATCGACCACTGCGTCGACAGCAAGAAATGCGCTCTCTGGAAAAAGAAAGCAATAGACTACACACCTCAGGAGTGACTCACATTCGAGGTTCCGAAAGTAGTCGCGATCGACGGCTGTTTCTCGAACATAGAGAACCTGTACGACGACGACTGCGCTTTCTGGAGCATACGGTACACATTCCTCCTCGACAAATTGGTGGACAATTGTCTGTGCAAGAAGAAAGATTCTTGTCTCTTCTGGCAGCTATCGGGAAAAGCAGAGCCACAGGGACGGAGCACTATTTGGCATACCCCTTTGCCCAACTACGGTGGGCCCAAGGATATGGAAGTGGCAGCAGCTCTGTGCAGCGAACACCGAAAAGCCACAGACGTTCCGGAAGGAATCTATATGTGCAAAAAGTTTGCCGTAGCGGAATACGAAGGGAAGAACCGACTGTTGCTGCTACTCAATTCGCCGACTGGAGAGGTGATTCTGGTCTACGACTACAAGATACGATAAACGATTCGAGACGCCGGCGAAATAGAAAATATACAGTTGGTTGGTGGACCGATTCTGTGCAGGCTCAGCAAATTCTGCCACTCGCCCATATCGAAAAAGAAAGACGATCGAGAAGTCGAGTTGCTGTTCCCAAGGGCTGAGTATAGGGTATAGCTTCTATCGCAAATTTTTTTAAAAAAAATCCATATAGACATATGGGAAGTATGGGATATACAGTACAACCAGAAATTATTGAGAATTTAAAGACTGTAATTTTTTTTTTAAAACATTCACTCTACTCACGTATTAATTGTGAATATTAGCAGAACATAACTCCAAAATTCAAAGACAGGTGAACAGTTAGTATTTTGTCAAGTCACCATGGGCAGCAATGCAGGCTTCAATGCGGCGGGGCATACTACTGATCAAAGAAGTTAGAAAGTCGTGGTCCATGCTGTCCCAATATCGGACCACCTCTTCTTTCATTTCAGCAATATCTGTCAGATTTTTCTTATTGACACTTTCCTTCATAAGGCCCCGAACATTTTCTATTGGATTTAGGTCAGGGCTATAGCTTGGCCAATCTAATAATGTCATATTTTGGGTCCCGAAACCGGGCCTGCGAATGCTTTGAACAACGTTTGGGTCATTGTCCTGCAGGAAAATACAAAATTTCCATAGAACACGTGAGCAGATGGAAGTACCGCTCACTGTTCATATTCCCTTCAAACACACAGAGGGGCGTTGCCCCTAACACAGATATGCCACCCCACACGTTTAATTTCGGACTGTACTTTGGGCGTTGATACAAAGGTTTTTTTTTAGTTTGTTTGGTCCAGAATTTCAGTGTATTAGGAAACAGCCACACAGAACTTTCATCAGAGAAAATCACATTTTCCCAGTTAAAATTTCTATGCTGTAAGCACCAGTTCAACCTTCGCTCCTATTGTTCAGGTTTCATGATCGGTGATGGAATTCTTCGACTTTTCTGCCAACCCATTGCATGCAGCTCAGTTCTAATTGTCTCCTTACAGACAGCCACAGTTCCTCTATCAATCATATCCAGCCTTAAGTTTTCTAAACTCCTTCATTTGTTTTTAGAAACAAGAATACCAAACCGCCTCCTGTCACCGACAGTCAATTTTCTGGGCCTACCTGCGCCTCCCTGGTGCTCAATGCCATATCCATTTGCAATATTTTTCAAAACACGATAAACAGTGGACAAAGGGATGCCTGTTCTACTTGAAATCACTTTAGCTGATCTGATGTCCTTGTTATAATACTCTAAAATCAACTTCCTCTTCTCCAAATCTTACATACTGAGGATCACTGAGACTGTTGTCTGCTAGCAAGTAAACAAAGGGGGATAACTCTTCACAAACTAATGAAAAAGGATTCACGGAGTTGTCTCTCTTGAATGAAACCAAGCACTTGATAGCTGTTTAAGGTTGTTTATACTAGAAATCCAATTAAACATATTCCTAAAATTCTCAATAATTTCTGGTCCAACTATATCTACCCAGGAAAAACAACCATGCCACCAAAAAGAGATCTGTCTTCGGACCAGATCCAAGAAATACTCCCTCTTCACGGTGCACTCCCAGCAAGCGAGGTCAAAAAGCGCTTCGGTATTGGGTCCACAAGGCTGTATGAGCTATGGCAAGAGCCTGCTGCAGAACTGTCGACACTCTTGCCTGCCAGGGAGATAGCTCCAAATCCAACGTCGCCTTCCACCACAGCCATATTGCCTGCTGCAGAACCATCGACCATCTTGCCCGCTAGCGAGATAGCTCCAAATCCGACCGTCCAGGACTTATACGATCGTCTGGGGAAGATCTAGGGTCGTACGGAGCAAAACGCGACTATGGTGTCGGCTCGTGTGGAACAAAACGCGACGATGTTGTCGGCTCGTGTGGAGCAAACCACCAATAATGTCTAGGCTGGGCAAGGACAAGTACGGCGACAACGACGAGGAACAAGAAGAGGGCCGTCTGGATATCCAGAAGGTGCAGCAAATGCTAGAATCAATGCAAAAGTGGACCTACCTTTCGCTAGCCACCGTGTTTGTCTGGAAGGTCATCTACAAAACCTGGAAGCACAGCAGACCGCGGGCCGATAGACCATTCGACAGACAGGCCAACGAAAAGACAGAAATGCCCAAACCCGTTTCCAAGGTCTACCCCGGGTATCCCCACTATATGTACTAGGATAGGAGGACAAAAAACATCGAGAGAGATGCGATCCTTTTTCTTGCAATTGGAAAAATATCTATATATTATTGTACATCGGTTTCGAAGAGCATCGTGTGTGTTGTTGTTTTTTTTTTGTTTTTTTGGCAATAGAAGCTATACCCGCTCGGCCCTTGGGAACAGCAACTCGACTTCTCGATCGTCTTTCTTTTTCGATATTTGAGAGTGGCAGATTTTGCAGAGCCTGCGCAGGAACGGTCCATCCACCAACCGTAGATTTTCTATTTCGCCGGCGTCTCGAATCGTTTCTCATATCTTGTAGCCGTAGATCAGAATCGATTCCCCAGTCGGCGAATTGAGTAGCAGCAGCAGTCGGTTCTTCCCTTCGTATTTCGCTACGGCAAACTTTTTGCACATATAGATTCCTTCTGGAACGTCCGTGGTTTTTTCTGTGTTTGCTGCATGGAGCTGCTGCCACTTCCATATCCTTGGGCCCACCGTAGTTGGGCAAAGGGGTATGCCAAATAGTGCTCCGTCCCTGTGGCTCTGCTTTTCCCGATAGCTGCCAGAAGAGACAAGAATCTCTCTTCTTGCACAGACAATTGTCCACCAATTTGTCGAGGAGGAATGTGTACCGTATGCTCCAGAAAGCGCAGTCATCGTCGTACAGGTTCTCTATGTTCGAGAAACAGCCTTCGATCGCGATTTCTTTCGGAGCCTCGAGTGGGAGTCACTCCTGAGGTGTGTAGTCTATCGCTTTCTTTTTGTCGATGCAGTGTCCGATGGCGCCTCACTTGCATGTAGCGTTGTCAGGTTCGAAGAGAGCGGGGAGTTCCGATATAGCTGCGAAATGGGCGAAAGCACAGCAAATAGAGTTCGAGAAACTGGCAAGGGATCTGGTAGCGCTCGTAGAAAGTGTGTCCCGTTTTCTCCAGGATTTGTTTCTCTGGGTCGGAAAGCAAGACATGGGGACACTTCTCCAGCAGGGTCTCGAGGACTTCTGCCATGTTGGAAGTTGTCGTCTGTGGCTCGGGGTCTATACCACCTCAGATTCGTGTATATCTGGCTTGTGATATGTGGTACTTCCTCCTCGCTTTCTGAAGGGACCAACGACCCGATTGGATCTCGGTATAGGCTTCGCGCGAGAGCTTGGTTCCTGGCATTTTTTCTATATCCAATGCACCCATATAGCTCTAATTGGAGTGCACTTGCGTCGGGAGACGAAAAGTGGTCTGATATAGTTTTGTGCAAAACACTCATTTTTTTAGTGGCTGTGGGAGCGGAATTAGCTAGTGGGGAAGCTTCTAGGCAGGGTGCACCTATACATCTTTTTTCCCGCATTTGCTATACTACCCTTGGAGGTGAAACATGTTATGAAAAAGGAAGCCACTAACTGCTTATAGGGGGGCCATGTGAACTTTCGGGATGAGATCTTAAAGAGGCACTGATCCAGAGCGATTAATGTTTCTCGCTAACAGTCTAATTACGAAGCCAAGCTGCAGGGGGTATTCCCGTGAAGTAGAATTTTGTTATTACAGTATAATCTCCTTGATGTTGTAATAAGGGATGTAGGGTTCTACTTTTCTTTTCCAAAAATTCAATTAAAAACAAATGTCAATTCCTCAAATTTTATTCTTCATGATAATATGTTGAATATGACAATATTGAAGTTTGAAGATGTTAAATTTTGAAGATTGACAGAAAATAACAAAAATAAGGGATCATAAGTTTCAGTTCACAGTGAAAATACAGAAAAAGTTACCTTCAAAAGCAAAATATAGACACTCAAAATTACGAAATTAACATAATGCTACCCAAATAAATAGATATAAGAATAAGTTGGAGTACATACCATTTTGTTTGACCTTCTACATCCATCCAATCTAGTGTGTGAGACACTCTCACCACACAGCTGTCTCTCACCAATGTGCCTCTCAGTCACCCATGTGCTTCTCAGTCACCCATCTAGAGTTACCCGACCTGCCCTAACCCTTTGGTAACTGAATCACCTCATAAATCTGTCTCTCTTTCTGATATTTTCACATTGTCATAACCAAAAATTCTCTTTCTTACTTTTAAACTCATACATGCACATTTTTATACATACATTAACTCACACATACACAATTTGATACTAAATACTCAAAAACTTACACACTTTGCATACAAACTTAGTACACATATCTTTTGCACTAAATACTTATACACTCACTCTTGCTACTTAAATGCAAACACTCTATACCTTCATTCCAATTTACATACAAACAAAAAATAACCTATTACCTGAACACTACAAGGGATTAAGTCACTGGGTGCTGTAAAATTCTGAACTGTGTTGTGGAATATGATTTGAATTTACTCACTGTCTAGTTTAGCTCACTGAAATTATGAGGATACTGATTAATGTGTTCACTCAATCAGTGCAATACAGTACACTTACATGTCTTACATATTGTATAAATACCATCAAGTTACAATAGCTAGTATCATTTTCATAATGGCTCATGCACATGTAGCAGGGTGGTGGCTATACCTCTTACTGAGTTATTACCACTTAAGTACCACCCTCTCATAACCCCCCCACAGTATTGTCATTTACATATACACATTGTCATCCACTTCATCATCATCATCATTTCATGCTATTTGTATTATATGTTGTCCTTGTCTGCAGTTGAATGTCAGCCCACTAACATTTTCAATTTTCAATACCCTTAGCACCTGGACTTCCCCTTCTCTATTTTGAGACACTTCCATCACCTAATATAACAGTCCAGCATCTGACTTCCTTCGACACCTGTCAGATGCTACCTGTATTCTGATTGGCCTTTTGGCCCCCCCTCTCTGAACTTCCTTTCTCACCTGCCCTCCTCATGCATTCTGCATGAACTCTTATAGGAGGGAGGTTCTCTGTTTTCAGGTGAGAAAGATTTCAATATTTTTATCTTTCTGTACTTTGTTCTGTAAACAAATACTATTCATTAAAGGGTATCTCACAACTTCATAATTATAAAACATATTTAATTACAATATTATTTCATACATTTATCTAAATATTTACCAGTTACTGCATATTTTTGTAACTCTGACTGAGCACATGGTCTTCAACCATGTGCTTCATGCAGAAATGTATAATTTAAGCCATATAGTTTAAATGGCTGAAGCACATGGTTGAAGACATGGTTGAAGACCATGTGCTCAGTCAGAGTTACAAAATATGCAGTAACTGGTAAATATTTAGATAAATGTATGAAATAATATTGTAATTAAATATGTTATATATTTATGAAGTTGTGAGATACCCTTATAGGAGGGAGGGAGGTTCTCTGTTTTCAGCCTTCCTCCCAACTTTGAACTCAAATAAACTTCATCCTTCATCGAGAACTGCTCTTGTTATGACTAGCACTAGTTTTAACAGAACCTGAAAACAGACATTGGTGATACAACTATATGACATTGTATTTTTATATTCATATATATATTCCAGACTGCAATATCACAATTGCAACAGTATCCTGTGATATATATATATATTATATATTCACATTCTGGAATTTATAATCACTGATTTTACAGATTATTGACTTTTGTACAAATTCTATTTCTACAACATTTCCATGTCTACCATGTTTAACTAAATCATATATATATATTTCAATTTAATTCTTATTCATCTCAACCACATTATCAACAAAGTTGTTCCAGTAATATAATTTAAGAGTTCAATTCTATTCAAAATTTCTCCAGTTTACTTTTAATTGTAGCTGGTAATTATTTGATTTTGTTTCTAAATATATTTTTCAAATTATTCTACAGTTAACTTAAACAGTTCAATTTCAAAATCAAAATATTTTTTTCATTTTAATAATTTTATACTTGTGTTGATACCTTTCTTACATACCTTATCAGTACCAAACTCTATCCTCAGTACTTCTTTTTCCTAGCTGTTTCTGACATCTATCCTTCAGTGTGGAAGTATCTCTTTTCAGCAAACCACTAACATTTACTATGAATATTTTGTCTTGTCTCGTGTTGTTTCTTCATTTCTTCATACATCATCTCCCATTATAGTCTTCATCAGTATCACTTGTACTGTTCTTCAGATTTGTTTGTCTGTGGTTGTCTGGTTACCAGTACTTATATTGTTGTGACATTGCTCTTTGGGGTTGGTCGTTTGTTCCCCTTAGATGGTTTACAACCCGTATCAATTCTTCCATCTTGTATCCTAGTTGTTGTAGGAGCCTGCACATTGTTTCCTGATATTTAGGAGTTTTTGCACTTGGATATCACCTCTCATATAATTAGCCCTTTCTTGTTGGGACCAAACTCAACAGTTAGTTAGTCTTGTTGCCTTTTTGGAGGTTTCTCATATACATTTCACATTGTTCATACATTATGGCCCAGTCGGACAGTGATTTTCAATCACAGGTAGATGAAGTTGTGGAATTAATCCATCAACTTAATCCCATTGTCCGTACTAGTATACTCTCCCGCCTAGCAGATGACGTTAATCCACATCAGCCTCAGACTACCTTTACAGCTGATGTGGCGTCTGGGGATTTGTTGGCTCGGCCACATGTGCCTCCACCTCCACCCCCAGGTGATAGCCCAAGGTTTGTCCATCAGCCACAGGGGCCATCATCTCTGCTAGTGCATACCCCACTGGGATCCCCTTTGTTACCTCACATACCTACGGGGCCTTCCCAGCTGGGTTAGGTTAGACTTGCCTAATTCTCTACCTAGGCCCTAAGGGTCCCAATTTGGTTACAACCCACCAATAGGTTCAAGTACACCTTACCCACAACACTCACGTGTCATAACACATCCAACTAGGGCACCCTATGAGGCTTGGCATAATAGACATGTACCCATGCCTTTGCCATACCCTGGGTACAGTTCCGCTGCCCAGCCTAGTCAGCTCAGGGCAACTCCGCGTTCCACCATGCCAATGCCAATACTTCATGCACCAAGTCCCTGTTTGTCAACATTTTCTGGGGATGGGGGAAAGGGTGATGTAAAGTATAGTCAGTGAAATATTGGGGTGTCGACGTGAGAATGTTTACTCTGACACCGCAATATTCAATGCTATGCGGAGGTCAGCCAAGGGTTCTGCTGCAGATCTTCTCAGTGGCTTCTCTACTGAAGCAACACTTGATTCTGCACTGGAGCAGTTGGACATTGTCTTTGGTAATGTGATGCCAGGTGAGACGCTTATGGAGCGTTTTTATACAGCTCGCCAGGATATAAACGAGTCTGTTGCAGCTTGGAGTTGTAGACTTCGTGATTTAATATCAAAGATCGAAGCCTCAGGAATGCTCCCACCAAATGCTGCCCTGAACTTACTTCGAAGTCGTTTCTGGATGGGGTTGTCCAAGGATGCTTTGAAGCAGGCGACTCGTCATCACTTTGACTCTGGTCTTGAGTACAGTCAACTGCTGCTTGCTGTACGACGGGTAGAGGAGGAACTATTTACCCCTTAGGAGGCACATCTGTACCCTGTTACCACTCCTGTACCACGTGGTCGGGAGATGGAGGAAGTGCTCTCTAGACTTAAGGAAATTGATAAAAGTCTTAAGTCTATGGGTGATAAAGTTCACTCTCTTGAGCTAAGGTCTGCTCAAGCCTCCTCATCTAAACCACCCACCAGTCGTCAAGGCCAAGCTCCGCCCAAAAGTGCCCAGATAAACAAACCCATATTAAAGCAGGTTGGTGATAGACCCCTTCCACAAAAGTCATCAGTTTTCTGTTTTGATTATGGGAAGCCAGGGCTTAAAAGGGGCCACCAGCATTGTCCGGCTTTAAACTCGTAAGAGTCCCAGCTGTGGAGCGAACTGAGGACTCGGAGCCAAGCTCTAAACAAAATGTGCCTTCCAGTTTAGTTGGCCACCCAAACATTGCACATGTGAAGGTCGAGGGTCGGCATACCTGTGAAGTTTTGATAGATACTGGTTCAATGGTCACCACTATCTCTGAAAACTTTTACAGAGCCTACCTCCCTCACTTGCCACTTAACCAAATCAGCTCTTTACTAGAGGTGCATGGAGCTGGGGGTGTCAAGCTACCTTATTTGGGGTATGTTGAGGCTGTCATTGCTATACCCCCTGACTTTATGGGTCAAGTAGTTGAAGTACCTGCACTTGTTCTTGTAGTGCCCACTACAGACTTCACCTCTAAGGTTCCACTTATCCTTGGGACCAATGTCCTGCGTGCTGCTTGCGAAAGCAACCCTGGTGACAGGGTATCTGGGAGTTCTTCTCCCTGGACCATGGCTATCCAGTGGCTCAGTAGGTGTTGGGATGACCTTAACCGAACTGAGAATGTGCGGACTACGAAAGCTATCACAATACCCCCGTCTTGTAACCAGATTATTACCGGCATTTGCAGGGGTCATGCTCCACAGATTGGTATGGAGTTTTGTGCCACACAGTCCGTACTTCCTGGTTCACTTACACTTGTTACTGGTGTTGTTGGATTTCAGTCTAGCCACTCCACCACACGAGTCAAGGTTGAGGTTACTAACCCGTCCACAAAGGCTGTTACAATTCCAGCCAAAACAGTACTTTGTCATTTGGAACAAGTTGATGTATTGGACGGCTTATTCTCTGAGGATGAGGTCCCTCGTTTTGGTTCTAAACCTACCAAACTACCAAAAGAGTTATTTGATCTGGACTCTCTGAGTGATACTCACTCACCGGAGGAAATAACTCAGTTGCGCTCTCTACTGAATGAGTTTGACGATGTGTTTAGCAAGTCTGATATGGACATGGGACATACTGACTTGGTCACCCATCGAATAGAACTCACAGATGAGACTCCATTTAAGGAAAGACATAGACGTATTCCACCCTCAATGTATCAAGAGGTCAAGGACCATATAAAGCAAATGTTGGATGCAAAAGTTATCCGTCCATCTGCTAGTCCATATGCCTCACCCGTTGTATTGGTACGCAAACGTGACTCGACTCTGCGCTTCTGTATCGATTATCGAAAATTGAACAGTCGCACAGTTCGAGATTCCTACGCTCTACCACGGATAGAGGAAACTCTTGATGCATTACATGGGGCAAAATACTTCTCTTGTCTTGATCTTAAGAGTGGATATTGGCAAGTCGAAGTAGACGAGGAGCATAAGGCCCGTACTGCCTTCACCGTTGGCCCACTTGGGTTTTACGAGTGTAACTCGATGCCTTTTGGACTAACAAATGCTCCGGCTACTTTCCAACGCCTGATGGAGAGGTGTATGGGCGACATTCATCTTCTTCAATGTCTTATCTATCTCGATGACATCATTGTGTTCTCTAAGACCTTTGATGAGCATCTTGAGAGATTACGAGCAATCTTTCAAAGATTGCGCAAGAATGGGCTCAAGCTTAAGCCATCAAAATGCCAATTCTTGCAGACCTCCATTAAATATCTAGGTCACGTAATCTCTGAAGAGGGTATCAAAACAGACCCTGAGAAGATAGAGGTATTGAAGAACTGGCCAGTTCCACGTAGTGTCGACGATATACGTCGTTTTCTTGGATTCTCCGGCTACTTTAGGCGTTTTGTACCAGATTATGCTAAAGTTGCCAAGCCATTGACTAATTTGCTTGCTGGTCATGGTGGGAGGTCCAAACGTAAGAGCAAGTCTAGTCAACCATTTGTATGGGGGATGCTCAACAGTCAGCTTTCAGTGAGCTTATTAGCAGGCTTTCTTGTGCTCCCGTTTTGGCTTTTGCTGATTTCACTCTGCCCTTTGAATTGCACACTGATGCAAGTGGGGATGGCTTGGGTGCAGTACTGTACCAGTACCAAGAAAATCAAAGGCGAGTGATTGCTTATGCAAGTCGCAGTCTCAGCAAAGCCGAGCGCAATTACCCTGCTCATAAGTTAGAGTTTCTGGCTCTAAAGTGGGCTGTCACCAAGAAGTTTCATGACTACTTGTATGGCAACTCATTCACTGTGAAGACTGACAATAATCCCCTTACTTACGTTCTAACTTCTGCTAAGTTAGATGCAACTGGACATCGCTGGCTCGCAGAACTTGCCACCTATGACTTCTCACTTGAGTATGTTCCCGGTGCAAGGAATGTCGATGCAGATGCTTTGTCCAGGTTACCTCGGGAGTCCATGGACATACAAACTGTGTCTGCTGTTTGTAATGGACAACTTGTCTCATCATGCGCTGTGGAGACACTCTCCCTCAATCAGGAGGTGATGAGTTGCATGTTGGCGGTCGATGGTATGGCACCCTCTGATGTTGCTAACCAACGGATGAAATTATATCAGCAAGCTGATTCCTCAATCTGCTCGATTTTGGATTCCATCCGTAATGGTAAACGCCCTAACAAGGAGGCTCTCAAATCCATGGATCGAGACACTGCAGCCATTCTCCGTCAGTGGGATTCACTTGCTGTCAAAGATGGCCTTCTCCACAGGCAACAACACACAGATGTTGGAGCACCCTACTATCAAGTGATTGTTCCCCAGTCTAAAAGAGATGAGGTCATTACCCATCTACATGACGGCATGGGACATCTTGGTAGGGACAGGACCGTGGCACTTCTTCGGACTCGGTTTTATTGGCCGGGAATGATTACGGATGTGGAGAAAAGGATTCGTAGCTGCCAGAGGTGTATTCTACGTAAAGCTCCTAACCAAACTGAGCGTGCACAGTTAGTAAGCATCAAAACCACTCAACCTATGGAGTTGGTGTGCATCGATTATCTCAGCTTGGAGGCCTCCTCTGGTGGTTATGAGAATGTCCTGGTCATTACGGACCATTTCACCAAATATGCTGTTGCTGTTCCAACCCGCAACCAAACGGCACGTACCACAGCCAAAGTACTGTTTGATCACTTCATTGTTCACTATGGCATTCCAGAGAAGTTGCACTCTGATCAGGGCCGGAACTTTGAAAGTGACATCATCAAACAGCTGTGCAGCATACTGGGCATTCTCAAAACACGAACCACTCCGTATCATCCGATGGGTAATGGTTTATGTGAGCGGTTTAATCGGACGCTCTTAGGGATGCTCGGCACTCTTGAGGAACAGCAAAAGGCAAAGTGGAAAGACCATATTTCTCACTTAGTGCATGCCTATAACTGTTCTCTCCATGAGTCTACCGGGTTCACTCCCTACTTCCTCATGTTTGGCAGACATCCTAGGCTGCCTGTTGACGTGGCATTTGGCACATCACTGGCCAATATTTCATCACCAACTCATACGCAGTTTGCTGCTGATCTCAAGCGCAAATTACACACTGCGTATGAGCTTGCTGCTGCAAACCTTGAAAGGGCACGGGCTAAACAGCGTAAAGCCTATAACCTTAAGGCACGTGGAGCCACAATCAAGGTTGGTGATGTTGTATTGGTGCGTAACGTCAACATACGTGGGAAGCAAAAGCTGGCCAATCTTTGGGAAGATGAGTATTATGTTGTTGAGTCTCAACCTCACGCCGACATTCCTGTGTTTAAAGTCTGCAAGGAAGGAACCAGAGAATGTCGTGTACTTCATCGTAATTTGCTCCTTCCCATTGGTACAGATGGCCAGCCCATACCCAGGCCACGGCGCTCACCATCGACTACCAGGCTTTCAACAACATCATCTGGCGAACTCAACGACACAGGTGCCGATGCAACACTGGAAATCTCAACAACCGACATGGGTCTTGAGAATACTTTTTCTCCAGTATCGGTACCATCCCCTGTGTCGCCGCTGCCTTCAGTCAGCTCGCCACCAGCAAGTACTTCACTTGTACCTACACCATCCACACCAGCACCAACCAGTCCGATCCCTGGCTCAGTATCGTCCACTCCCCAGCCATTACCTCGGCGAGTCGGACGTAACCGCACAAAGCCAAAATGGATGACTGATGGACAGTTTGTTGTACAACAAAGTGTTTGGGTGTGAGGGTGTTTTGCTACAGTGTCACTTTTCAATGGCGAGGTCGCCATTTCCCAAAGCGGGGGTGTATGTAGCAGGGTGGTGGCTATACCTCTGACTGAGTTATTACCACTTAAGTACCACCCTCTCATAACCCCCCACAGTATTGTCATATACATTTATATATACACATTGTCATCCACTTCATCATCATCATCATCATCATCATTTCATGCTATTTGTATTATATGTTGTCCTTGTCTGCAGTTGAATGTCAGCCCACTAACATCTTCAGTCTTCAATACCCTTAGCAGCCTCTGAGTTCTCCAGCTTCACCTGGACTTCCCCTTCTCTATTTTTAGACACTTCCACCACCTAATGTAACTGTCCAGCATCTGACTTCCTTTGACACCTGTCAGATGCTACCTGTATTCTGATTGGCCTTTTGGCCCCCCTCTCTGAACTTCCTTTCTCACCTGCCCTCCTCATGCATTCTGCATGAACTCTTATAGGAGGGAGGTTCTCTGTTTTCAGGTGAGAAAGATTTCAATATTCTTATCTTTCTGTACTTTGTTCTGTAAACAAATACTATTCATTAAAGGGTATCTCACAACTTCATAATTATAAAACATATTTAATTACAATATTATTTCATACATTTATCTAAATATTTACCAGTTACTGCATATTTTGTAACTTTGACTGAGCACATGGTCTTCAACCATGTGCTTCAGCCATTTAAACTCTATTTGGCTTACATTATACATTTCTGCATGAACACTTATAGGAGGGAGGTTCTCTGTTTTCAGCTTTGAACTTCCTCCCAACTTTGAACTCAAATAAACTTCATCTTTCATCGAGAACGATTGATTTTCTCTTGTTACTGACTAGCAGCCCCAGAATGATATAAAGGTATGTAATAAAAGATAAAAAGAGTGGCTGGATTGTGTAATATACTATACCCAAGAAGGAACAACAGCTTGGAGGGTTGGCATGGAAGATTAAAGTAGATCATTGGAAAGGCCTTCCCCCAACGTTCCTAGCTTGAAGTAATGTAATATGTGTAATATGGATTGTGACTCTGTAGTGATATTGATAAAATAATTAATTAACCATGTCAGAATTGAATTGTACATGTTTGGTGCAATATTTGATACATTGATATTTCATATGAAATGTTCCATCTTGTGATTAATTGTGGTAACACCAAATAAATTATGTCATGAAATGTCAAATATCAGTTTAGATTTATTTCATTTCTTTACCACTTCAACTTTTCTCATCAATCTTGTGCCTGTAAAAACATAGAATGGCCTTTGTCTGAGATCAACAGATCATGAAGGTACTCCTCATAAGCTGACTCCTGTGTTTTTAGAATTCTACTTCATGGGAACTAACCACTGCAGGCTGGTCAGTACCTACTCCCTCGACTGTGACGGACACGGGACTGGGCTACTGTCCACCTTGGCAGAATTTCTTCAACCTAAACAGTGGGACAATAGGAAGGGTGGATGCACGTTATTTCAAGATATCCCTGGTAGTTCTTGTCTGATTGTAATAAAGAATCCCAGCAGTGTAAACTTTTTCAGATTTTCTAATGCCTGGATAGTATAATGACTGATCCAATTTGATCCTATTTCTGTGTTTTTACATCGATATTCAGTCATTTAATGTAAAAATATGATGTTTATTACCTATGCTATGATATTAAAAACACACATTTGATGCATTTGAATTCGTAAAGTAGACAACCCCACTTTGACATTGCTAGAAAAACCTGAAAATTTACTTAGGTAAATAGGTATGTACAAATCTTTGAAGGGCATTTAGAAGTGGTACACATAGGAAAAGCAAGATTTTTATGGATGTCAACTTCTTTATTGTGAATATTGTGAATATGGGTGTTATTCACAATAAAGAAGTTGACATCCATAAAAATCTTGCTTTTCCTAGGTACGTACAGTTTTTAACTTCAGTACACAGCAAATGCGTATATGTATTTCTTATGCAACAATGAAGTTCCGTTCGTATCCTCACAACAGTGTCGGCCCATAAGGTTTTTTTCAGGCAATCGAAATTGCATGCAATACGTACAGCGATTACTACTCCCTTGCTGTAACCCGTGTTTGGTGGAAAACCTCCACATGTTATTTGTCATCATTCACTTGATGGTCAGTTAATGAATTTATAACAGGTATAATTAGTGGTAACACCACTTAGCTTACCCGACAAAGGTCCCCATTTGGCATTTCTCGTGTCTGGAGTAAATACTCAACATTATAAATCAAGGTCTGATGTGGCAAATGTATTAAATGTTATGTAATATGTGCATGGAAGTGCAGCAAGAGGAATTATCAGCTGTGTTACAAAAAACAAACATCGATCAAATGATTTATCTTCCACAGTGGATTTGCCAAAAGGTAGTGTTAATGTATGTAGATTTACTAATTTATACTGAATACACCCTGTCGTAAAGTGCCTGTGTAAAAACAACATCCTTCCTTCAAAGGATTAACTGCCAATACATTGTTTGATTTCTCATTATTGGCTAACTAAATTACTTTTTTTAAAGAATGGCGGACATCATGCAATTAGTTGCCAGGTGTGCTATCTTGGGTGACCAATGAGACTATACACCAGTGTGAAAAACCTGAAACAATATATCACTTTTTCACATATTAGACTGTTAAAAGACACATGACATGGAGCAGGATTCTTTGTCAGCTGCAGATGAATGGCATATCGTTCCTTTATGTGGATATTAATGGATATACTCCTCAAACAAAGTAATAGCCTGACATTGTTGCTATAACTTTTAATAGTCTGTTTGAATTTTAATATTTGCATTTTGTTTTTATTCATTTGTTGTAGCATTATACCAGGGCTGTGCAATATTACCGGTGAACCGGTATATACCGGTACAGTATCTCGCGATACGATTATCGCGATATGGTTCAGATTCTGCAATATATTGGGTCATCCAGAGTTAACTCCCTTTGAATTATCTGCCCTTGATTTCCATGGAACGAAATGTGCTCTAAAAGTGCGGCTTTTATTTCTGTTGGTTTCATGTAACATTTTACAAGTGGAAGTGACATTATAAGTGGCTCCAAAACTGCCATATATTCTACCAAATGCTTTACGTTTTGTGGGTTTGAATGGTTTCATTTTGAGGAATTAAGTGGCCTCAATTGGACCATTTGTTTGTTTGGGCTTATTATTAGAGCCTCTGGCTCTGAGTAACCATTTCACAATTCACAGTATTTTTTTATTATTGTTTGCTTCATAATGGCACATATGATATCAATTTATCATAAAGGTCTAAGTCTTATAAATGTTGTAGGACATTCTTGTCAAGGATCTTAGTTATTGGATTTTAATCTCAAGTAGTTAAACAAATCATGTTTTTCTTTCATTTTGCAATAGTTCATGTTAACATATGTTTATATTGGAGTTGAATCTGAATGAATCACTGACATACCGTAACAATAATTACATACTGCATTGAAGTGCATTCTGTTGAAGCAAACAACACTGACCATGAAAATCATGTAATATTATTACCTTTATCATTATGTTCCCAAGTAGTATATACAATGATAGTCCTGGACCAAGTCCAACAAAAGCCTCTGCAAAGCCTTATTTCACAAATAAAGCTTTTGTCAGGCCCTTAGATCTTGCTACCATTGCATCTACTACTTTTGAGCCCCCGTTGATTTCCCACCCACACGTGGCACTACTGTGCCGCTATGCCACGTTGGCAGGAGGTAACATTGTGCCGTATGGTACGATCAATAATTCCTCTCTAACGAGCCCTCTCCCTGGCCCATCTCTCAAGTAGTACAAGTTCGGCTCGTCGGCTTTCATGTCCACTTTATCTATGTTGTAAGTTTTGACTGACCATATAGGATCGGTGGATCGCTTACGGCTATCACCCTCGTGCTCCCCCGGCTGGTATAGGTACCTCACTAGTGCCCTATCTGGTATCTGTTTCTCCTTCCCACGCAATGGAGCAGCCGACTCTGCCACTATTGATTTTAGTTTGATAGCGTCTGCCGGTTTCTTGCCGGTGAGACGGGTGGCTTCATGGTTGATTGCCCACACCACCTTAGGTAGCCGCGCGACCCATTCAGTCGATCGCTTCCCCGGGGTGGCCATCTCTTTCGCATACTGATGTCCGAATAAGCGCTCGGCCAAAGTCCTATTGAATCTCTCAACTATGGCTTGGCTGCGATGGGCTCCGGCCGTGCCACGCCTGACCTTTGTATCGTGTTTATCCAGCAGGTGTGACACGACACCCATGAACACCCGGCCGGGGTCAACTTGCAGCTCTGTTGGCCATGTCAGCGGACTGCGTTTGTATATGCGTTCGATTCCGCGGGCTACCTGGGCCGAATCTTTCGTGGTTAAGGGTTCGGCTTCCTTGTTGCGACTGGCAACATCCACTACGGTAAGGGCATACTTGTACCTCTTATCGTGGGGTAGGAATAGGAGGTCGGCCTGGTGAATGCTATTGGGTATGTTAATGCCGAATTTCCTTCTAGGCACGTAGCATGGTGCCGGTAAATAGATCTGCCACAGGGCTTGTTTTTCAAGCCACGCTTTGGCCTCCTCCGGGGTACTCGCGCCATTTTAGCCAGCTTATGTACAGCGCTAGCTCCTTTCCAGTACCCACGCAGGCTGTAGTAAATAGCCTCAAACTTTCTCTGGTTCTGTGACATGTCGCCTATGTACACCTATGTTCTTGGTTCAATTTTCTCATGCCCGTACGCGTACGTGTTGATCCCATCAATAGCTATCCAACGTTTAGTGTCCATCGGCGACAGGGACGTCTTGTTTATAGTCAGTCAGTATATCCTATGCCCATCACTTCTCAGCGTGTTCATTTTATGCCTGAAGGTACGGGTCTTGAACAGGGCTTCCTTGAATCTGGCGTGTTTGATGTGTTGTTTCACCACGTACTTCTTAACACCCTTCGCCTTCCGGATCTCACCATTGTCGGCCTTCAGGATGGAGTACATCTTAGGTCTCAAACCTATGTACTCAGCTATGGGCGTGCCAGCACAATCGTCCTTCATCTTACCTAGGACCCTTTTATTTACCGTGCTGTGTATGGTATGGTCCTTGGGGTAGTCGCTGGTGTCATACAAATCGAGGCGTTTTTTCATGTCCTCGTACACGTCCTCGGTTCGAATCTCCATCAGCAGGGAATCCGTGTCAGTGTACAGCACTTCACACCTATCGCCGTACTGTTTCTTGAGCTCGTTGTAGTAAAAGTCGTACATCAGGTGTTTGGATAAATCGAGGATGCTCATCCCCACGTAAACAGGCCGGTTGAATTTTATGTGGCTTTTCTTCATGTGTAGGGCAACCAGGTCGTCGGTGAATATCTTGCTCCGGTTGAATGCTGGGCTGGCTATCAGTCTCCTGAGCTTGTCTTCCTCATTCGACCGAACCAGCTTCACGGTCACGCATTTCCTCAGGTTCTCCATAGTCTTACCAAACACCGAGTTGTTCATGAGCTTGTAGAGATTTTTCTCAAAGTCACTGGTGGCAAGCTTTCGGAGGTCTGTGTTCATTCTGATGTATGGCTCCATCCAGGGGCTCTGGTTGAACACGAGCACCCTGTGTATTTTGGTCAGCCTCATACCCAACGACAGGTACAGCTGTAGGTTGCGATAGTGAACGATGTACTTGGTCTTATTCATTAAGTTGGGCACGAGTTTTTCAACGTCTGTCACCCGCCCACCTAACAAGTTATGTTGGTACTCAGACATCCAGTCTGGGTTAACCCTCAGACGTTCGGGGGCCAGGGGGTAGCTGTTGTGTGATGTGTGTAATGCCTTGGGGTATTCTAAGTCAACCTCGAGGATATAACCTTTGTTCGAATCTGGTGCGATGCTCATAACATCGACCTCGTGCGATTCCCATTCGAATCCCCCTGTGGGTAGATACTGGCTCATGGCCCAACCGTACAGGTTGTTGGCGTCGAGGTAGAGAATATGATTGGTTGGCTTGCTCGGTCGTAGCCCTTCATTATTGATTATTTGCTTTCGCGTATCGTTTGGTTGCCATGGAAATCCCACCTCGCAAGCCTTTCTCAATGAATAGGTGCATGTCGTAATCTGTGAGCAATTCCAACTTAACTTCGGTCTTTTTAAGCAAGGCAGCCCACGACAGACCTGGGCTGGTGTAGTACCATGCGGGGTCGAGTTGATACTGCTTGAAACACGTCCGCCTAAACGTCTCAAACACGTCGGCTAACAGCAGTACATCTGTCCTCAAGTACAGGTCGTGATAGTCACCCAGATTCTTACAGCCCAGTTTATTCCATACGTTAAAAGCATGCGAGTAATCGTCTCGGGTGATTGCCGAGTCGGTCAGGTTGCTGTAAAATTCTCTGATGGGGGGTAGTCTGGTCTCGGCAAACTTGGCCCAGCCATCCATGTACTCATAGGGGTACACACCCTTCCTCATCAGCAGGGGTCTAGTCTCGGCGTCGGTGTATCGATCGGTGATGGGGAAGGTATCCTTGGCCTTGACAAGACTGTTGAGTGACGACAGGAGGAACTGAACAGAGTCGATGAACCTCAGGCCGTTTAAGCTGAAGGAGATGTATCTCTCCATGTTGTTGGGGATGCACGTCAGGTTGCCGTCAACCCTCGCGATGGCCTGCATGATCAAGTGAGAGTCGTACCCTCTCAAGTTGTGAAAGACCACGGGGATGTTTATTGTCTTAGGGTTGATTCTAAGCTTGAGGTTACACGTGCTGTGAGCGGCGCCTCTATACTTACCGGTGACGTGGCAGTGATCTCTCACCGAATCACCGTTAAGTGGTGAGTCACACACGTGGCAGTTAGTGCTACAGGCGTGGGCTAGCCAGTCGGCTTTGGTCATACGCATGGGAGCGACTGTATACAGTGCATTCCTAATAATTTTTTCTTCCTCCTGCAAACACTTTAGAAACTTTTCAGCCGCGTCGGGACCCCTGTACACTACGGGAGCTTTCGTTTTCCCATCACACCGGACGACAACGTATCCAAACCCACAAGCCTCATGCTCTTGTGTTTTCTGTGTGAAGCTCTCGCCTGTGGGGGTAGCCCCGGCAACCACAACTGGTTTGACCAAGGCTTCAAAGTCGGCGTAGATGATATAAGGCACAGACATTTGGTTCTTGTGGTTGTCGAATTTTAGGATATTGTCACCTTCCTTAGGCATGTCAAGTCGTATGGCCGTCTGCCCCACACCTTGGCAATCCTCCCGGTGGGATTCTAATAAATCAGCTCGACTGAAACCGTGCAGGCATCGCACACAAAAGTGTTTTTTCCCAACGTGTTTCGACTGGTCGTGCAATAGCCTGCTGAGATGTTTTATCCGCATGTAGTGATACTTTGCACCTCGCTGGGTCATGAATATATTGGTAACGTGGCGACCCTCCTCCCCCAACACTGGACTGACCCTGTGCACTATTGTTGTGTTACCTTCGTGCCCAAAGACAGTTATGGCTATATTATTCTGTTTTTCTACTTTGGTGATCTGGGATATGGGGGTTGGTTCATCTATACCATCCCAGTTGAGTCCATCGTCTTGGGGATAGGTAGAAAGCCTGTCTGAATAAGTGTCAACTGGATATAAGTCTGCCCTGATAGCTACCCTCAGGCAATCGTCTCCTCTATTCTTGATGTTGACCATGGCATGTTTTTTTCTTATAGTAGGGGGGCAAGTCTAGGTATGACCCACCTCTAAATGGCACGTAGTTAGCTATGTCTAGATAGACATTATCGATTTTATCAACAACCCATCCGGACCCCAAGTGTGTGTAGCGTTCTAGGTATTCTCGTATCTGCTGAAAACTGGTATCGATTGATGCGTCTATGGTCTCTGTATGCGTGACGACTTCTTGTTTACCTCGGAAGTAAGGCTGAACGTACTCAGTGACCCCAGCCCCCACATTCTTATCGAGTGACATTTTCACTGTGATCTGAAACTTTATACTTCCCAGATTGTTTAGTTCCTGGTTGACTTTATCAGCTATCAGAGGCTTGATATCTGTGATGTCTATGTTCCTATCAACATGCATGCGCCAGCCTCTCAAATAGTTGCCTACAGCGAGCTCAGTGGGTATGAACTGTAGGTCAATAGCTCTATTCTGCCGTAATAGTTCTACAAGCTGTGGTTTCCTCATACGGGAATATCCACCTAACCCCAAATTGCGTACCTCGGCTTTTAATTGTTTTACAGTGGGAGGTTTTGCTACGGGGTCATGTGATAACAATGCGACTAACCCGGCTCTCCCCAGGTGGGAATAACCTGTGAACCCAAGCTCTTTTGCTTGGACTTTTAATTGTTTTACCGTAGGAGGGGCTTGTATGTTAAGTAATCTCAACAATGCTGGTTTGGTCATTCGAGAATAACCAATTACACCACGGTGCCTGGCGATCTGCTTGAGCTCACGAATAGTAGTCATAGTTGCGTACACACCTAGGTATATCAATCTCTAATTGGACCGCCGGCAAGGGAGGTAACTCCTCCAACCTTGATAAAAAATATAGTGAGGTGTCCATAAAATCCTTTAGTAAATATCTAGATACACCTTATCGATTATTCCCTCAACCCACCCGGAACATGCGCAGCATAGTAGGGTGTTTTGTATTACTTGCAGCGAGTCGTCAACCAGTATATCTATCTCCCCATGCACATCTACTCGCCCCCCATCAAAGTAATTCCAAGTGTGCCCAGCCCATGGCACATCAAACCCTACATGTAGTTAGGGCTTCCCATGTGGAAACAACAGTACCCCTCAGTCCTGCATCTCCTACCACAGGCTTCTTTCTTCCCCATAAGTATGTATTCGCATCGGTACGGAGCAGGTCTCATCTTTGGTATACTTATATGAGTACTTAGTCTAATTGTTTTGCAACCAACGCAGTCGCTGCTATACCCAGCGCGATGAAGACCAGTTCATGGTCCATTTGCCCCTTGGATGGTGTGTAGTACTGAGCGAGTGTGGGTTTATTAAGTGGTTCCAGCTGTTTACCTGTTAGTAGGTAGTATTCTCTCGCTGCGTCTTCGACATCGTGGAATGTTTTAACGGCATGGTTCTCACGCCTGAGTTGTTCGTTAATGTAATCAATCCTCTGAACACGTTTTTTCGCGTACTCGGATTGTGCCGATTGTAATTTCTCCACGGCAAGGTCGTGTCGCTTCCTCTCTGCTTCTATCTCAGCCGCGTGTGACTCTCGTAGTTTCGTGAAGAGGAAATTACTACCGGAAAATGCCAGGGCATTTACTAACACCCCACCAACCATCATGGCGATCGTAGCCATCCTATATTTACTTCATAATATTTTCAGGTAGTATCCCTTGTTTTACTAGGATGTCCTTTGTGGCCATCGCCATACCAAGGTTCATTATGAGCATACCCATATCCTGCAGGTTGAAATCTAGCTTGATAGTCGGTTGTTCAAGCACCATTTTGGTCAACCGAGCGTATCCTACGGCTAGACTGGCGACCACGGTAGCGTGGTATGCGTCGTTGACGAACGTTTTCCCCTCAGACATTATGTATATGATATAAAAATATATATTTTTCCTTATCCTGACTCATGCTCTTTTGCTTGTCTCCTTCTTCTTGCGAACATAGTGGAAACACTTGTATCTCCTTAATTGAAGCTCCCTTCAATGTAAAATCACTAATAGTACTCACCACGAGTTGCTCCCCTTTAATCCCTTTTGGCGGGAAAGGTGTCGCCACCTCACACCTCGTGCTTCACTCTCTCCTTCTTCGCCCAGTGAGCAGGATGTGAGAGCGCCTGTGTCTCCTTACACAACATATCCTTTGATTTTTCCTAGTTTATTACTTCTTATAGTGTACTATAGAGGTATAGCTAGTATCCTTCAGTAATCTGTATTGATTATTTATCGTATTTCTACTGTTTATTCACGTGTATTCGTGATTGTTCAGCTAGTATTACGTTGATGAAAATCTGTACTATTTGTAGATTACGTTTTTCTGCCTCAGATCCGCATGTAATATGCCCTAGTTGTTCTACGCCGTGTGCGTTTGATTCACGTTGCAGTTATTGCATTGATTTATCTAATTCTGCATTTAATAAATACTATCTTTGCGTCTTAAGACGTGCTGCAGATAGGTCACGCAAACAAGGGCTAAATATGGCTGATACTCCAGATACTCCATCTAGTCAGCTGCTGGCGATCGACCCCCTACCGTCTGGTGTTCTGCTAGAGACCCCATCGGAAGAGGGACGTGGGACGCAGTCCGTCACCTCTAAGAAGCGACCGGCCTCCCCAGACATCCCGTCATCGCAGCTAAAGTCCAAGAGGGCCTCGACGTCTTCTCAACGCAGACTTCGTACCCCCAGGGCAGCGTCGACATCCAAAGGAAAGTCTACGAAGACAGCGAGAACTTTCTCAGCCGAGATCGTTCCAGCCGAAGAAATGGGCCTCTACGATGACCAGCCGATTATCATCCCCGACATACGGCACAAGAAGCGGCCGGTGTCAGCGACAGTGACTTCAGCAGAGATCTTCATGCAGCCTGATGCCTCTACACTGATGTCAGACGTTATTGCTGTGGACCCCATCATTAACTCCGCAGAGAAGGCTCAGACAACATCGTCGCAGACCATCCCTGATGACCTGATGCAGGAAATTATGACGATGATGGAAGACCGATATAGACTGCAGAAGCAAGGACCGAGCCTTCGCGAAGGCTCCAACGTAGACAGCACCCCAGAGGCACCCCCCGTCAACGTAGCAGCCAAGACGATGTCACCTTCGCGAAGGAAGGCACGGACCACCTCCACGAAGGACCTAGATGTACAGCCTTAGATCGGGATAGATCATCACCCTCGTCACCTTCATCCCAAGATGTGGACTTGGACCATCAGACATCACAAAAGCCTTCGCGAAGGTCTTATCGTAATTCCCCGGACCGGACGTCAGAGGAAGCTTCGCGAAGGCATTCGCGAAGGGCAGCTGAATCCAGATCTTCATCATCTAGAAGGACATCGAGGGACTACACAAGAGCCCGCGAAGCTATCAACGTTCTCCTCACAGGTCACCGAGAAGATCAACCCATAGACGATCTCCTCTTCGTTCATCACCACGTAGATCACCTTACAGGTCCCCATACAGAGCTGCACAAGCATCGCGGACGTAGAGACAGAAGCACGCAGTCCAGAACAGCACCAACCTCTCATCAATGATGATGGTATAGAGGATGATGGAGGAGTTATTTTCTCCGATGCTGAGATACGGTATTGGATGGTCAATAACCTAGATCTCTCATCACCATCTAAAAATGGCAATGTGGCGCAGACATATCTGATGAAAGAAGACGATGCAGATGCTATCACACTACCACCCGATCGACCCGATTGCAGCAGTTCCACAGAATCTAGATGCAGCATTCCACAAAGCCCACGAAAGTTCAGACACCACATCTACCTAACTTTCATGCCAAGAAGTTCTCCACGCATAACATGGACCCCTTCTTCAAAGCTCAAGACATCGATGAGAACTATAAGTTGATCAACGACGTCAAGTACAAGAATTACAAGATTGATGATCGCAAGTTAGTCCAGATAGAAACCATGACGAGACGTATGTTTTTTGGTTTAAATAGATCTAGAACGATCAATGAGACTCTTATCACCAGATTTCGTGATACGACTTCTGAGGATGATAGAATGATTTATTCTGCCTTACTTATGCAAAAGAAAGACCAGCAGTTCCTAACAGATCATCTTACATCTATTTCAGCAGCACTGACCTTAGCTCGTCGTCAAGGCCTCCTCGCTTCCTGCAACTGGGGTGAGAACTTTACAGCCCCACTGTATACAGCCCTGTGGTCTTCAACATCCATCTTTAATGGAGAAATAGACAAAGTTTCCAAGGAAGTCACTAAGGATTCCAGAGAAGTCCTGATGATTAAATCGATGGACACACTAGCCAGCGTCATCCGACAGACCTCTCAAAGATACTCAGGAAGATCTAAATTCACGGGCCTACAGAGAGCACGAGACAGGAAGATAGCCAGCTCTAGAGGAAAAGATTCTTTTCGTCGCCCATTCGGCAACTATAGAGGAGGATCAGGAAGAGGCAGGACACCCAGAGGTTCCCGCAACTATAAACGCTGAAAGACAGGTTCGGAACGACTGGAGTCTTCCACCCCCAGCCGTTCCAGTACAACCATCTCAAGTGGGTGGACGCCTCCAACTTTACTGGGAAAACTGGGGAATGTTACAAGACCCTTATGTCTCCAACATTCTTCGTCACGGATTTCGTATCCCACTAAAGGCCAAGCCTCCGTTGACAGTCAACCCTCACAAGTTCGACTTACAGGCACAACAACTACCGAAGTTAAGAGAGGCTGTCACATCACTCTTGATAAAGCAGGCCTTAGAAGTACTAAACCAAGACAACATAGAACCAGGTTTCTACTCCCCAGTTTTCCTAGTTCCCAAGAAAAACTCCAAGGAGAAATACAGACTCATCTACAACATGAGCTTTTTCAACAAGAACTATCTACGCAAACCTCCGAAGTTCCGCATGATACATTTACCTCAGTTACGGCAGTTGATTCGCCCCATGGACTACATGGGCAGTATCGATCTACAGGACGCTTACCTGCACATCCCGATACACTCCAAAGCCAGGAAATACCTACGGTTTACTTTAGACGGGCAACATTACCAGTGGAAAGTGCTCCCATTCGGAATATCATCAGCCCCCTGGCTTTTCACGAGGATAACGAAACCGATTATCACCTATCTTCATCATCAAGGGCTACGCAGTGCGTTTTACCTCGACGACGGGATACAAGTAGATCAAGATCCACAGCATCTCAAACTACAGTTAAATTACATCATAAAGCTACTAACACAGCTAGGATGGTTAGTAAACTTACTCAAGTCGGACCTAGTACCGTCACAAGACCTACAGTTCCTAGGCATTCGATTTATCACAAATCTCAACCGTATCGTCGTACCAGAAGACCGTTGGATCAAGATCCAACAGACCATTCCACCAGCTCTACGCTCTCCGTTACCACTTCGACAATGGCAGAGCCTCCTAGGTCTCCTCACATCAGCCCAAGACATGACAGTCAGAGGCAGGTTACAGTTACGTCCCTTACAGGTCTTCATCAATGCACATCTCGACGATTTACAGCCATTCAGTCTACCGAAACATCTCAGACCTCATCTACTATGGTGGACAAAGAAATCGAATGTCTGTGAAGGGACTTGTTTAGCAGAGCAGGAATTCAGAACCCATCTATATGTGGACGCGTCACTTCAAGGTTGGGGAGCTCATCTCGCCAACCAGACGACATCGGGATTATGGAACCAACAAGAAAGCAAACTCCATATAAACATCCTAGAGATGAAAGCTGTAATCAACGCCATTCTACATTGGAGCACATTTCTACAAAATGCGCACCTTATGATTCATACCGACAATTCCACAGTGGCGTTCTACGTAAACAAGCAAGGCTCAACGAGATCACTGAACCTTTTGAACCTAGTTAATTACATTAACCGACAACTATTCGATCTAACCCACGATCTAAATCTACAGATCAGAGCAGTTCACATTCCCGGAGCCAAAAATGTACTAGCAGACGCGCTCTCTCGGCCTCATCTACCATCACCGACAGAGTGGATGCTCAATACGGAAATATTTGCACAGATAATCAAGCCGTTAGCAGCGCCGCTAATAGATCTATTCGCCACAGGATTCAACAATCAGTTACAATGGCACTGTCGGAAGTACGGATGTATCTTAGGTAAGAGTCTGAGGACCACCGCCCCAACGTTTTGATGAGGTGATCTGGGACATTTGCTGCTGCTGCGGAGGTGGCCGCCCCAATGCGGAAGGAATGACCATTGAACTGTCGGTCATTCCAGCCTGCTGCGGTAAGTACTGATTTAAGGCTGCTAACAAATACTGTTCTGGTAAAAGCAGTACCATCGTTCATGACGAAGAGCGGATCTTTTGCTGTGGCACCCGCTTTCCTCCTTTGTTTAACATGCCGACTCATGGCACGCACTGGGCAACACACGTGTGGAACTGCATGGACTGTAAGAGTCACACCCCTCCGGAATATGTCAGTTTTTGAAGCCTTTAGTTTTAGGTGGAATTTAGAATTCTCACTGGCAAACACAACATCTTCCATCGACAGCACAGGTGTTGGCTTGGGTTGAAATGGTGGTAGGTCAACTCTCCACATCGTAGAAAACCGAAAAAGGCTGTACAGAAAGCTGCTGCCAGCATGATGTCTAAATATGCTGAGAACAGACCGCCATTCAACGTCCTCACTATGTGTTTCAGAACCACGATTGTCACTGGGAGACGTGGTGCTGCTCTGACACCTGCCAGTTTCTTCAATGATCTCATTATTGTCTGTAAACGCAACAAGGTGTTGTTGCACCATGGATTGTTAACTCCATGACGAAGATATGCAAATCTGACGCCACTTAGGTACTCTCTTGTCGTAGAGTGAGTCACTTTCAGCTTGTAATGGCAATGTGACACAAAGTTTAGCAACACTTGTTCATTGATACAGGGTAATGCTTGAGGATACCACGTAACACCTGACATACTCATAAACATCAGAAACGCTCTCAGGCCTGAGTTATAAACGGTTCTTGTGTGCGGAGAGAGGGCTTGCTCCCAGAGGTGATCTAGCCCTGGGTCGGCGGCATAGTCAATTTGTCCATAGGCAGGCAAGGTGTCGGGCATGGTTGCGCTTCGGGGGCTAGCTGCTGGAACTTCTCTATCTGTAATCGAGATAGTGCATCAGCTATAAGATTGTCACGACCTGGTAGATGTACTGCATTGAAGACAAAGTTATAAGTAGCTGCATTCAACACTAACCACCTTACAAACAGCATAATCACTGGGACTTTTGATCTGCCCTTATTCAAAATTGTAACAGTGGCCAAATTGTCACACACAAAACAAATGCTCCTTGAAGTCCACAGGTGACCCCATAAAGATGATGCCATTATGATGGGGTACAGTTCTAATAATGCTATAGACATGTCATCTCCTGCAATGTCAAACAATTGAGTTGGCCACTTGTTAGCACACCACTGTCCTTGGAAGTAGGCCGAACCCGACCGAGGCGCTGCATCGGTAAACAGTTTAAAATCAGGAACAGCTATTCTTTCATTAAGGAAGAACGATTTTCCGTTCCACTGGCTGAGAAAAGTTCTCCACATGTTTAAGTCGATACGACATTCTCTGTTCAGACCCACATGGTGATACAGCTCTGGCACTGAATGAGCTAACTTCAGCAGATAGCTGATAAAGGAACGCCCTGGGCATTATAATTTGCATGGCGAAGTTCAAGTGGCCGAGCACACTAAGTAGCTTCCTTTTGGTGACCTTCTTCTTACTGACGACAGAGTCCATCATCTCTATTATTCTCTTCACTTTGACTTGTGGGAGACGGGCTTCCATATTCTTAGAGTCCAGAGTAATGCCTAGGTATTCTAGGCATTGTGTTGGTCCCGCTGTCTTGTGCATGGACAGAGGAATATTCAATTCTGAAAATAGGCCCATCATTTTTTGCATTGTGGATTTACCATTACTAATTGAATTGTCCATAGTTAAGAAGTCATCTAACAGATGCAGAATATGAGTTACATCACACACATGTTCCGTGATCCAGCATATTGCCTCCGACAATTGGTCAAATATTTTGGGGCTGGATCTGGAACCAAAGACTAGTCTTGTATAATAATAATAATGTCCTTTCCACTGAATTCCATGAAGGTGCCACATTGATGGATGAATAGGAATTAATTTGAAGGCGTCAGCAATGTCAAATTTGCACATGTAAGCTGTTGGCCCAATCTCCTTGATGATGTTGATGGTATCATCCACTTTCACATACGTAAGTGAATGCTCTTCCTTGCTGATTAATGAGTTAAGGCTGGGATGCAACCCATCATTGTGGGGTGATGAAAGGTCGACAATCAGTCTTTTCTTGCCAGAATATTTGCCTTCCACAATGCCGATTGGATTGATCCTATGGGAGAGAAATGGTGGCTGTAGAAATGGTTCAATCAAAAAACCTTTTCCTAGTTCTTTCTGCAGGAGAGTAGAGGTATCTTCAGGATTACAACTAGCCGATAATAGGTTTCGACAAATCTTGGTGTGAATAGGTGGGGCCACAATTCCAGTCATAAAGCCATAAGTCAAGCCATGAACAAGATTATTGACGAACTGAACTCGACCACAGTCAATAAGTTTATCCGCTAACACTTGGACATTGATGGGGGATGGGGTGCACTGTAGTCACTTGTCGCGGTTTCCTCTCCTGTCTCTTTGTCTATGTTCTGGGGAACTTGCCTTCTTGTCCGACTCTCTGTTCTGGTAACACTTGAACTGGGCATGTGATTTATGACACGTGAGGCAGATGTGTCTAAATTTGCAACTGACATGTACACATCGATCTGTGTTGTAGTTATTGCATATTGGTACTCCTTGATATATGACGATGGGTCGTCCATATCGGTCTGCAGAACGCCGCTCCATTGCAGATGTCTTCTCTTGTAGATCAGGGTATTTCTGTTGGCCTGTGCTGGTGGCCCATCTGTTCGCTTGGTTGGGAGGATTGGTGATCACCATAGAACAGAATTCTGTCATGTGGCCAATATCTTGACAGAGCTGACATGCCTTGACTCGCTGACCTGTGAAAATCACTCTGTACAGGTCATCATCTATCTTACTCCAGTCCACTTTCCAGTTTTGTTGTTCGAGCAGGGCAGCAGCTTTTGCGGAAAACTTGCATAGTCATCCTGGCATCAACCTGGGGTTTAAGTAGCATTGGTGTGTCATTAAAGGCAAATGAGCGGGCTGTAGTGGACATCTCATCTGGGATCATAAGGAGAGCTAGATTTACATCCTTACCCTCCCAGATCTGTTTCCTCAGCGCTGGCGACACTATCTCGACCTCCGGTATGCCAAGCAGGTTGTGGTTGTTCACTTGTGTTGGCAAGCTTCCTCTTGTAGACATGGGGTCATCAGGAGCAAATCTTGCAGAGAATAAAGTGGTTCCTGACTGGGCCCGGGGTATTCCCGTAACATGGTCTTGATATAACCTGTGGTCACTTTCTTGCTGTGGTTGTTGTATGGCTTGCGACTGGTTGGAATTCCTATTATCCACTTTGTCAGTTAGACGGGCTACCTGTTGTTGCAATTGCTGAACAGTGGTCAGTAATGTCGCCATATTGTCGTTTCCGCGTGGTTCTGGTTCCATAATGCCTTGACTCGCTGACCTGTTTGACCTCGCGCACTGTGATTGGCCACGTTAATAGAGTACAGCTCTTGATACTGCTTCCGAGAAAGACCTTGCGGCGGTCGTATTCCCAACATCTGCTCGATATAGTTAAGTAATCCTCTCAATGGACCAATTCCTTGGGAGAGTTGAGTACGGTCGATTGTCTCACGGTGATATCGGCGTAACGGCGTCTGGAACTACTCGCCTCTGGCTCTTCGCTTCGGTTCCATGGTTGTCTTGCTCTCCAACGTCTTCGGTCGTGTGTCACGATTGTTTGCTGTTGGAACAGGACGTGTGATCGTGGCGAACGCCTACCGTTAGATTTCCTTCGTCTTGCTGGAGGCATGACGGATCAATCGATACGTTAAAAGTCTAATCACCTCGATAATAAAAACTTTCCACTCACAGCATAAACAATACCAGCATGGCGAACTATCGCTAGTAACTGCGCATGACTGGACGTAGAATTTCAGACAACGCGCATGGCGGAAATAACCTGTGCATTAAATAAAATAGACTGGCTCCTTAAAAGGAGATGAAGTGGGACTGACCGCCTGCTATGTAAACCAGGAATATTTTGGCGTAGCGACAATGGTGATAAAATAATAGTGGTATGTCAATATTTGTTCACCCCAGTATATGGTGTACATTAAAACGTGTCTAGTCTCCCTTCAGGGATAAACAAGATAACTAACCATGAATGGCGCGTAATACAAATTATTAATATTCTATACTAGATATACACGTGATGGGCTGTATGTACAAACAACACACATTTATAAACCATGTGAATGGTAACAAAGCATATCAAGGAAAACAGTACGTAATAAGAAGTTGGATATTTGTTGGTCTTCCCCGTTGTTATAAACCTAGTTAATTACATTAACCGACAACTATTCGATCTAACCCACGATCTAAATCTACAGATCAGAGCAGTTCACATTCCCGGAGCCAAAAATGTACTAGCAGACGCGCTCTCTCGGCCTCATCTACCATCACCGACAGAGTGGATGCTCAATACGGAAATATTTGCACAGATAATCAAGCCGTTAGCAGCGCCGCTAATAGATCTATTCGCCACAAGATTCAACAATCAGTTACCGACATTCGTGTCACCAATCCCAGATCCACAAGCTTGGGAAACGGACGCTCTAAGTATATCATGGGAAGTCCTCAACGCGTACGCGTTTCCGCCGCCAGCAATAATACCTCAAGTATTACAGAAAATCCAACAAACACAGAATCTACAACTCACTTTGGTCGCGCGCCCTACTGGCCAGCCAGAGTATGGTTTCCCATGCTAATTCAAGGAATCGGTCAACCAGTATTAGAGCTACCCAAGCACTCAAACCTGTTAATACATCCACACACAAAACAAGTGCACGGAAACCCAGAAGTTTACCAACTTCACGTATGGACTGTATACAAATGTGTTTAAACAAGAGAGGATATTCTGCCAGGGCGGCAAAAGCGGTCACGCTTGCCTTACGACACTTGACTCGTAACTAGTACGACGACAAGTGGCACAGTTTCGAAAATTATGCAGCTAATAAAGGATTTACAGCGAGAGATGCTTCACATCCTCAAGTGGCAGACTATTTGTGTTACCTGCGGCAAAACAAACATTTAAGAGGTTCGACGATATCAACATATCTTGCCGCGTTTAGCTCTGTGATCACTATGAAAACGGGTGTCAAGCTGACAAAATCTCCAGAGTTACTGGCCTTACTACGTGCTTTCCGATCGGAGGACCAAAAGCGGAAGTTCCACGCCCCAGCTTGGGATCTGAATGTAGTGTTACAACACCTCACTAGTGAGGCCTATGAACCTTTGGAATCGACAAACTTTGAATTTCTCTCACAGAAAACACTATTTCTGCTATCTCTAGCCACGGCAGCAAGAATATCTGAAATTCACGCTCTGGATTACGAGAGGATACAGTTTGATGACAATCAAAACATAGCACCTGGGATTAAGATGGGATTTCATCATAAAAATCAACTACCAGGTCAACCAGACAGGTTATTCCATGTACCAGCGCTATCTTCGATTCTCAGATCACAAGATACACAAGACTTATCACTGTGTCCAGTCAGAGCTCTCAAAGTTTACTTACGACGATCCAAAACAAGGCGAAGATTTCTCAAAAGATTATTCATCCCCTTATCGCCAACGAATCAAACAGAAGTCACGCGTACTACCATATCTATTTGGATAAGGACTGTCATTCTTCGAGCCTACAAGGCAGCAGGCTTGGACCCACCAACAGCATCAAATCCGCATGAGATTAGGGCACTGGCTTCCACCCTCGCCCTGCACGGTAACTGTTCATTGAACACAATTATGGAAGGATGCTTTTGGAAATCGAACATGGTGTTTGCGAATCACTACCTGAGAGACATCACCACAGAAGATGTCTCTGGCATTCACCATTTCGGCCCTTTGGTCCTCGCTCAACAGCTGACAGTCCCTCGTAGGCGTTAAAATATTAACATCACAAGTTTAATATGTATTATATACATAATTTAGCTAGCTTATAACTCTAAGGAGTTCTAGAGCTATGTATATATATTTAGCTTAGGTCATTCACCCCTAAGTATATATTGATATTATCTTTAGTTGTACAGCGACTCTATCAGAGTCACTTATATATATATATAATATATGTAATGGTTTTTTCAATATATATCAATGTAATACCCAATTATGGCATTATATAACCTATGGTTTATATACAGGAAATATCCTAAGTCAATGCCTTCATGAAGTTCCTATACCAGTTATTACAGTTATATTTATACAAAATCACTAATTATAAATCCAAAGTATTCTATTACTCCCTCCTCCGTTCCGTAGGATTCTACAAGCAAAAGAGCATGAGTCAGGATAAGGAAAAATATGTAATTTTTAGAGTAAAATTGATATTTTATACTTATCCTGACTCATGAGGTCAGCCCTCCCATCCTCCCCACATAACACTTTGGATTTCCCTGTAAGTTCAAGTGTTGGGCTCGCAAAATCAGGAGAGAGTGAAGCACGAGGTGTGAGGTGGCGACACCTTTCCCGCCAAAAGGGATTAAAGGGGAGCAACTCTTGGTGAGTACTATTAGTGATTTTACATTGAAGGGAGCTTCAATTAAGGAGATACAAGTGTTTCCACTATGTTCGCAAGAAGAAGAAGACAAGCAAAAGAGCATGAGTCAGGATAAGTATAAAATATCAATTTTACTCTAAAAATTACATATTTTATTGCATGATATGTGGGTTGACCTCTAATTGTGGGGGTTTCTCCCCGGGCCGTGTATATAACCATGAGATAGCCACGGCAGCAGTTACGCCTACAACCAACAAGAGTCGAGTCGGTTCACCGTGATACTTTTATGTTGGTGACACCACCTTTTTTTACCGGCAGCTACTCTCTTAGGGTTCTTCTGCCTGGGGACTGTAGGGGGTTGGGGTGGGCTCACCTCGGGATCCCTGGGGGGTTTCCCCAACGTGGTGGTCTCCCCCAGTTGGGGTGGGGTTTCCTCTGAAGGGGTCTGGGGTTCCCCCAGTTGTGGGGTCTCCTGTGCAGTATCCATCTATACTATTATTATTATTTTTCCCCTCCTTAAATTGGCAATGCTTTGCCGTGAAAATCGCCGCCGTCACCGGGGCTAACAACATACCGTATTTGTGGTACAGCACGCAGCTGATAGAGCTCAAGGCGTCTTCAATAAAAGGGTCTTTCTCAAGGTCTTCCCACAGGTAAAGTCGGCGTTCCTGGGGGATGGGAAGAAAGTACGACGCTATACCAGTGTATATCTGGGTCATAGCCGATCCTATAGTTTTCGTCATCTCTGCCCCGAGTCTAGACTCGTATCTAGCGTACAGCTTATCGATTTCTTCGGCTGACATTTTATGAATTTTATCGGGAGTGCAGTCTCCAAAGTAATGTTTGGCTTTGCCACCAACAGCCAACGCCACCAGTCTCTCTCGCTTGTCGTCACTCACCTGTGGTGATTGTGGCACCAACAGTTGTTCGAGCAGTTCATCACACTCCATCTTATAATGTAACAAGCAAGTTGTAGTTTTAACTATATAATATACGGTAGAGAGAAACACAGAGAAATGAAGGTTAAGTTGCACACTTCAAAAACAACCATAACTATAACTATAACTATAACTGATAAGTGCTAAACGCTAAGCATTTACTAAGCATTGCTAAGCATTTGCTAAGCATTTGCTAAGCTAAAACACCCTATAGGCCACGGGTTGGTCGGTCTTGAGCACGAGCTTAGCGTGTTTAGTTTCAGCGAGCTGTTTCTTCACCCGTTCCCATTCTAATTTGCTCATCACATCGTTCTCTCTCAAACACTCCTCGAACGAATCCCTGTCCTTGCAGTGAAATAAGGCCACCCATCGCGTCTGCACCCTGAGGTCTTTCAACACCGAGTTGAACTTCTGCGTTAGCACCCAGACGCTGTGATTTGCGTGCCGGCCGGAGAAGGCCAGGTACGATAGCATGTCTTTTTTTTTGTTATCTCACGATTAGCGCTGCAGTCGTCCAGTATGAACAGCGTCGACTCCCCTTTAAATTTCCCATGATAAGCTTTCAACCAGTCCTGCAGACGTGTCCCCGGGTCGACTCTGTGTACGTCCGGGTCCGTCATCACCCAAGGTCTTTCCGTGTACGTTTTATTCATTTGCAGAGTAGGGCACATGATAACGATGTTGTCGAACACATCCCTGTAGTACCCCTCCAACATATCCAACACGAAAACAGTCTTCCCACAGCCCGTCTGCCCGCACACTATGGCTCAGTGTGGGTCGCGGGGCAAATCAGTAGGCAGTGGCCTGCCGCCATCAGTAGATGGCTTGCACGAATCTCCCATTCTCTATATTAAGTTGCGCGTCCATAATCACGTACAGATATAATTTCAACTTGCCAGCTGGTTGAGCCTTCTTAGTAATCTGGATTGTTATCCCCTCGCTGCCGTTGTCGATGCAGCGACCACTACCGTGCAGTTTATCGTCATCCGTGGATCGCATGTCCAACCACAGCGCGTACTTGGTGGTCAGGTACTCACCGATCTGCACGGCGGATAGGTCCAGGTCCTTGATGACGTGTTGGTGCCGGGTCGGTAGTTTCATTATCTCATCCCACTGCTGGTGCGCCCTCATACCAGCACTGAACAGCTGATTGGGCACGCCCTCGATGGTCACTTCCACCTTTTCAATCTCGGGGTTGAAAAACTTCTCGCTGTCCCTTCGGAACGGCTCGTAATCCTCCACGGGGACGACCAGGATGCCTTTCATCGATCGCGCCGGCACGTTTAGGTTTATGTTCCACAGTGTGTCGCTCTTATCCCGATTGATCGCTCTATGCCTCAGGACCCTATCGTACAGGATGGCTACCTTCCCCGAGTACTGGCTTCGAACCTGCCTGGCCAGCTCTGGGCTAGTAACCATGTCGAACTCCAGAGAGATGTTGTCTATGGTGTAACTGGCCTCATCACCGTTCGGCGTACGCACTACTTTGCTGTAGTCATTAAACGTGAGCTCGTATTCAAGCCTATCATCACCCAGCGGCCTGGTAAAATGGGCGTGCCCGTGAGCAACTTCGAAGTCGGAAGACACGACGAGAACCTGTTCCCCGCACGCTTGGGCGATGGCCTTTTCACCGTCCGTGATCTTGTCTAACTGGTCTTGCGTGAAGCCGTATCCCATGCGCAACCGGGTCGATTTGTTGATACCTTGGTACACGTCATTGACGCGTTCTCCCTCGCTTTTCCAGAGGTCCCCGTAGCAATAAAATATGTCGCTGTCGTCGATGCTCAGCTCCTCGTTACCGCTGATCTTGATGGTGGTTTTCTTGATGATGGCCCGACCTATGTTCCGCACTAGCTCGCGTTTGTCGTTGTCGGAGGTCAGCGTGAGGTTGAACGCCAGTCGAACCGTGCCTGGTACAATGAGGTCATTCTCGCCAAGGTTTGGGAATCTAACCAGCAGCGTTTGGTTCTGGTCTATCTTGCTTGGATTGTTGGTGATGGTCACCGACTGGCGCACGGCTCTGACGCCTAGAGGCTCTCTTGATCTTCTGAAAGGATCTAGTTTTCTACCATACATTGTTATATAAATGAAATATATAAGTTTTAATACTAAATAATGGCTGAGTACATCCATATGGATGATATGTGGGATGATAGTGCCCAGGCATTCGGGGAGGATGACACCACATTCACGAACAACCCCTTAAGTGCTGAACTTGTACAGCCGGCTGTCGACGATTATTACGACGCAGTTGAAAATAAAGACAACATCAAGCCATTGGTACGAGACTATGCCAAGTTTACTGTCGATAAGAAGGGCACGCTGCGATTGAAGGCTTACCCGTGGGTTGATATCATGAAAAAAGACGGGAAGCCATAGGCTTTGTCAACACTCACCAGTCGCCCTGGTGGGAGTCAACTGATCCGTGCGGAACTAGGCTTCATAGATTACGGTGGCGCACGGCCTAAGCTTCCCCCGAAGGTCGTCCAAGATCTGCAAGCAGCCAGGCCCGAACTCAGCGGTGAAGGGGATATACCCCAACGTGCTAAAGAAACGTCGGACAGTATCGAAAAAATATTGGCCACGTACCATGACAAACCCTTGCCGGGGCTCGAATTTCCCCTGAGGGAACTGCGAGGCCTAGACGAAGCCTTGAAACATGTACGCGGAGAACTCGTTAACAACATGGGGAAACTGAATGAAGTCGACGAGCACATCGCTCACGAGAAAATAAAACTCACCGAAACTGAAGACGATGATATGAAACGTCGTATCGAGGAGAGAATAAAAAACTTGGAAGACGAGAGACAGACTCGGTTGGAATCTGCTTCCTCGAACCGGGAAGCCCTCCGATCCCAGATCAGTCGTGTACGGGAAACCATCGATCGAGTCCTAAATGAAGACACCACACTAGCTGACAGGATCCGAATCCTCTTCCAAGAGCAAGGGATTACTATCGCCAGCATTCTGACTGCATTGGGCTTCATCATATCAACCCTGGTGGTGTCACTGAGTGGCGGCACACCACCAAGTGGTGGGGGTGTCAAAGACTGGATAAAAAAACACCTGAAATCCCTAGGGGAGGCCCTGGCTAAACTGGCTGGTAAGGCCGCCGAAGCCCTACCCGGCATCCTGGGTAGCATCGTCTCGTGGCTGCTGAGCGCTCTGGCTAAAACTGCCACGTGGCTCAGTCAAAACCTGTGGGCAGCCATCGTTGCCGTGGCGGGTTTGGTGTACGTAGCGGCTAAGGAATTTTTAACCAAATGAGACCGGCCGCGACCCCGCCAACCACCAGGGCTGTTTTACGATCGATGTGCTGCTGATTGGACGCCTGCTGTTGGGGCTGTGTGGGTGTTGGTTGAGTCCTGGGCTCCGGAGGTGGCGCCACTATACCCGTTTCACCGGTCGTGGGTGGTGGGACGTGGGGGACGTTGACATCAAAATTGACGCCCAACTTTTGGTCCGCCGTGGCTATGACTATTTCGTTGTTGTAACCCACCACTTTTTTTACTCTCAGTTGCATATCGCTCGGAGCCATGTACAGTCCCACGTTGAAGACGTAGTCGACTTTTGACCTGGCGTATTCCAACACGTCTTGGTAGCGTTTGATGGCACTCGGGAGATCAACTGGAGAATTGATAGCATCCTCAACGTTAACAACTAACTGTTTCTGAGCGTCGTAAGCAGTCCCCTTACCGAGGATGTTGGAACGCGTTTGCGTCTGCGCACCCAACAGCGCCCACACGTACGTTCGAATCGAGTCGTTCAAGCGTTCGGTGCCAGCACGAGTGAACCCTCTCGACGTGTCCAACATGAACTTTTTCCAGTCATCCACTGCCCCTTGCTCGAACCTCCAGACTCGGTAATCCTTGCTGTTGTCGAAAGCCATGTAACGGTCATCCCACTCGTTTGTTGTGAGGTGATGATACGACTTGAACCCCCATTCTTTCATCTTCTCGCTGGCATCCACAAGGGGCATGTTGTGAACGATGGGGATACCGCCAATCCGTCTTCGGGTTTAGTTCGAATTCGTTGCAAATACGTTCGTAGGCCCGTCTATCGTACTGGTTGTTTACTGCATTCCATGCTTTGTCCTGTGGGACCGGAGCGCTGATCTCTTTAAGGATACGCCTGATCTGGTAGTACACGTGGAACGTGAACACAGACTGACTCAGCGGTCCACGCCGAGTGTCAGCCAATGTCACACCACACCCCGTTGTAGCGCACCACACGGCGAAGTTGAGTTGATTCTGCCAGAACTGCATCGGGTTGTTGAACCAAGCATGAACTACCTTAGCGTTAGTCACCGAAAACTTATACCGGCCGAACACATCTATAAACTGGGCGTTGAAATACATCCCATCAGCGACCACGATCTTCATGTGGGGGAAATCTATGTCCAGTTTAGGGTAAAACACTCCAGGGGAGTAAGACACTCCTTGGGAGTACATTTTAAAACTATTATATAATGAGCATATATACTCTAACATGTACATAACACTTCCAGGAATAACGAGCGGTGAGGCCGTTCAGCTGACCCACGCGATCGATAACACGTCGGGTCAACTAGAAGTCGCACTCTGCGATATCACCTACCTACCGCGATGGACTAACATCAACACCAGCAACAATAAGCTGTTCGTCAGTGGCACCCGCAACCAGATAACTGACGGCTACTACAGCCTGTGCTCGCTAAGCGACGAGGTCTTCAAGCCCCTGGGAGCCGAACTCAAGATGAACGACTCAAACGGCACAGTGGTGTTAATCAACAACGGAAGAAACTCCTTGAGGCTCGGTCGGCCATTGGCGAGGACACTCGGTATGTCGCCGGACGAGATAAAACCAACAACTACCGTCACAGGCACGAAGTTACCCGATCTAGTACCGTACCGAGAGCTGTGCATTCATCTCGGCCAGCTGAGCACAACGGACAACATTCAAGGTGGTCACCCTTCCACGATACTGAGAGCCGTACCGGTGAAAACGGAGAAATACAACGACGGTAGAACCGAGTCGTTTTCACCGCGGCAGTATAAGAGGTTAACCCAGGGCAACATCCCTGAGCTGATAATATCGGTGTTAGATATAAATCATAATCCCGTGAATATAGGATACCTCAGCATAACGCTGCACATAAAATGACCAGCGCACAAGGCCCTGGAATGAAGTTGAAAAAATGCATCAATGTGGGGATCTCCGACCTCGGGGATACACGTGGATTCGACGACCCCGGAGTAGATTGTAAATTGTACGCCTTGCAACTGAAAAACAACATTTACAAACGCGTTGAAGTCCCCTCCATCGGTGGTACTAGCAATCTAAGTGATATAGTAGATACCTCAAGAGCGGTCGTCAACACTCGGTACACCCTAGTCAACACCGGTGATGATAAATGGATAATATACCCATCGTTCGGGGGCAAACTGTTTGACTTAGATGATGTTGAGAGCAGCGTGACGGCCATCACCAAAAATAAGCAGTATTCCCTCGTCTTAACCGACGAAGACAAGTGGGTGTTGTTACCCGCTAAAGGCGACTGGTTTCTCAACATTAGGCTCGGCTCCCCCTACGTGTTCACGGAGAACAAAGACAACTACCTAAACAAAGTCGTTAACAACGGAACCCTGCTCGTGGCTTACGTCCCGACGCAGAGACGTAGTGTAATAATCAGTCCACTCGCCAGTATGGCAGCCCACATGCTATCTAGCAAGCCCGGGATGCAAAACGTGGTATTGCAGTTGGTGTCTGAATTCGAAGGCGTGATCAACATCCTGGAGAGTCTACCGGCGAACTCAACGCTGGTCATCCAAGTCTACCTAGGGGAACCATCGCGGGATGAAGTCGAAATCGTGAAGGGGATCAAACTCCGGTGGGGGAAACGACACCAGTATCACGTTTGCACCGTTTACGTGCGGATGGGTGTCGACTCCAAAACCAGTCTGCAGGGAGTCACCGTGATCGTAGAAGACACGATATCACTCATCAAGATCTTCCTACCCGACAACATACACTTCATGGGGGTGAAGTGCACCCCTGAACTATTATCAGAAAAACAATTGGAAACTATATCGTAATAGTATTATAGCAATGACCAGTCATCACCCCAACGCTACGCTTAACGACCTAGGGGACACAGAGGGATTCGATCAGCCTGGTGAGGAAGACACCTTATACATCCTGCACTTCGAAGACAACGTGTATAGGCGGGTGTCGTTATCAGATTTTAAAGAGCCTGAATGGTTAGTCAACTTAACCCTCACCTCACCTTATATCTCCTTGAATCAAAATAATACTATCTCCGAGATTAAGAACAACGGCATGATTCTAGGATCGTTCGTTCCGGAATCTAGTGTACAGGTCATACCAATACCAGACCACTCGGGCAACATGTTAGCTTCCGGTGAGATGGTAAAGATAGAGGTCAAATTTCTCAGTTACCAATATATTAGAAATGTCGCGGAAAACTTCACATTCATCATAGACGTCTATCTCGGAGATATAAGTTTGACTGCGCATTATATTCGCATTATAGATGATATGATGGTAGGTTGGGAAGCCAGGTGTAATAACCAACGTTGTCGTATTACTAAGGTATCGGGAAACGAACCTTTAGCAAGCCTTGATGGAGTTCGTCTCCTTAATGGACTTAGAGCTAAGACCCTGCTTTTTTACACACAAATTAATCTAAGTATTATCAGCTTTAAGTACATTAATCGAAGGTTAAATGAAACCCATTTAAAATATCTTTTGTAATATATATTATAGGATGGGGCTATACCCAGTCGTAGAGGAAGTAGCGAAGACCCTGGAAACCGTAGACGGGTTCCGCTTGAGACAGTTATGTGATGTAAAACGCCAACTAGAACAAGACCGTGACACTCGGAGAGCACTATATAAGAAGTACCATAGAGCTTTCAATGCCATGGACGGGACTGATACTGCCCTTACGGCAACCAGCATGTGACTAGGTGCGGCAGGTGTTGGGTTGTTAGCTTCCATCGTGGCTGCACCTATAGTGCTAGGTATTGAAATAACATCTGGGGTGACAGGGGTGTTAGGGTTGGTGCTTAAGTTTGCATCCCGCAGACTGCATCGTAAGGCGTTGAAACATGACGAGATCAGGGTTCTGGCCGAAGCAAAGCTGAACAAGGTAAGTGAGCGTATTTCCACGGCACTCACTGACAGTAAGATCTCAGAGGAGGAGTTTCGTTCAATCCTCTCTGAACTCACAAAATATAACAAAATGAAACAAGAGATTCGATCCAAGTCTCGTAAGTCTGCTATCAGCGAGGACGAGAAAAAAAAGTACATAGAACAGGGGGTACAAAAAGCCCGGCAAGCCTTTATTACGAACACCAAAGAGATCATAGGCGATTCACATTAAACTGTTTCATCGAGGTCAACGTGACATAGCGGCACGTGGAGCGATGATGCAACCCCAGGATAGACCCGTTAAACTGAGATACTTCAGCTAAGTCCCCGGTAGCTCCATCGGTTTAGTGGCGCGGCTGTGAGGTATACATGCGGGGGTTCGTATGCCGCTGGTGTCTCAACTTTTTATAGGTTGGGAAATCAATGGGGCTCAAAAGTAGTAGATGCAATGGTAGCAAGATCTAAGGGCCTGACAAAAGCTTTATTTGTGAAATAAGGCTTTGCAGAGGCTTTTGTTGGACTTGGTCCAGGACTATCATTGTATATACTACTTCCCAAAACTTTGTTGCAATACCTCAATTAAAAATTCCACATTAAGGCTCTATATCATTTTATTTGTCTGTAAACCACTGGCACACAGCCATAAGTATGGTGTAACAACAAATAAGAAGATGATGTCACACACTGAGAGCTATTATGAATATATTATGTACGCACTTGGGCAGAAACCTTCCTGTCAATATATCACAATATGTATTGCAATATCTCTTAAATTATTGCAATATATCGCAATATGAAAATCAGGGCAATATCCAGCCCTACATTATACAGAATCATTTTTTGTTTTTGCCGTGAAGTGTCATGAGGCAGACAACATACACTAGGTCGCACTTAAGGCGTGTGTGTGAAATTAAATATAATCCACGTTGGCAAATTATAAAATGTCTAGATATTACACCCATGTTAAAAATTCACAATAACTATAAACAGATCGTGTGCATATTATTAAGTTTCAAAATGCATACAAATATGATTATAAACTAATTAGGATTATAAGACAAAATATAAAGACATACATTGACTTTGTTATTTTTCAGTCCTAACATTTTTTACCACTGGCAGATGGTTAAACTTCAAAATGATTTCATTTGCTATCAAAATAATGAAGATGGAAATATTAACAAGTAAAAAAGATTTCCTCTTTGTTGATCAATCTATACTTATACTATCAATTGCTTTTGTGGGTGGCGCAGCAGAGGTCACAAACGAGTCAAGAATTCTGGGATATCATCCAGGTACTCAAGGGAGAAAAACAATAACAAAAGCAACAACCAGTCCACGGAAACTGCTCTGGATCAGTGCCCCTTTAAGTGGACCTTTTAACTCAGCATTATCAGCATGTATTGTGTGTGATGGTGTATTACTGAATATACCCTACCATTTTTTACAGATCATCACTCTTTTTACAATGTCATGAATGTGTACATGAACTGTATATTTCTCGAGTATTTCAGAAGAAATATTCTCTGAAAGGTATGACCAAACAACATACCAATGTCTTATAAACTCTCACAAATAGCATAACACAAATAACTTAGAAGTTTTAAATCCGCAAAACAAACTTGAATACTTACATACCCATCCAGAATGGATATAACATCATTAAAAAATTAAATTTATTTATTTTTTATTTTTTTCCATTTTTTATTCCCACTCTACAACACATATAATACAGTAATATGCATATACTCTCATATACACACATATACATACATACATATGCACATACATATATAGATAGATAGATGTACAAGTTTTTCCCCTCAACTGAAAAAGATGGGTGGATTTACAGATTGGCATTCTTAGTTCCGGCCATCATGCACATAGCTACTACAGTTTTATGTATGAAAGTATACATAATTTTAGTCTCAATTGGAAAGTATAGTTTACAGATAGGTATTCTAATTTTGTTTAAACATGCACATAAATACGCATTCATATATAAAAATGTACATGTATTTTCTCTCACTTGGAGGGTATGTTTACAAGAAGACAGTTTAAGTTCTGTCGGTCTTACTTAAGTAATACAATCATAAATATAAAGATGTACATGTGTTTCCTTTCACTTGGAAGGTATGTTTACAGGAGGACAATAAGTTCTGTCAGTCATGCACTTAAGTACTACAGCTCACATATCCCCGCTTCCCACTTTGGGACATGGAAATGACTGATATTGATATATATAATGTGACAAGGATCAGCAGCTCACAAGACTTTCTCCTTGACTCTACTAAACTTTATATACATGTTGGATAATTGTTTTGCCATGTACTGATTACAGTAATAATTTATGAAAACATTACTTTTTTGTGTTTTCCGTGGAAACCTGACATACAATTGAACTTGTTGCACACAATGAAGTGGACATGGTGAAGATGGTTATTTTTTAGCAGATGGCATATCTGTGGGTCATGATTAACTTGTGTATTAAGTTTGGTGAACCTAGCATGTATAGTTTCGATGATATGCTGTGGCCAGGTAACCATCAAACACATTTTGCACCAAGTCATGTTTCCATGGAAACAACAACAAAACAAATTCTGAAAAACTTTAAAATAGCAAAAGGCACATCAATGGGTAAAGATTAACATGTGTGTGAAGTTTGGTGAACCTAGCATGTCAACTTTAAGAGATATGCTCCGGACAAAGTTTCGGGACGGACGGATGGACCGACGGACAGAATGAACGCTATATACCCCCGTTACGTCGTAGCGGGGGTATAATAAAGATGTACATGTGTTTCCTTTCACTTGGAAGTAGGGCTGCGCAATATAACCGGTTTACCGAACACATTTGGCACTAAGTCGTGTTTCCATGGAAACAGCAAAAAAACAAAATTCTGAAGAAAAAAAAATTATAATAGCAAAAGGCACATCAATGGGTAATGATTAACATGTGTGTGAAGTTTGGTGAACCTAGCATGTAAACTTTAAGTGATATGCTCCGGACAAAGTTTCGGGACGGACGGATGGACCGACGGACAGAATGAACGCTATATACCCCCGTTACTTCGTAGCGGGGGTATAATAAAGATGTACATGTGTTTCCTTTCACTTGGAAGTAGGGCTGCGCAATATAACCGGTTTACCGGTTCAGACATGAAAACGATACGTATTGCGATACGCTGATCGAAAACCGGTATTTTGACTTGCATTCGGAAAACTTCGTAACACTCGGAAATCTTCGGATATTTCCTTTTTTCATTTGTGCCAAATATTATTCACATTTTTATTTTTAATCATGAATAAAAGTTGTTATTAAAGCTTAATCAAGCATAGTGATTTTGCTGTGTATTTGCTCTATAAATCAAGCATTACCTCGATTATAAGTAGTTTTTTGTTTAAAAATACTTCATGCAATATATTGCAATACATATTGCAATACATGCTTTCGCATCGCAATATATCGCAATATGAAAATTCTCTGCAATACCTACCCACCCCTACTTGGGTTGACTTCCCCTGGTTTACTCCCATCGCTGTACCATCCAGCAGTACATCGCCATCAACAAAATCAACCTCAAATTTCACATTCTGTCCAACAACCTTTGCATGCTTAAAATAGCTGTGGAATTTTCTTATCTTAATGTCCCATAACATTGCTTTCTTATGGTGCCATGAATGTTGATGTTACCAATCAAATTTATCCCAAACACTGGCATATTAAAACAACTTGATCAAGTCTGAAAAGGCGTCTGACTTTGTGTGCTGGCTATTAGGTGCCCGACTCTGAGGGTGTGGGTTGGAATCCGGGATGGGACTCAACCCAACAAAAGTACTAGAATCTGTACTATACTAAGAAAGTGTAATCCCAAATATAACATATGTTAAACTTCATCAAGGACATGTCCTTGTTCTGTTCTTATTCTGTACAGTATTCATGGATAAACCAGTGTTGGTTAGTCAAAATGTTCAATATGGGTTTGTTGTTTTTGTTGGACATTACTTTAATGCAATATATTTTGACAGCTTAGAAACAATGCATTTTCATGAAATATATGAGCCGAAACTCCTGCACTACGATTTCAAACCTTACAGCTATCTACCACACATACATAAACATACTTTCACTAATGGAACACTTATCAATCATTCAAAATCAGCTCATTTCATAAACAATATTTATAATGATGACCAAATTTGACAAGTCTGGTAACCTTGAGCATGAAGTTTTGCATGAAGGCTGTATTTTGCCTTATTATTAAAGAGCAAATGTACTATGGGGGTAGAAATACATAAATCATTTATTGGCTTTGTTATAAATGAAAGCCCGTCATTAAGACTACTCATTTCGACATTTAATTAACATAAATTTACCTTTTTGACAACAGTGCACAATTCTTACCCGCAAACGAAATTTCAACCAATCAGAGGGGCGCGTCTCCGTGACATAATGTGAGGTTTACATACTAGGGACGCTTTAGAATTCATGTACATTTGAGGGGGTAAATTATCTTGATTACAGGTTTGTCTAAACCTGAAGTCGTGATAATTGTTGTGAAAAGTGATTAAAGTACTTTAAGAAATTAAACCCTGAGGTGAGGTGAGGTGAGGTGAGGCTGTGTCACAGTGTAGGAAAACTGTGTTAAATTGTAGTGTAAGGTGGGGGCAGGGGGTTCATAAAGGGATATTTAGGCAGTAATTACTACTTACAGAATAACTGTGTACCGGAGAGTCTTATAGCACATTGTTTCACTTGCACTACTATGGGACAACTTTTTGACTGGGATTACTGTTCATCGTAGCGCTAGATACATTGGGTAGGCCATGTGGTTGGCGCTAAATATGTTGGGTAGGCACAGATTGGCAGAGACATCCGCCATCACTAGATGAACTCTGACCCATGTCAAAGGTCATTCTAGAGCGCTATATAAGTGACCTGGCTTTCTGGATTCAGTTGTCTAGCTTTCGGTCATCAGAGCAACATGTGATATCTCCTAGTAGTACTGATGTCCCCGAGGTCCTGTTACAAGATCCTTCCCTCATTATAAAGAGGGATGCTAGGCGTTATAAAGGGATGTTAGGTGTCTTATACTAGTGTTAGGCTGGGTTGTGTGAAAATTAGCAGTAGGAAACGGAGTAGGATTTAGCTTATAGATTTTGGGTAATGTTTGGCTAAAAACAGGGTTGGTTTGGGTGGTTTTATATTAAATGTTTAAGGGATTCATGTACCCGATGGATTGTTAAAGAGGTATGTGGGAGAGAGAATTGTGGGTGGCATTTACAAGTTGTTGAGATTTTTTTTGTATTTTGATTCCTACCTCTTTCATTGTAATAAACTATTATTGTTCAGTTTGTCTTTGTTATTTCTCAGTTGGTTTTATGCACTGGTCACTGAGTTTTGAGTACCGAACAAGTCAACCAGAATGCACACCTATAAAATGTAAGTACACAACGCAAAGTCCAAGATAGGTTGATTCAACATGATGTTACTACATACTACGTTAGCTTAACTCAGGTGTCACTGGGTGACAGTAGTGTATTGAGAACCATTACAACAGCAACATGTATGCATATTGTGTTTGATGTTCCTTGTTCTAGTCCAGATGAATGACCAGTTTTATAGTGCTAGCCCACTTAGAGATGATGCCTCATTTATCATGAATACACCCGTGAAGATCTAGGTTAGAAATGGTCTTCAGTAACCCATGCTTGTCGTAAGAGGCTACTAACAGGATCAGGTGGTCAGGCTCGCTGACTTGGTTGACACAGGTCATCAGTTCTCATTTGTGTAGATAGATGCTCATGCTGTTGATCACTGGATTGTCTGGTTCAGACACAATTATTTACAGAATGCTGCCATATAGCTGGAATATTGCTGAATGTGGCATAAAAATACATAACCAACCAACCAGTATCATCAATACCCAACTTTGGCCCAAGTCAAATAGTCCTTGGTTTACCACCGCAATATTGAACACCAAGCAGGGTAATTAAAAGTACCTTTCACTCAGTGGGCAGATACTCTATCAATGGAGGTGGCCATTGAAACCTTGAAATATGAATTTTAATTTGTAAAGTGCAGAGATAAACAATGATAGAGAATAAGTTTTACTCACTTTCCTCATCAAAGAAGAAAACATCTGAACTTGGGTCTTCAACCAATGTGCAGTCAGTCAGTGGAATCTTGCCACAGTTCTGCAATCAAAAAAAAGTAAAATTTTAGAAAATAATGTGGTTTAGAAACAGAAATCCTGAGCCTCTTGCTGAATTAAAAACCTAAGTTACATACACTTCTGTTTTAATGACATCACTTCAGGTTCATGAAAACACAGATTAAAAGAAGTACAACTTTAACCCCTGGATGCTGAGTTTTTTTATGATGCACATTTAAATAAGATCTGAAAAGCAAACGTTGCGCACGGGAATTGTGCTCATGTGGCCCTGTATCTACCTACAGGTATAACAATTCAAAGAAATGTAGAATATTACATTTCCTAAATTCAAGTGCAAATACTTAGGTGGTTTGAAAAATAAACACTACAAAATGTTGTCCGGAATTTTGTTATGCATTATAAAACAGTAAATTTCTCCGCTTTTTATCATGCACCAATAAAAGCTCTGTGTGACGATTTTCTTAACTGGCTTCTTTACAGAAAGTGTGAGTGATCAAAATACTGCCCGATATCTGAAAATGTGTTTTGTGTGCTTATGTATAGCATTATACACTCAATCTTAAAAATGACTCGCAATAACTGTCGAAAATGGATTTTCTTCTATGACGTCATACGACGTCAGAGAGGTCATACACATTTAATGAAAGGTGGGTATAACTCCGCTATGTTTAACACTAGGTCATTGTAACTTAGATCACTTGGAGAGAATTTGATGTGGATACAGACATTATCTTTTAGTGATGTTTTGTTCAATACAATACAAAGATCCCCACTGTAACCAGATACGTTTTAGTAGTATCACAATTTATAAGAAAAGATGACATCGTTTTACATGAGAAAGCAGATGAGTAATAGCGGTTTGGATGGCCCTATAAAATATGTGAATTGGTTCATAGATTCCCATATTCTCCTGTTTGTGTAGATGTATTTTGACTAAATTTGCACCATTATTTACTTCTAGAGTACTAGCCATATTTTTAAATGTAATGTAATTACTGAAAAATGTAGAACATTTTAGTTGAGGTCATGGTTTGTTTCATGTATTTTGCACCATCAGAAAAAGACGATATTGGTATCTTGATTAGTATGTATCTCGCCTAATTCCATTAATTGTATAAAAGGTCTCAGTTGCTATGTCAGAATTTAACGCTCTTTCGACAGAACATAAATGGACTGATTTACCAATTAAATAATGTCCTGAATAGACTGACTGACTGACTGAGTTTGGTTTTACCTTGCTTTTAGCAATATTCCAGCAAATTCACAGCAGGGGACACGATAAATGGGCTTCACACATTGTACCCATGTGGGGAATCAAACGCTTCAACCACTAGGCTACTCTGCCGCCCTTCCTGAATAACATCAACAATTAGACGGTTTGACTGTGTACCTTATATATAGTGGGGCAGTTAAGGCAAAAATTTTGCACTTTGGGTTAAAAGCACCAAACTTGGCACACTTATATATTGAACTATTCCGAACATTTCTGGATATGGATCCACCTCAGCAGTGCCCCCTGGTGGCAGAAAATCAAAGATGGCCGCCATTTCGACTAAAATGCAATCGATGTTCAATATATCATAATTATCTTGTCAAATTTCGTATTTCATAGAGGATTAATTGGAACAGTGAGGTACATATTCCCAATTTATTACACAGCGCCACCTGGTGGTGATGAAAATCCAAGATTGCCGCCAAAATATTCAGAAATTGCCTTGTTATACTGCTGTTATTTGTAAGTTATTACATTTTGGTTTTGGATAAGTTGATGATATTTAGATATATTTAACATTGTGAAAAAGACATTTTAAATAGCAACAAATGAATGTAAATATTTGTGCACTCTTGTGTATGATCTGTTTGTATTATGCTTTATAATGTAAGAAGTATTCCGGTTAGTATTTTACAAATGCAAAGTTTCAGAGAACAATTTAATGCAGACACCTTTCAGTACTTATTTGCAAATAAACGATTCTGTTGTATTATTAGTGAGTGAGTGAGTGAGTTTAGTTCTACGCCACACGCAATATTCCAGCCTAATGTTGGCGGTCTGTAAATAATCGAGTCTGGACCAGACAATCCAGTGATCAACAGCATGAGCATCCATCTGCGCAATTGGGAACCGATGACATGTGTCAACCATGTCAGCGAGCCTGACCAGCCGATCCCGTTAGTCGCCTCTTACGACAAGCATGGATTACTGAAGATCAATATTCTAACTTGGACCTTCATGGGTCTGTTTCCAGTGACTGATCATGAATATTGAAACTGTAGAAAGATGTATTGTACTGATATTCCTGGCCATATCTTAAACAAAGTAAGGTGGTTATTTAAAACGTACTTTCCAGATTGTAAGAAAAGAAACTATTTCTCTGTGATTGCGTAAATTTCATCATATAATACATGACCGATGCTCACGCTGTTGATCACTGGATTGTCTGGTCCAGACTTGATTATTTACAAACCGCCGCCATATAGCTGGAATATTGATGACTAAACTCACTCACTGGAAACACTTTCCTTCACAACTGCACAAAGCAGTGCACTTTGGACCAGCTTTGTAACATTTACAAAGGCCTGTGCAAGACTTCGTACAGGTGCAGTATGTCAGTTCATAACACTGTTCTTGTGCCTGACCTAGCGTTGTCCACTATGGCATCCATGTTTTATCACATGCCAACTTCCAACCCCAGTCTGCAGGACGTGGCAGAGATGCACCTGACCTTCCTGTAATGTGTGTTGTTTTAGGGTTGTCTGTGTCTGTCTGGCTTTTGTCATAGTTTTGTCATATAAAAGAATGACAAACAGCTCAAGGACTTGCATTGCGTTGTCAGATAAATTACAATACAGGTAACTGCTGGGGCATATGCCAGTGACAGGAATGCTTGGTGACTTCAGGATATACATTCCAAGTATCCCAAGCAGTTTTCTTCACGATCCCGGCAAAAAAATACTCGCAATTGGTGAAGGCATGCAATACTGACAATGCCTTTTATTTTGATGGAAAGAGGGTAGTTCCAATTTAATGTGCAGCTATATATCTTTTGTGCTTGCCTAGGCCAAATGATATCCATACTCTGAAGGTATCTGTTGAATGTTTGTTATCGTTATGACAACAACGTCTGTGTAAGCAGTACTAATCAGCAACTTTTTATCGTACCACGTGAAGCAGCAGATATTGCAATACAAGACGAGTGTGGGCTTCTTCATGAACTCTTCTGTCAGCTGTTTCAGGAGAGGTTACAACTCTTGTCTCAAGGGTGCTGTAAATTTGTTTTCCTTCAAATTATGTTGAAGAAACCTGTTCAGCATGCAGTGCAAAAAGCTCATCTTTGTTCTCATTAACTGAGAAGAAGCTTTCTCAGTTACTTCGCACAAGTGATGATGCTTTGACTATTCTTCTTAGACCCTTGCCACCTTTTTCTATGGTGAATGCTTTAAGGCTGTACGTTTAGGTGTCCCAAAGAATATCCAGTCTGTCCTGGTGTTCAAGATACTGGAACATGTATGGCAGAAATACATTCTGGATATCGACTTGAAACATTATGGATGTTCTGGGATGAAGCATCTGCACAATCATGGGGCCATCAAGTATCACTGCAGAAACGTCTGGAGTAGCATCTGGTGGCTCCGCCTGTATATGTTCAAGTTGTTCAAGAAGATCTGTACGAGATCTAATTCCTCCCATCTTGGAATAATAAAGGAGGCCATGGTTGATTTTCATGCTCGAAGAAAGTCCCCTTCTCTTGGTAGACATGATATGTACAACCTGGTAACCAGAGCACAGTCACCATCAAGCGATGTACAATGAGATAGGAAGACGAAGAGTCTTCAGTCTTAAAAGCAGTGGCAGTTTGCTCTTTCTTACTGGTTCCTTTATTGGTTTTGATCTGTCAATGAACCTTTCTTTTACAAAACTCTCATATTGAATTGAATTCTTGAATCATTCTTGACACTTCTGGTCCTGCAACCACCCATCCTGATGGGTTTCCTGTCAGTCCAACTGCCCCTCCATCTCCTTTCACAAGAGCATTGATTTCTTCATGAGCCTGATCTAGTACCATGGCAGGGAATGGTCGTTTAGTTGTATGTTCTACTAATCCACCAGAACAAAATGTGTGGTACAGTGCTGAGTGTTCCACTGATAAGGAAGACATATTTCTGATGTGAACTGAAAGCGAACGTGCATAGATGACATGATCTAACATAAAGACCCATGGTATTACTCTGACAAGTGATGCTACATACTTTGGGGGATCTGCTTTTCGAATTGCACCCACCAGGCACAATGCGCAAAGTTCAAGTTCAGGAACAAAGGACCAATGCTGAAACTAGGATTGAGAAGCTGACTTTGCATCACACCAACTTCTAAAAGTAAAAAGGTCTTCTTTGTTTGGTTCTATTTCCTGACAGTGAGCATGTGCCTGGTGTGTAGTGGCTGTGATCTGATGGACATGCCTTGTTCTAGCAAGGTGGGTACACTTGATGAAGGAATCAGCAAACCCAGCTACGCAAATTGCAGTTGTCCGTCAAATCCGAGGATCCTGAACGCAGCTATTTCAATACCCAATCCACCAAACCTGATATAAGGAAACTGGCATCATCATATGATTCCGGAAACTTCCACTGGATTGTTTTAGCATTTGCATACAGGTAGATGACCTGGGTGTAACTGCTCAACAGCTTTCTTTGCCACATTCATTGAATGTTGTATCGTAGCAACAGAGTGTGCGCATTCTAAAAACAGTGGCATAAGCACAGTTGTTGGAGGGTCTGTTAGTGCATGGAATGCTGCCCATGAGAGAAAAACATCAGTATTACCTAGTTCTCATAATCAAGTATTGTGTTAACACAATGTTCATCTTGAGCAAAAGGTCATTTCAAAGGCGGCACATAATGATCCGTCTTGGTAAAACATAATGGGGGTACACTGGTATAGACGAACGGCAGCTTGACAATGATCTTCTTATTTCTTCCATCAGTTGAACTTTGTTTGATGTTCCCTTCCATTCATACCTGTGGGTGCCTCATTAATGAAATATCCATCACAAGAATGCTCTCCAAAATGCATCGACTGCTACAAGCAGCCATCTTAGATTGTTCAAAGGAGAAAATTCCAATACTACTTGCAAAAGTGCTGATCTCATTTAAAAAGGCCATACACATATGTGTATATTTAAAAAGGCCATACACATATCGCCGATGTGATTTTATCCGCCATTGAAATACTAGATGGCATTGTTTGAGTGTTTCCAGTTATTGTTCTAAAAACTTCTTTCACATCCACCTTTAATTTTAACATCAGGTGAAAGGTGTTTGCAAGTAATAGTGATAGTTTTATAACTTTAAAAAAAGTTGTTAGGGTGTATTTGAGGTGTGTGAAAAATATGACATAGCGCGATTAAAAAATATTGTAATGACACGATATCAAACGGTAACTTTATTTCTATGACAATTGTTAAAAAAACATAAACACAGTATTGTGTATACTTGAAAACAGGTTAAAACCCTTATCTTCTAGAGGAAAGGTGGGGAGGAAGGGCGGGACATATAACCCATAATCCAGAGGTAAGTTTACTAACAATTACTAACAATAAATGAAATTGTTCCTAATTAAGGCGTAAACATTCCCTCTGGATTATGGTTGCCTGAATCCCACATACGGATAGAGGGCTATCTCTAGAAGAATAGTCTTAAGCATACCACTAGTGAGTAAATCTCCATGGTCATATCCTTACAAGGATAACTATGATTTAGTAGTATATAGTTCACTGGTGAAATATAAGATTGGATCATTATGTGATAGAAGATAACTTCTGCTGGAATATTGAGTAGTCCCTATTTACCAACCGAATTATAGTTATTGACTCTTAAAATGTATTAATATTGATAATTTCCAATTACCGCGTTTTTTACGACCTCTCCAGATTCTGTCATCCCTTCCGGTCTTATGACATCATTTCCGGTTCCATGACGTCACTTCCGGTCTCATGATATCTACTTTTCGCCGTTTTGTGACGTCACTTCTGGATTATGATGTCATCTCCATGATGTCACTTCCTGTTTATGATGTCACTTCTGGTCTATGACATCACTTCCTGTTTATGACGTCACTACCTGTCTATGACGTCACTTCCGGTTGATTCCCAAAAACACTTAAGAGGAATTCTGTAATAAAAATAGAGACTACTCCCTTCAATACTCAACCAACACCTGAGTTCGGTTAGTATATATAATAGGGATAATCGTAAATGTAACCTACCTGATAAATACTTCTGTCTCTTTATCTTCCCTCCCGTTTGGAGAATCCAAGATGTAATCATGCTTGACACATGATCCAATCCCTGATACTACAAACACCCATCCCCCACCCCCCCAAAAGGCACTATGCGGAGGAGAGGTGTTGTGCCGCTACTAAAGGACCCAGGGACTTAAGGCCCTCCATAGAAGAGGCTTCATCTCTTACATGAAAATTCATAAATGTATTTGGGGACTTCCATTGACAACTGGACACCACTTGTTCAACTGAAACTGAACCCCATGCCACTACTGATGATGCCAATGCCCTAATCTCATGTGGTGAGAACCTATCTTTAACTGATTCTTGATCCAAGTCTCGGTAAGCATAGGCGATTGTCTTCCTGAGCCATGAAGAAATTGTATTCTAGGATATGTCCGTATTAACATTTGTTTTACACAAGAAGAGATGACGACGATTCCGTCTAAAGCTGGATGTGCGCTGTATACAACATCTGAGAGCTTGGATCGGACAAAGTAGTCTTGCTCTGTCAGAGCTAGAGACAGAGGTAGGAAGGGCTGGTAATCTGTAGACTCTGCGTCCTAACAGTCCATCAGATGCCGACTGGTTCTTGGCTGTAAATTCAGGCACCATAATACAAGTCATCATCTTATACCCTTCCGAGAATGCAATAGATTTAAAGTCAATAGCATGCAGTTCTGACACTCTTGAAGCTGTAACAAAGGCCAGTAGAAAAGCTGTCTTGAAACTCAAATATTTCAAGGAAGTGTCTTGCATAGGTTCAAACGGAGACTTCTGTAGAGCCTCTAGCACCAAACAGATCCCACTTAGGAAATAATGACGGCAATGAAACTTCCTTGATCTGAAACGATCTAATAAGCTTGTGCAAGGAATTATCAGATCCCACAGATAATTCTTGTAAGTCCATGACTGAAGCAATCACTGATCTGTTACCTTCAATAGTGTTGTGTTTCAATTTTTTAACCATCCTGAGATACATAAGAAAGTCAGCTATGATAGGTATGGTGACTGGAATATCGAGTAGTTGTTGCTCTCTTCTCCACTGGATGAAGACATTCCACTTGGTGTCATAAAGTGCTGAAGTTGAAGGTCTGATAGACTCGGAGATAGCTATAATTGCTTGGTCATTAAATCCCTGTTCCTTGAGGGAACTATAGATAGTCTCCACACGTGAAGAGGTAGGAGGTTTACATTCTTGTGGTATCTGTCCGACTTGGGCTGACTGAGAAGATTGTCCCAACAAGGCAGACGTAAGGGTTTGTCCGTCAACAACTGAAGAAGGTCCGTGAACCATGTTCTGGTCGGCCATGCTGGAGCTACCAGATAGACTACGCAGTTGTGTTGAGCAATCTTGGCTAGTACTTCCAGTATCAATTTGAATGGAGGAAAGGCATAAGCTATAAGATTTTCCCATGAAATTGACAGGGTGTCCACTACCCAAGCTGTCGGATCCGGAACAGGACTCACAAATGTAGGAAGACAATTGTTCCTTGATGTCACAAAGAGATCTATATATAGTGTTTCCCAATTCTCCGTGATAAGCCTCCATATTCAAAGTCCATTCTGTTGATATCACTGTCCTGTCTGGAGAGGGAGTCTGCCAAAATATTCACCTTGCCCGGAATGTGACGAGCTTTTATAAGACTTTTCATGGCAACCGCTACCTTGAATAATTCCCGCGTAATCTGTAGCAACGATGTGACTTGTTTCCGCCCTGTTTGTTTATATAGACTACCATATACTACTACCGTGCTGTTGTCTGTCACTAACATAATGCTCTTCCGATGCAAGTTCCATGACCAATGAGAAAGAGCCTTTACCAGCACCAGCATCTCTAGACAGTTGATGTGAAGATTGCTTTCCTGTTGAGACCAGAGACCTTGAACTTGATGTTCATCGACATGAGCACCTCATCCCAAGGTTGAAGCATCTGCATACAGAGTGACGTCTGGAGGAGGAAACCAAAAAAGTTTCTGACGAACCATGAAGGGAGGAGATATCGTAGTTTCTAAGTCTAGTTCCTTGAACCCATTGATCCATATTTGCGGCTCGCCCCTCATCGTGAAATCTTGGATAGATGTAATGGATCCCGGCAGGAACATCCATGACCGAATCGATACGGCCTTGCTTGCTAGCAGATTGGAAATCTTGGTCCCGGATCTTGTACCAACGATCTTGAGTATAAATTCGGGAAGCCTTGGCATCGAGGATGGCTCCCAGATACTTGATCTTTGAGGTGGGAACTAATTCTGACTTGACAGGATGTACAATAAGACCTAGATGTGTGAACACATGGAGGATAAACCCGGTTTGTTTCAAAAGAATCTGAGTAATCGTATTCCTTGCTAGAAAATCATCCAAGTACCCGTGGATAGCTATCTGACGATGATGTAGGAATGCTAGTATGGGATTGATGATCACCGTAAAAAAGCCAGGGAGCTAGGGAAATCCCGAAAGGTAGAACACAAAACTGGAACCTCTGGCTGTTTACCATGAAACGAAGGTACTTCTGAGAATGAGGATGTATTGGTACATGGAGATAAGCATCCTTTAGGTCTATGCTGATGAACTTGGAATTCTGTTGAATAAGTGTTCTCAAATTGGCCAGGGATTCCATCTTGAATTTGGGAGGTCTCTTTAAATAGTTCTTGTTCAACACTTTCAAGTCTATGATCACCCGCATTTCCTCTGTGTCTTTCTTGAGAACTAGAAATACCGGGGAGTAGAACCCGCAGGACTGGTCTGATGGCGGAATCTCCACTATGGCCTGCTTGTCTAACAGCTGTTGAATGGCCGTTACTGCTCCCGTTAGATGATCCCCTTGCAGGAAAAAATGTTTCCCCACCGGCTGGTAAGTTACTGGGGGTAGATTCTCCCATGGTAGCATATAACCTCTCTCTATTACTGACAAAATCCAGCTGTCCGAGGTGATCTGTCTCCAATTGTCCACATATTGCACTATCCGACCCCCCACGGGAGATTGGGATACAGGTTAATTGCATTGAAATCTGTTTCCAAGTCGAGGGACATTTCCAAATCGTAAGGCTGAGTAAAATGGCACCACGAAAAAAAATGGTGCCCCTACCACTGCCCCTATTGAAGGAGTAGCCACGAGTAGAAGATGAAGACGATGAAGAATTACACAACCTAGAGTCTGTCACCCTGTCAAAGGCTGAACGCTGTAGTGGTTCCTGATGACTGTGGGCAGATTGCCAGGAGTTAGTAACAGATGAATCCCTCCTTGGCCTGGACTGAGGCTTATTCCTGTTTTGCTAAAGTAAGGCTGAAGCCAGTCTCTGGTTTAGGTTACGTGATGTAAGAGCATCCTTAGCTTGAATAACCTGACCACATTGTCCATGGAAAAGAGATTCCGAATGCAGGGGCTGTTGAAATAATAAATCTTTACCTGTCTCTGGTAGACTTCTAGTTGAGTTTAACTTATGAGCTCTCTCCATGGCTGTTAAACGTCCAAGTGTACACAGTTGATTCTGAGTCACGTCGGCTACAGATTGGTACTCCACATTTAAAAATGAGTGCACCATGGCTACTTCTTTGGCTGACATGGATACTAATGTGTCCTTCTTAACCCCTTCATAATCCTGGAATAAAGGTGGTAATAATGCACGGACTCCCGCTGCAAACCAGTTGGTGTAGGATAGTATGTCCAAGGATGTACGGGCAGCCCAATCAATGTCCTTGAGATCCCTAGATGAACAAGTAAATAAAGTATCCCTCGCTGCTCTAGTGTCCTGGAGCTGGGCAAAATCCCTGTCCATGTGTGGAGCACAAAGTGGAATCAGTCTATCGTGAATAGCATACACTGGTTTCTGAACAATCTTGGGTAGTGCATTGACTGAAGTCGCCTTAGAGAGGCTCAAATTGTACGTGTCCAGCACCGACTTAAGTGCCGATGAATGAGGAAGAGATAGCTTGGGAGCCCTTTCCGGCGGTAGACATCCTGAAAATCCCAGTTCCACTGGTAACTCCCATTCCGGCTCCTCAGACGGGGGCGGGACCATGCTAGGATAAAGTCCATGAATTAATACACCTTTTCCTTAAGAAACCATCTGGGAACAAAATCTTCGGCCGAAGTATCCAGCTGGACTGTCAGTAAACACTCCTTCATAATGAAATCTGGCTGAGAGAGGGGATAAATAGAGGTTGCTTCAGAATCCGAGAGGTCCGGTACAAGCGGTAAAATCAGTGGCCTATCAGTGTCAAAATGATTCATGGCTCCCGTGGAAATCCCGCTTGGCACGTGGCTACTGGACTGCAGGTCCTGGTTACCGCTAAGCCCTGTGGAAGCCGTGGTTCGTTGACTTGAACCAGGATGAGAGACGTAACCCGAAGGCATGGAGTCGGTCCCGCTAGGCTATATCTGCAGCACATTCCCCGCGTGGGACAAGGTAGCAGGCTTTGAGTGACTGGGATCAAGCGTGACCGCCTTACTGCCAGGGACAAGGGACACAGCTTGTTTTGCCTGGACTGCAATTAATGCCTGTCTGGGGTCAACTAGGTTGACCCCGTCCCTGTCACGTGAAGCCCTAGGCTTCTTCCCCTGTGGGGAATGGCCTTCTGATCCAGTCAGAAGGTGATACCAAGTTTTCCCAGGTAGAGCACCCCCGAGTTTCACAGAAACTGACTCTTGACCCCGGCTCTTGCCATCGTCAACCATGTCAGTGCAACCTCCGGTCGTCCTGCCGTACATAATGCCATCATGAAACAGTTTTTGTAAGGAATTCATCTTGGCCTCGTTCCTCAACTCCATATCATACATAGATTGGCTAACCGAGGCCTGCAATTCTGATTTGAAAGATGAAAATAAATCCGAAATCGCAGAAATGTCCAAATGAGAAGAATCCGACTTAGATCTAGATCTAGGTCTAGACTTGGATTTAGATTCTGATCTCTGTGAAGATGGTGGGAACCCTGAAGTAGATTTATTTCTCTTGCTAGCCTCTGACGATGGGGAGCTCTTACGTTTTTTAGTCTGAGACCTAGCTGATTCCATGTTCAACCATTCAACTTCTGAACACATAAGGCAACGATCTTGCAAGGTACAAGGATTACCGGTAAAACAAGATGTGCAGAGCGAGTGAGGGTCTAAATCGGACATAAATTTCTGGCATTGAACACATTTACTCTTGGCCATAGCTAAAGTAGACAAAGGAAAAAAGGGCAGGAAAAAAATCTAGCAAGTACAGACATAATAATAATATGAAATTCGACATCCAAAGGACTAATGTTGACAACACTAACCTATATAGGGATGGATCAGTGTAGAAAGCAAGTTGATTGAAGAAATTTTCACTCCACTCTATACACATGTGCAGTGTATACCATACAGAAAATTTGTGAAGATTTTCAAACAACTATACAGTGACGTCTAGGTCAGGGGGAGATAACTCTGTCAGTTGGGAGGACATACCACTAGGGATAGCTATGACTTAGTGTTAAAATTTTCACTTCATTCTGTATGTGTCTGTGGAAACCACAGAATTAAGGCAACCATAATCCAGAGGGAATGTTTACACCTTAATTTCTTGACACCCTAACTCCCCATTATACCAAGCAACCAAACACCAAGCTTACACCTAAATAGGCTAATTTCAGAGCCTATGTCCAAAAAATATTTATTAATTCCCAATTTTTGCAAAGACAACAAAAAAGCTGTTTTAAATACAAAGCTTTAATAAAACATTTGGCATTCATGTATACTCAGCAGCAAAAGAAAAGTCAGTACAAATTCAAAATTAGATAGGCACTATAATCAAATCATTACAGAAATGGACATAATAAGCGGATCAAAAACATTTTTTGTGTACAATATCTTGACACATCAAAGAATAACTCAGCACAATTTCAAGACATTAAGTGAACGTTTGCAGTCCATTCAGACCCTTGACTTCAGTATCTAGTGTGACCAACACGAGTGGCAATAACTGCAGCACAGCGTCTATGCATGGAGTGCACCAATGGATTGATGAAGGCCATTGGCACCTGGAACCATACTCTGAGAAAGGCCTGGCGCAATAAATCGTCTGTGTTTGGCCTTGGTAAGGTGAGGTGAGGTGAAATTGGGTTTAACGTCGTACTTGAGAATATTTCACTCACATGACGACGTGCATGCATGTGTAGGTGTGGCTGCTTGTACTAGCCCAGACTGAAGCTGGTTTTATAGTGCTAGCCCACTGAGATACCATGCCGCAGTGAAGCATGAATACCCCACTCAGACACATTATACTGACTCCGAGCCGACCAGTCCTTGTTGTACCCATTAATGCCGAGCGCCAGGCAGGGACAAACAAGTACCATATTTTAACGTATTTTGGTATGACGTGGTTGGGGATTGAACACGCGACCTTCCGCTCTCCGGGCGGACGCTCTAACCACTACACCACGGAGGCGGTCCGTTTGGCCTTGGTATGACATTATTCAGTCTCTTCTGAATTTCATCCCAAAGATGTTCAACTGGGTTTAAATCAGGACTAAGGGCTGGCCACTACATAATGGTGACACTGTTCTGCTGTAGGAAGTCCCGTGTAGCTCTGGCAGTATGGGCCCGGGCGTTATCATGCTGCAAAATGTTGTTCCGGTGACGTGTGAAATGTGGTATGACATTGGGTCTGAGAGCTTGGTCGATGTAGCTCACCGCTGTGATGCCCGCCTCCTCTCCCTGGTCCAAGGTTCTGGAATACCACAGAACCCACTCACTGGTTAAGGCCTATTCCGCCCCATACCATGATGCTTGTGAAGATTTTCAAACAACTATACAGTGACGTCTAGGTCAGGGGGAGATAACTCTGTCAGTTGGGAGGACATACCACTAGGGATAGCTATGACTTAGTGTTAAAATTTTCACTTCATTCTGTATGTGTCTGTGGAAACCACAGAATTAAGGCAACCATAATCCAGAGGGAATGTTTACACCTTAATTTCTTGACACCCTAACTCCCCATTATACCAAGCAACCAAACACCAAGCTTACACCTAAATAGGCTAATTTCAGAGCCTATGTCCAAAAAATATTTATTAATTCCCAATTTTTGCAAAGACAACAAAAAAGCTGTTTTAAATACAAAGCTTTAATAAAACATTTGGCATTCATGTATACTCAGCAGCAAAAGAAAAGTCAGTACAAATTCAAAATTAGATAGGCACTATAATCAAATCATTACAGAAATGGACATAATAAGCGGATCAAAACATTTTTTTGTGTACAATATCTTGACACATCAAAGAATAACTCAGCACAATTTCAAGACATTAAGTGAGCGTTTGCAGTCCATTCAGACCCTTGACTTCAGTATCTAGTGTGACCAACACGAGTGGCAATAACTGCAGCACAGCGTCTATGCATGGAGTGCACCAATGGATTGATGAAGGCCATTGGCACCTGGAACCATACTCTGAGAAAGGCCTGGCGCAATAAATCGTCTGTGTTTGGCCTTGGTAAGGTGAGGTGAGGTGAAATTGGGTTTAACGTCGTACTTGAGAATATTTCACTCACATGACGACGTGCATGCATGTGTAGGTGTGGCTGCTTGTACTAGCCCAGACTGAAGCTGGTTTTATAGTGCTAGCCCACTGAGATACCATGCCGCAGTGAAGCATGAATACCCCACTCAGACACATTATACTGACTCCGAGCCGACCAGTCCTTGTTGTACCCATTAATGCCGGGCGCCAGGCAGGGACAAACAAGTACCATATTTTAACGTATTTTGGTATGACGTGGTTGGGGATTGAACACGCGACCTTCCGCTCTCCGGGCGGACGCTCTAACCACTACACCACGGAGGCGGTCCGTTTGGCCTTGGTATGACATTATTCAGTCTCTTCTGAATTTCATCCCAAAGATGTTCAACTGGGTTTAAATCAGGACTAAGGGCTGGCCACTACATAATGGTGACACTGTTCTGCTGTAGGAAGTCCCGTGTAGCTCTGGCAGTATGGGCCCGGGCGTTATCATGCTGCAAAATGTTGTTCCGGTGACGTGTGAAATGTGGTATGACATTGGGTCTGAGAGCTTGGTCGATGTAGCTCACCGCTGTGATGCCGCCTCCTCTCCCTGGTCCAAGGTTCTGGAATACCACAGAACCCACTCACTGGTTAAGGCCTATTCCGCCCCATACCATGATGCTTGCACCTCCCCATGAGTCTCTTTCCATAACACACTGGTCTGAGTAGCGCTGGCCACATCGTCGCCATATTCTTGTTCTGCCATCTGCAGTTGATATGCAGTACCGACTCTCATCTGTGAACAGAACAGTTCTTCATTGCCTGTATCACCAGTTTTGGTGTTGTGGCACAAACTGTAGACGTTCACGCTGATGACGAGGGGTGAGGATAGGACCACAGTAAGGTCTACAGCAATGGAGGTTCCCGCTGTTAAGACGGCAGCGTACTATATCAGTACTGATTGGTATACCATGTGTTCCGACTGTCTGGCGTGCTGTTTCGGATGCCTACATGAAGAGATTCCATACATGCTGTCACACAACATGGCGGTCTTGTCGTTTTGTGGTCACCCTTGGTCTGCCAGTACGAGGGCGATCATTTGAACAGCATGTGCAGCATGAGTTGCATGAAAAACATGGAGAAAACCGTACCATCTCCGAGATCAGGTTTCGTTTTTGAGACCATTTCCTGGGTTCAATTCTGAGTTTGGGAAGGAATGTCTTTGCTCAGATAAAGTTGGAGATGTTGTCAAAAATATACAATCAACACATTAATGAAGAAATACAGTTCGCTCTACCACCATGTATAGTGTAATAAAACACACTTTCGCCCTGAACTATTATAGTTAAACTACGAGGACGCTTGCGTCCGAGTTCTTTAACGTTATGATAGTTCAGGGCTTAAAGTGTGCTTTATTACACTATACATGGTGGTAGAGCTAACTGTATTTCTTTCTAAGATGCCAAATTTAATACTTTCTAAAGATAATTACGATTTTTTAAGGCAGAAAACAAGCGGACGGTGTCGGTGACCTAAATTAAGAATCCTCGCACAGGGCTAAGTGGTGCTGTTCTATTGATGTGTCTCCCCTATGTTAAGGCCTAACGTTGCCAGAAAAAACAAATGATAACAGTTTGATGGACGGTTTACGTTCGGATTAAATATCTTCTCTGAATTATTTTAATTACATCTGTCATTAACGTAAACCATATGGGGCAATATGAACGTTGCATATCTACTACCAACGTAAGTTTAGATCAGTACATCCAGATGAAGCTGAGTAGTCAAGCGACATTCCACGATTGCAATGTGGGAATGTAAACATTGCGAACGTTACCGTGTCGCTGAAAACTTGTGAGTCGAATTGACACATTTTAACCGTCGTAAAACATAAACGTAATGTTTCCACCAGTGATGTTAGCTGTGTGAAGCAACTGCAAACCAAGAAACGTGATGCAACGGAGAAGTATACTGTAGGAGGCCGTACGAGGCGATGACAACTGACATGCATCGTGATGTCGCTTACATTGTGACGTAATGTAAAATGGTTCGATTACGAGGGGGCACACTAGAATGGCGCAGTGACGGGATAACGTCATTCAATTGTTACGTCATCAAAAAACTATACCTTTATTGTCTGATAATGTATTTTTTTTTTTATTGTTCTAACCGCTAGGCATCTTAGAAATGAGTTTACAGTTATATGTTTATGTGAAGGAAAATTCCAAATTGACGTTTCTTTTGCTACTGTACATATGAGTGAAGTTACGAGGGGGGATGATGGAAATATTACTAGGACAGATACAAATGATAATTTAATGGCTTTAAGAAAAGATCATGTAATTTTTTAAGTAAAATTGATATTTTTATACTTATCCTGACTAATGATCTTTTGCTTATCTCCCTTTCCCTTTCGAATGCTAGTGGAACACTTGAATCCCTTGAAGTTCCCGAAGCGGATGTATAAATACACTCACCCACGAGTTACCTCCCTTTTGCCCTTTCCTGCACAAAACAGTCAGGTGACCTGCCTTACTTCTCCTGAATTTCTGCCCATGCACTTGGATCTGCTGTGAAATCTCAAGTGTCTTCAACGGGAGGTTGGGAGGGTGTCTCGTCATGAGTCAGGATAAGTATAAAAATATCAATTTTACTTTAAAAATTACATATTTTTACTTATCCTGACTCATGATCTTTTGCTTATAGCATCCGACAGATTGGTGGTGGGTCAAGCCACTTTGTGGATTCAACAGCTGTCCTTAGATACGTCCTGTATCCCCCCCATGGGAACTTCGAAACAGCATTTCCGTGGTCGTATTCTTCCAACTTCCGTTATAACTCGGGGGGACCACTTTCTTGTCTTACTTCAATCTCAGACGGGTGGTGGGGTAGTCTGGTAAAAGCCAACTTCCGTTCGAATCCCCACATGGGTACAATGAGTGAAGCCCATTTCTGGTGTCTCCCGCCGTGATATTGCTGGAATTTTGCTAAAAGCGGCGTAAAACCAAACTCAGTCAGTCAGTCAGTCAATCTCAGACAAGTTGAATCATGTTGATTCATGTGGCTACAGATAAACTAGTATCTTCCTATTACTAGATATCTCATAACAACCCAAAGATTATGATAAGATCTTTATCATAAATGAGTTGCGACCCCTTCTCGTACAGTTAAGATCTTTACCCGTACAGGATCTTTAATCACACATGCTACCCTGTCCTAGACTGTGCGCATGGACTTTCAAACTAGTACTTTCCTTTTAGTAAAAGTTATCAACAAGTCAACGTGATAAAGGGTGAGATTTTCCAACTCAGCGCCTTTGAGGAACCGTTAGTTGCTGTGCTACAACAAGAGGCCCAAATTGGTGAATGCCTGAGACGTCTTCAGTGGCTATGTCTCGGAGGTAGTGGTTAGCAAACACCATGTCGGACTTCCAAAAGCAGCCCTCCATAATTGTTGGTATAGAGCAATTTCAGTGCAGAGCCAGTGTTGACACAAGTGCTCTGAATTCGTGTGGGTTGGAAGCTCTAGGAGGTTCTAGTCCTGCTGCTTTATAGGCTCTCAATATAACGGCTCTCATCCAGAACGATATGGTCGTTCTTGAGACTTCTGCTGAAGTCTCTGTTGTCTCTGTTGATAATGGGATGAACAGGCGCTTGAATTTTTGTCTCCTTGTATCAGTCTTTTGAAGATATATCTTCAGGGCTCTGACCGGACACAAGGATAAGTCCTCTATATCCTGTGGGCCGAGGATTGTAGATAGCGCAGGTACGTGGAACTGTCTATCTGGCTGACCAGGTAGCTGGTTCTTGGCAATAAAGTCCCATCTAAGTCCTAGATGAACTGCATTATGTTGCCCTCTGTCGAATCTGGTTCAACCAAAGTCCAGCGCATGTATCTCTGATATTCGAGCTGCCGTGGCTAGCGCAAGCAGGAACAGAGTCTTCTGTGTTAGCAGCTCGAGTGTAATCTGGTCTAGTGGTTCGTAGACATCACTCGTAAGATGATGTAGAATTACATTTAGATCCCAAGCTGGAGCTCTGAATTTCTTTTGCTGGTCCTCCAGCTTAAAAGATCTCAGCAGAGGAAGTAATTCTGGTACTTTCGTCAACTTGATGCCTGTTTTCATGGTAATCACTGTACTGATAGCGGCCAGGTACGTAGATAATGTCGAACCCTTCAGATGTCTGGTCTGTCTGATGACACAGATATTCCGCTACTTGAGGATGAGTAGCTATCATCGCAGTGAAGCCCTTCCGCCTTGCATAAGTCTCAAACTTCAGCCATTTGTCATCATATAGGTTACGAGTAGATCTGCGTAACGCTAGCGTTACTGCTTTGGCTGCCCTGGCGGAGTATCCTCTTTTCTTCAAGCATGTTTTGATACGGTCCACATGTAACTGGAATACTGTCGGGTTTCCATGGACTTGCTTGGTGTGCGGATGTATAGTAGGTTCGGCCAATCTGGTAATTTGATTACTGGACTTCCAAGATCTTCTATTAGGTCTGGGAACCATCCTCTCGCTGGCCAGTAGGGCGCGATCAAAGTCAGTTGTAGCCTCTGAGTCTGTTTGATCTTGAACAGTACTTTTGGCAGTAGTATTGGGGGCGGAAATGCGTAGGCGTTTAGTCCTTCCCATGACATGCTCAGTGCATCTGTTGCCCAGGCTTGAGGATCTGGAACTGGCGAGACAAACATCTGTAGTTGTTTGTTGAACCTCGTGACAAACAGGTCTATGTAAGGGGATCCTATTTCCCTTATGTTCGGAAATGCTTCTTGATGGAGCATCCATTCCGTAGGTGACGGGTGCAATGGTCGGGAGAGAGCGTCTGCCAGTACGTTCTTGGCTCTGGGTATGTGACACGCCTTTATCCAGATGTTTGCTTCCTGTGTGATCTGGAACAACTGGAATGTGAGCTGCAATGGGCTTGGAGACCTTGTGGATCCTTGCCAGTTTATGGAGAATGCCACTGTGGAGTTGTCCGTGTGGATCATCAGCATTTTGTTGTTCAGCAAGCTCGACCATAGTTGTGAGGCGTTGATCACGGCTTTCATCTCTAGCAGATTGATGTGAAGCTGCTGTTCTATTTTGGACCACTTTCCCGACGCCATTTGATCGTTGAGATGTGCACCCCATCCCTGCATCGAGGCGCTGCATAGAGATGTGTGTCGAAGGCCGGCTCTTGTAAATAGGTCCCTCTGCAAACGTTCGACCTGTGTGTCCACCACAGTAGATACCTCTTAAGATTGTCTGGCAGCAAGATAGGGTTGACGCTGTCCAGATGTTTTGTCAGGAACCGTTGCAGCAGCCTTAGTTGTAATCTTCTTGTGCAAGTCAAGTCCTGCGCCGAGGTTAGTAGACCGAGTAGACATTGCCATGTTTGTAGTGTTAACGGAGAGATGACTGCTTGTTGAATCATGGCTTGTATCTTGACCCAATGATCTTCTGGGACCACAATTCGATTCTGTGTTGTGATAATTCTTATTCCCAGCAATTGAAGATCTTGTTTGATTCTAACTCCAACTTCATCAGGTTCACTAGCCATCCTAGTTGCGTGAGCAACTTAATTGTGAAGTTCAGCTGCTGTCTGAGTTGATTGGCACTTTGAAGAACCTGTATGCCGTCGTCCAGATAACCGGCACTGCGTAGACCTCGATGCTGCAGATAGGTGCTGATAGGCTTGGTTATTCGTATGAATAATCATAGAGCCGACGATATTCCAAACGGTAGGACGTTCCATTGGAAGTGCTAACCTCTGATTGCAGTGATGATACATCATTCTTCCCCTTATATACGCAAGCGATCTGTGTTGACATCGAAGCGTTGTCTATTTATAGCAAGGCTGGCTCCAGTGTAGCATCGCAGGGGACAGGTACTCATACCGACTTTTATCAGCAACAACTTCCAAAATAAACATCGTTTATCCTGCTGTCAAGGTTAGACATCTATTAGATTCCCATGATGATAACAGGCCCTAGTTGTATACTGTTTCCAAGGCTGCCGATGAAGTATTCCCCCGTACCACGGGTTTGTTTACAAATCAGAAAACATGCTGGAGCCTGCTCTGTCAGTGGGAGGCGTTGTCTGACGTGGACCAATCAGCTTCAAGCATGACGTCACCAGTGTTGTAGCAAGTTGGCCTCCATAAAATCTGATGCAATTAGTTGGTTGAGTAAAAGCGCGCGTAATTCTACGCCGCTCATATAAACCTCTTGACTAAGGGTTGCTCCAAGTGTAAATTCTTGTTCAGTGATATAAATCACTTATTCCCAGCATGAGGAAGGAGGCTGTCAAGACGTATGTCTGTATGGATCTTGAAGAAATACTGATGTTGAATCTAGTTGATAGGATATAAATTCCTAATCCCCACGCTGAGTGATGAGTGTTAATAATATCATCTGTACGTCCGTTCAAGGATACTTGAAGGCGTTGTTAACCTTAAGCCCTTTACAAAGGTCGCCTTGAGGTTCTCCAGTACTTGAGATATCGGCTTCATAGGTGATATCATATTGGAGTCAAAGTCATCAGCATATATGCAGTACGTCTCTGTTGGGTTGGAGTGAGTGAGTGAACGACAATATCCGCAGGCCATCTGCTACCCGGTATAAGACCTCAGCATCTGTGTAGATGAAGTGATTCCTATCATCAAGTAGGTTGTTGTCCGAAACTGAACTTATACAGGTATAAGGTTTGTGCAGGTTGTAGAGTTGTGCAGGCTGTAACTGTAGAGATCGCACATGTAGATCTTTTGTTGAGTTTTAAACTCTGACAAAACCATCCGTTTTCATCATTGCTTCGTTTTATTCAGCCATATGGTAATAGAGTCGACGTCAACATCCTGCCTGTTGATGTAAGGGTTTGTTAACCCTAGGGTTTGCGAACCCTGTAGATGTCTGCGTTGCTGTTATCTGCCTGTAGATCTGAGAGTTCTCGAACCTTGTAGATGTCTGTAGCTTTCTCAAAGCTGTGCGTAGGTTAGAAGGTACCTTGGATATAGGTTCAATCGGAGGAATAGTCACCAAGTTAAAGTCGTCGTTGCGCATCATATAAGTGTAGACTTCATCTTTATCCTTAGAAAGAGACTCCAAGTTCAACCCGTTGGCAATCCACGCTGTAACCTCTGAGTCTGGGAAGACGAAGTCTGTTTGCAAGTCCAAAGTCTCCTGATTATTAGTGCTAGGTCTCAACGACTCATCCATCTGCAAACATGTATCCCTTCTCGAACCTTCATCATCCTTTCGTGAACCTCTGTCTGAAGATTCCTCCCTATGCGAACGTCTATCTTGGGAGTGCTCTCTTCGCGAACCTCTATCTGTAGATACATCTTTCGCGAACCTCTGTGAGGTGAGCTATCTTTCCGAACGTCTATCGTAGGGCGAACTCCTGTGCTGTGAGCCTTCTCTTTGCGAACCTCTGTCTTATGGTGAGTGACTTCGCGAACGTCTGTGAGAGATATGAGATCTCGACCTAGAGCAGCTAGGTGTAGGAGCTGGATCCTTCAATGTTCTCGAACGTTGAGGGTTCGCAGATGTAGAATTGAGAGTAGGCATCTCATCTCTTCTATCCTCCAAGATGACAGAGTCGTCCGACTTTGGAGACCTTTGCAAAGGTGTACATTCGCCAATGTAGTCTTGAGACGTAGTTGTATGAGGAGTAGGTTCGCTCAGGCCCATAGGTTCGCACAGGTCGGTACGTTTTTGCGGTGTCGGTAGATGAGAGGCTTTTCCTAGCCTTCGCTTCCTCCTGGAACCTACGTTCCATCATGGCCATCATCTGGTTGGTGAATTGTTTCATAAATTCGCCTGGGTCAAAGTTCTGCATAGGTTGAAGCTGCTGCGGGTGTAGACGAAGCGTTTGCGAACGCTGATGAGTTCTGTGCCTCAACTTCACTCCGAGAAGTAAGAGGTAGTTCGTCAAACAGCTGTCCTGCTGTGATCGTTGTAGGGGACGATCTCATAGTTGTAGAGGTCGATTGAGTCGCTGATCTCATAGATACTATGGGTAGAAGTAATGGGGGTTCATCAAAGACGTCTACTTCGTGTGGAGGTAATATCTCTTCATTGAAGGATTTCTGCTGCGTTGATGTACTAGCACGCTTAGATTTGCCCTCCGATCTGGTAACAGATGCTTTCTTCTGCATTGTAGAAGAGGATGACGTCTTTTCCTTAGCCTGAGATGGTGTTGACTGCGATGTAGACAATCTCTTCTTGTCCCCCTTCCCAGCAGACTGCCCCTGTAACGCACTAAACATAGCACCAGTATTATGAACATCAGCAGTAGCAACATACGGTTTGAAGGCTGATCTCCAGTTTTATCAACCGTGACTTGAGATGACTTTCTCACCCGATCCATGGCACGTCTATAGATATAAGACAAATATTGATTAAATTGAAGATTTGATAAATCAACACAATAAGTACAGCGCAAGCTGGAAGAACATGGTTTTATGCACGAAGGCACTGGGGTGAGGATCAGCCACGGATAACCTGTGCCTGCAAACACTGCAAGATTTCATGAAATGTAAACAAAGTTACATGACGATGAAAACACAACTCAAATGTAATTAATTTCTACAAAATTTTTACAAATACTACATAGTAGTTATAGTCAAATCCATATACATCGTAATTTTGAAGAATAGGACCTAAATAAAAGGATAAAAAAGGATATAATGCTGTCACCTATATGGGACTCCAGTGCTTTTAGCAACATTCCAGCAACATCCGCGGCGGGGACACCATGTGCTTTCACACATTGTACCCATGTGGGGATTCGAAAGGACGAAGCCAACGCTTTGACCACTAGACAAAGGGGAAAGGCAGGTCACTGGGTGACTGTATTTTTACTCTTTCATACATAACAAGATACAGGTTTTCTGTTACAGGCTATCCCTCGCCCGGTCAAAGATCTCCTGGTCCTCCTGTTCTTCCCGGCTACGCCTCCCTGGCTGTCTGGCTTGAAGTCAAAAAGTCAAAAGGGCTGCAAGAAAGTCAAAAGGGCCGCAAACCCCTAGTCAAAAGGGCCGCATCAAAAAGTCAACAAGAAGACAAAGTCATCAATATCCCCCGCAATGGCAAAATACTCTTCATGATTATGTCTACGAGTTATGCTTATGTCAAATATTTAGGTGTGTATATAGAAAAGTGGAAGGAGAGTATTGAAAGGTTTTTAAAGTTCTGCTCCAGAAAGGAGCACGATCACCAATTTCAGTCTATGTCAAACTTATTGCCACGGAAATGCCAAAAATATTTTATTCAGAAATCCAAAACTACCAAAAGGCACCAGTACACCACCAGATCTATCTATGTGCCAAGTTTGGTGAAGAAATAGTGAACGGTTTTAGAGTTCTGCTCCGGAAAAGTGCACTACCACTTATTTCTGTTTTAGTCAAACTTGTTGCCATGGAAACGCCAAAATATTTTATTCAGAATTCCACCAGACCAATCTATGTGCCAAGTTTGGTGAAGAAATAGTGAACGGTTTTAGAGTTCTGCTCCGGAAAAGAGCACTACCACTAATTTCATTCTAAGTCGAACTTGTTGCCATGGAAACGCCAAAAATGTTTTATTCAGAATTCCAAAACTACCAAAAGGCATCAATACTCCACCAGATCTATCTATGTGCCAAGTTTGGTGAAGAAATATTGAACGGTTTTAGAGTTCTGCTCCGGAAAAGACAAATGTGCACGGACGGACGGACGGAGTCCATTTTAATAATAAAAATGATAAAAAGGCCTCAGACCCCTAGTCAAAAGGGTCCCATATCAAAAAATAATATTAACATCTTTTTTTAAAAGTGTATTATAGTAAAAGGTTATACATCTATACAATGTATACCTTATACATACTAGTTATGATTGTAATTGATATTTTTTCAATATTTGAAAGAAAATGATGGCAAAAATAGATGTATGTGATGGTTATTTATTTAATCTAAGTAACCAAACACTTATCATTTATAATTATGACAAATACTTTGGCAGAGAAATGCATTTAACAATAGTACCACAACACACCTGTAAGAAACTAAAAAATTACACAAAAACACATATTGACAGTGTTTACCTTTGATGCCATATTTGTGTTTTGACAATTAAGTAAACTGTCACTAATCCCTATGATGTCTTGTTTTCTTTGATCTTCAGTGAATACTGTCAGAATATTGTTTTCATTGTTAATAAACCTTACAATTGACATACATGTCTCAATTGACTTGACTCAGTGTCAATATGTCACTAAAATCATGGACAGACTTGTTTTTGATATCACTTCCCTCTACTGTGTAAAGTGTGTAGTTTCCTATGCAGTGACATCACAGTGATGGAAGAGCGCCACCTTCTATTTGCCACAGAGAGACAGGTCTCCCAACTTTCACATGCACAGCATTGGTTTATAGATGGGGCATTTAAGATTGTTAAGGATCTATTTTATCAATTTAATGTTTGTGCTCAAGGCTAACAGGACCAGCCGAGTGATGTGAAGATTGAAGGTGATCTCATGAAGACATAGTGTGCACCTCCCTTCATGGGTGCTGTTGTTCCACCCTGCCTCCTAATTTTGTCATTTGCTGATATAGACAGACAGATTATTTAGTTCTCAGACAAAGTATTTGTCATAATCATAAATGATAAGTGTTTTGTTACTTAGACAAAACAAATAACCATCACATACATCTATTCTTTCAAATATTGAAAAAATATCTTATAAAAACACAACTAGTATGTACATTGTATAGATGTATAACTTTTTACTATAATACTCTTTTAAAAAAAGATGTTATGACATTTTTTACATCGGTCCTTTTTGACTGGGAGTCTGAGGCCCTTTTGACTTTTTAATGCGGTCCTTTTGACTAGGGGTTTGCGGCCCTTTTGACTTTCTTGCGGCCCTTTTAACTTTTCCGTTTTGGGGCCCTTTTGTCATGCAGCCCTTTTGACCTGTTCCCGAGCTGCCTCGCTGCCTCATCTCTGGCAGCCCGACGGTGAGGTGGCAACCCAGATGTCTCTACCACTGGACGGTGATACAACAATATGGTTCTTGGACTAATGAAATGCCGATTAGGTTGATGGTCCTCCTCCATTTCAGCTGATTCCGTGTGTGTCCTCGCATGCCCATGAGCCTGGCCCCTCTTCGCAAAGGACTTCCACAACTCGAACAACAGGAGAGACGAATCGTGTCCTTATGGAACTGAATCCAGTGATCAAGGAATCGTCCATACTTGTCTCTAATATGTATTTGGTTAAACTACTCCTAACCCAGGGGATACAGGGTTGTCTAACTTGCATTTAATGATCTTCTCAGAAAGCTCTGGAACAACTATCCTCTCGGATACTCTAATTCTAGCACAGTGTAATGTTTAAGGCAAATTTCCCCTTGGATGTACCAAGAATTCTCTGTTTTACATACACTACCCCATCGTAATGTTCTGGAAAATCCATGCCAAGAATACTATAGTAGTATAGGGGATGATAGTTTCAGACCAGGTCCCTATAAGTCATATTTTTTACGATCCATTGCCCCTGCAGGAGTAAAAATATGGTTGGAATGATGATGGACCATCATTCGACGTCTGTAAAATTATAAGTGAAAAACGTATTAGAGGTAGGATATTGTTAGAAGTATAACGAAAATGAACAAGCAAGAGAAATTGAGATACCAGGATTTAGCAGTGGATTCGCTTGGAAGAGCGGATTATTTTCTGCAAAGGAGGTGTACTGAAAAAATATCGGTCTTAGCACGAAATACAGCTAAGATTATAGGTTTGAGTAAGCGGAAAGGAGAAAGATCTAGCAGAGTCATGCTCGAAAATGAAACCGTTGTTTGGGCAAACCAAAAACTTGAGCTTGCGTTAAAAGAACTCACACTATGCGGAAACACAAATACAAATTAGCTTTTTAGCAACCGGTCACGACATTGGTTTTAGAGTTAGCGTAGAACCAGCCCAAACTTTCCTTAAAGGTGGAAAAACCATAACTTGGCATCCCACCACTTTAATGGTTTTACCAAACACCATAAAACCAACGGATTTTCTTATGGATTAAACTTAACATTGATGAAACAGTTTAGCGTGAATCTCCTATGATTTCTTTGGTTTTGGAAAGGAATGCTTGCCGGGCTTGTTGTCTTCCCTGTTCTATGAGCTTTTCTCCTGTTTATCGATGTCATTTGTCTTGTGGACCTTAGTTCGAACCTCTTGTTTCATTCTGTGGTATTTTGCGAGTTCTGCTAACACTAGACGGAACTCTTTCTCCGTGATCTTGCTATCAGTGAGCGCTGCTGATATGTGATCCTCGATTGTGTTCAGCTTGGCTTCGGCTAGAACCCTGATCTCGTTGTGCTTCAGCGTTTTACGCTGCAGCCGACGTAAAATGAATTTAAGAGCTATTCCCAATAACCCCGATACCCTGGCTGCTATTTCTAACCCGAGAACAACGGGCGCAGCTACGATGGTCAACAATAAACTGATGGTCGACAAAAAACTCATGCCGGCAGCACCAAGTTCCATGCTGGTTGCTACGAGCATGGTGTCTATGCCATCGATGGCATTCACTGCTCTATGATACTTTTTATGCAATCCTAGTCGCACGTCATGTTCTTTTCCAGTTGACCTCTGATGTCGCTTATTTGTTGCAAACGAAATCCATCCACGGTTTCGAGTAGTTTGACCACTGCATCCATGGCTGGATACAATCCCATTCTAATATAATATAAGTTAGAAAATAATATTTAATTGGTTTTCAGTCAATCTTTGATTGATGTACTTAAGACTGATAAAGTTTAGATTTCCGTACAAGTAAATAGCCGAGAGCTGAATGGACTTTGTTTCATTAACACGAACCCCATCGAGGCTTGTTAATGGTATCGACCCCGGTCTTATGAAAATACGGCAACGTTGGTATGGATGTTGATCGCTCCACTTTATTGTCAACCCATTTAAAAGTACCAGATCTTCCGAGGGAAATTTTACGAGACAGACTTCTATTATGAGTGCGGTGTGTAATTTGATAGCAAAGTTTGAATCGAAAAAAAAATACAGTTGGTAATCAGGTATGTCTGACAGTAAAGATGCATTCGAATTGACTGGAGCTAACATGTTGCCCGTGTGACCTGGTATTCCAATACTTGTAGGGTATTATCAAATTTTCGATGTGAAAGACGTGAGAATGACCCCTGTTGTTCATTATTTCGGAGACGTAACCATTTTTTAAAAATATGAATGATGCTGAGGTGAGGGAGATATCGATCAGCCAGTCGATTTTTTTGTGAAACTTCTCGTCGAACGTACACATTGGTTTGCAAGTGAAAGGCGCATAAGGTATTGTCCGTGCTGGGGGATTGAATCCCTGTGTGTCTCCAAGATCGGAAAGCACTAGTGTAGCACATTTTGCAACGTCCATCGTTATATGATAATTTTACAAAATAGTTTTCAATTGGTTTTCCGTCAGTGTTTCGTGCGTGAACTTCAGGCTGATGAGATGTATATTCGTGGGTATTAAAAATTTTGTGGAGTGAAATATCCTTCTCCAAGGCGACATCAACCCCCTCGAGACTTGCGTAAACTGACATGCTTCTCTGTATGTAAATCACGCAAATGTGATTTTGATGTTTTTGAGTCAAACGGAGTTGTGACTCCTGTCACAATTTTGACGTCATCACCAGATGCTGCTGGCTCTCCGAGAAATACTTTGATGTATAGCGTTGTGGTCGATGGAATCCCTTGTAACACGTTCAATGCTTTATTGAATTGTTTAAATCTCCTAGGTTACCAACGGTGGCTTCTGTGGATGATGTCACTTCTTTTTGTTTGTATATGTTGTTTTGTAAATGTAAGGTGTACAGCTTGCCTTCGACACCAGGTTCGTCGAATCCTCGTATCTTTCCGAAATCAGAGAGTGTGATTGTGGCACATTTTCTAGGGTGATGTGTTCCGGGACCTGAAGAGGGCGTCATTGTTTTATGTGAAGCATCGTGCTGAGATATCCTATGTGTATTGGTTCGTGATTTATATCTAAAACGTATATTATTAATTCGGTGATCGTGCTCGAGTTAATTTCTTGTACTGCAAGGACGGAAACGATTCGGTTCTGCTGTCGTTGTACTTTCGCCTTGAATGTTATCAGTCGTGCTTATCTGATCAAGATGAATGCACCGTTCACGATATGGAACTAGGTCGGGTAGTTTTGAGCCTGTCACGGTGGTTTACAGTGATATATAGTTCGACGTCAACCCGAGCGTTCTGGCCAGAGGTCTGACAAATCTCAAGTTGTCCAAATCTTTCGCATTGTTCGATAGCACGATCGTGCCATGGGAATCGTTTAGTTTGAGTTCGGCCCCTAGATGTTTGAAGATTTCGATGTTGAGCAAGACCACGCTGTGGTAACCGTGGGTCAGGAGGTGCCTGTTGACGAAGAGTTTGTTGTTGTTGTCGATGTTAGTCCATCGTGGATGGTACTTGATATCACAGTGCGACCTCGAGTCGACCCGACATGTTATATTATCATTTTATATAAAATTTCAGTAATGTACACGCCGGGAGTATTTATCCTAAAAGTGATCATGTAAGTGCTGAGGATCTCCCGCAAATTAAGATTGTGGTGGATTATGATGGCTCTAATTTTCGAGCTCGATTTATTGATGTGTTTAAACATTATAATAGGTTTTCAGTAACGAATGTGAAAATGGTAAACGCTTGGTTTTGGAACCCGATGCAATTCTATTTTGCTGTGTGGTGTGCCACGAATGGGTGTGGTGTGACATTTAACGGCGATGAACTGAGTCGGTCCGTGTTCTCGGTCAAAAAGGCGGGTTAATAAAAAATTAAAAATCATCGCAAATGGAGCTCGTACGCCGTTAGTGGGAGCATGCATCACCGTTATCATCGCATTGATGTACAAATTCAAACCGGCGGTGGCGGTATCATGCTGCCGTGGTCAGCGGACTGGCCATAGGCTACTCTCGATTAAGCAAATTGATCACCAAACAACCAGCACCCAAACTCGATTTCAACTTGCCAGACATGGGCATGCTCGTGTTTGACTTGGGACTGGCGATGGCCACCAAAGACATGCTTGTCAAGCCAGGAATCATTCCGGAAAACATATTAAAAAACAAAAGAATTAATAAATTATAGAGATGGCCACGATCGCGATGATTGGCGGAGCATTAGTCAACGCCCTGGCATTTTCCGGCAGCAATTATCACTTTTCTTACTTACGCCCGAACAATGCTGCCGAGATAGAGGCGGAACGAAAACATCACGATTTAGCCATGGAGCAATTACAGGATGCACAAGCCAAATACGCTCACAAACGAATGCAGAGAATGGATTTCATCACCGACCAACTCCGACGAGAAGGTCAAGCCGAGCGCACTTTAAAAATCATCGCAGATGCCATGAAAGAATATTACCATGTCACGGGAAAAACATTGACTCCCTTGGAAGACAAGCCCACCCTATCTCAGTATTACACTCCTTCAGGAGATCAGAAAGACCGAGAGCTAATCTTCGTTGTGCTGGGCATAGCCGCAATCTTGATGACCATCAAACAATTCGAATAAAAATATATTTAACATTTGTATATATGATGGGACCAAGTATTGCATGACCAAGTATTGCGGCATACACGTTCAAAGCAACGCGATCAACTACACGTGTTGAGTGCCGGAGTGAAATGTTACTATCATTTGTGCAAGGCCCACGGCGGCAATGCCTTCAGGTTAAAAAACCTTTGAATTAATTAATTATGTTTATTAAAAAAATAAATTCACATGTATATACAACAGTTCGTCGAACTGTTAGACATTCATTTCACTTGAAAACATATCTAACATATCGACATTCGTTTCACTCAAAGGCATAGCAAACTGTTAGACATTTGTTCACTTGCGAATACAACCATGACTACGACTACGGTGAAAGCACTCAAAGCGATAGCGCGAGAGCGCAGATTAATCAGTTACAGCCGCATGGAGGAAGCACTGCTGGAGGAACACAAAGTCGTTGAACTACAATTCGTGCCGACGAAGTATGCGATAGGTAAGTATTTGAGAGGCTGGCAGATGACTGTCGACAAAAACATGATGGCCATCAAACTCGGCGAGTAACTGAACAATCTACAAAGACTCAAATTTCAACTCACGGTGAAAATGTCGCTCGATAAACAGCAGACAGATGACAACACCACCGAGCACATCAAGCGTTACTTCAGAGGCAGACAAGAAGTCGTGACTCAACCCGAGTCCATTGATTCGTCCATCGATTTTCGTCCAAAAAATACAGGAATCATTGTAACACTACACACCCATGGGTTCCGGGTGGTCGATGAGCAGCATCAACATGGTTTATCTGGACGTAGTGAACTACATGGTGGATCATATGTCGAAATGACTCCCTACTACAAGAAAAAACGAGCCATGATTAACGTAAAAAGTCAAGACGATTGTTTGAGGTGGTCGTTGAAAGCTCTCTTATTCCCAGCCAACTTACATTCGGACTGACCTTCGAGCTATCTTAAGACGGCGGACTTAACTGGGATGGCATATCAAACCCACGCCCAACTCACAGATCACCAAAATCGAAAAACAACGATCACATAGCCATCAAAGTCCTCAGACACGAAGGGAACAAAACGGTCATGTACAGGATCAGAAACACACTGGAAAATATTCCCAGATGCAATGTATTCCTAACGAAGAACCACCACTACGTGGCAATCAAAAGTCTGAGCAGACTGTTGCACGACCAATCGAAACACGTTGGAATAAAGCACTTTTGTGAACAATGCCTGCACGGTTTCAGTAGACTAGATCTTTTAGAAGCACACAGAGAGGACTGTCGAGGTGTTGGGTAGACGGCTATCAGGATTGACATGCCTAAGGAAAATGACAACATTCTCAAATTCGTCAACCACAACAAACAAATGACGGTGCCTGCATTTACGCCGACCTAGAGGCCCTCGTCAAAAACAACGATGACATGCTGACAACCTCGACCGACCAGAGTTTCACTGCAGAATTTGGCATAAATCCCCTTTTGAAAAGATAGAAGGAGACGTTACCTTGTTATGAGAGTGGGTTTTTTGTGATTTGTAATTTGTAACATCACATTGATTAAGTGATAATTGTTATGGGTCACAATGTTTAAAGTTTTGAGTGTGGGTTTTGGCTCACATCTCGCATCACATATGTTCAATGGCAATAGTATTTTTAGCGGTACGCCTTTTTGATAGTGCTTCAGAGTTGCCTCCCTTAGCTGGCTTTATTTTGTTTTGACTTCCGGGTCTTGTCTCGTCTTGTGTTTACCATGGCTTTCGTGAACATTCCGAGAGAATAATGCTGCTGCCTAGCTTTGCTAGAATGCTCGGGAACTGTGTAAGAGCTATATAAAGGCTGGTTGTTGCATTGTGCGACAGACTTTATTACATGACTGGATTTGTGTACATCTGTCTGCCATCGTCAAGCTGACCTTCATTTCAAGACTGACCGTGTTTGTATATATTCAGCTGTTGTCATTGTAAACAACCTTCAATCTGTATATTCAATTCTTTTATTATAGAAGTGTAGGCCATCGGCCCATAACTACATAGGTTGCATTGTACATGGCAAAACATGGTGTGTACAGTATAAATTGATAACTTTAACATCTTAAGATGCATTGCATGATAGATAAAGCTAGCTTAGTTATTTATAAGTTTACAATCTGATGATGACATGAGGAGTTTGAATTTGGCTTTACTTGGATTGATACAATAGGTTTTAGGTAAATGGTTCAAGCGGAGCTGTTGGAATTTGGAACACACGAGGAGAAGATGGTATTCATCCTCAATATAACCTTCATTGCACTGTAAACATAATCTATCATTTCTATCTATATTATAATACCTTCCACTTTCTACGTAACTGATGTGAAAAACATCTAAACTGAGTGAGTGCTACTCTAAACTTTTTAATGTTAATCACATTTAAATACAATTCCCTGGACAATGAAATTTTGAAGTAAGAATAAAACAGATTTGCTGCCATTTTAAAGTGAACTATACCAATTCTGTTCATGAATACACTTAAGTCGACTTAAATCTGTATATCTACTCACTGTAAATGTCAAGACTCTATTTAGATATTTTAGATTTGTGACTCAATTGCATTGTACTAAAAAAGCTGTATTGTCATTCCTTGTAGTTTGCTCATTGTTTGTTCAATATATTATTGAATATTTTAGACTTGTCTGTGTTCTATTTTGCTGGTTCAAAGGGGATTCTTAAACCTTTTGTCACGGCAAATTATTTAACCGTAACAACGTCCTTAAGCTGGAATGATCTAATTAATTTATGAAACCCTAGATGTCATAGACTGAAGCAATTGCCGATCTATAGCCCTCTATAGTATTATGTTTCAGTTTCCTAACTATTCTCAAAAACAAGAGGAAATATGCAATCATGGGGATAGACACTGGAGATTCCAAGAGTCCTCTGTCTCGTCTCCACTTGACAAATCCGTTCCAATTTGCATTGTACAGGTCTGCTGTAGATGGCCTAATAGCTTGGGTAATTGCCAAGGAAGATCTGTCATCAAACCCCTGTTGTTTATGTAACTTAGACTTGCGGATAGCCTCCACACGTGAAGAGATAGATTCTGCAGATTCTCGTGGGCTCAAGGTGAGCCTGGTTGACCGAGTAGATTGTCCCATATCGGTAACCGAAGAGGCGCATCCGTGAGAAACTGGAGGAGAGTGGTGAACCACATCCTTGCTGGTCAGAGGGGAGCTACTAGGTAGATCACGCAGTTGTGGAGAAGTATCTGGGCTAGAATTTCTGGCAACATCTTGAACGGCGGAAACGCGTAGGCAATCATGTTGTCCCAAGGAATAGACATGGCCCAAGCTAGAGGGTCCGGCACTGGACTGACATATGTTGGAAGGCGATTGTCCGTGGGAATGATCCTGTCCTGCCTTGACAAAGAGTTTGCTAAAATGTTGAAGCGTCCGGGAATATGACAAGCCCTTAGGAAACATCTCGTGACTTTGGAAATTGCAAAAAGATGTTGAGTGACCTGTAAGAGGTGCCGAGATCTTGTTCCTACCCGCTTGTTTACATAAGCCACAACTGTAGCCAACATTATGGTCTTCCCTAAATAATCCAACTCCAGTGAGACAGGGCTTTTACTATGGCTAGCAATTCCAACACATTGATATGATAAATAGTCTCCTCTGGAGGCCATTTGCCCTGAACCTGCCACTGGTCCATATGTGCTCCCCATCCTGTGGTGGAAGCGTCCAAGGAAATCCTGAGATCCTGAGGGGGTGGATGAAACGGAGCACATGGTAGAACATTTGACTCTCGAGTCCACCAAAGTAATTCCATCTTCACGTGATTCGGGCAAACAATTATCGAATCTAAATCCAATCTCCTGTTCTGGTTAAGCCACACTTGAGTTCCTCAAAGATGGATTCTACTCCATAACGTGAAATCTTGGATGAATGTCAGATACATCCAACTTCTGACTGATGCCTGAGGAATCTCGATGGCTTGCAATATTATCATCTGTAATTTCTCCCAACGATCTTGTGGAGGATAGATACTGCAAAGTTCTTGCATCCACTACTGCTCACAAGAATTTTATCCTTGGAGAAGGTGTTGATTCTGACTTTTCCGGATGAATGATGAGGCCCAAATGTGTAAAGACATGAACTATGAATTTGGTCTGCCTTATAAGCCTGATGGTGATCGTGTTCATGGCTAAAATATCATCCAGATATCCGTCGATGGCTATGCGTCTGTGGTGAAGAAAACCCTGGATGGGAGTTATCACTACCATGAACAGCCAAGGGGCAAGGGATATTCCAAAAGGCACAACTCTGAATTGGTACCTGCGACCATTGACCGTGAATCTCAGGTATCTCTGTGACTGAGGGTGTATTGGAACATTCTTGAGATCCAGGCTTACAAACTTGGATAAGACTACGCACCTTGGCCAATGACTCCATTTTGAACTTTGGTGTCTTCTGCAGAAAGTTCTTGTTGAGAATATTCAGATCTATAATCATGCGCATGTCCTCCGTGTCCTTTTTGGGGACCAGGAATACAGAAGAGTAAAATCCTTCTGAAGGAGATACAGTCAAATCCCGATGAGTCGAATGCCGGTGTCTCGAAGATTATGCTTAACACGAAGTACCTGTCGGTCCCGACCATTCCCTGCTGTTTTTGTCATCATTTGATTTCCGGTTACACGAATTCGTCTCATAAATACACACGATGACTCGAAATGGAAATTTGGTCCCTTGAGATTCAAACATTAGTAATCTTGTATACATAAGCCGAAGTCAGTCAATGAGAAGTTAATTGGTGATCAAACTACATGTAACTGATCCAATTAACAAACCAGCGCGGCTCGCACCTTTCTGCTATTGTCGGGTGAGTTCAAAAGGCAGATTAGTGATTTTACGGAAACGGAAGAATTAGCACCTGTCACAACGACGACTCGTCTGATGATGAAGACGAGACACACCCTGCCGTCAAACCACCACCATCCGTATCGGAAGCAATAAAGTTCTGTGAAGGACTGGAGGAATTTCTGTACAAACAAGGAACATTTTTCCCACTTGGCAAGCGTCCGTGAATTTGTGCTATATTTAGATATGATGTGCTGAATAAAGGAATTGTTCAATATTGAATCATCTTTTTTTTCTACCCTCATAGACATACCTATGTCTCGAATACATCGATAAGCCGAATCTTTTACTTGGTCCCCAGCGATTCGACTCATCGGGATTTGACTGTAGTTCTATTATCACATCCTTCTCCAACAAGTTTTGTATTGCCTTGTTGACTGCTGCAAGATGACGGGCCCTGAATTAAAAACCTGCGGCCCGTCGGATGGCAGGTGACTGGCGGTCGAACATCCCAAGGTAGTATAAACCCCCGACGAATTACCGATAATATCCAAGTGTCCTTTGTGATTAACTCCCAGTTCTTGTGATACAGTGCTAGATGACCCCCTACTGGAGAGGAAGTCACTGGTTGAACAAAATCGAAATTTATCTCTAAATCCGGGGATGGTTCCAAATCGTGAGGCATAGAATGTGCTGTTAGATCAGAGTCAAAATTTCCTAGATCTTGAGGAACGAAAGGACCTAGCCACACTACCTCTACTTCTAGAACTAGAAAAGGCTCCACGGCTAGATGGTGCAGAAGTACGAGGCCTAGCATCCACATCCCTATCAAAAGCCGAGCATTGCAGTGGGGTCTGACGGTTCAATGATTGAGATCGGGAACCCGAGGCTAACTATCCAAAGTTGATTTGACCACTGATGAATGTGGTAATGATAATTTTGGAGCATGTTCTGGTGGTAAGCACCCGGAAGAACCCAGCTCAATGGGAAATTCCTGTTCCATATTATCCATAGGCGGAGGTAAAGTACTAGGATAAAGCCCATATAAAAGTTCCATTTTCTCCTTCAATGACCATCCCAGGGCATCGTCCTCCATGGTGGTGTCCATGGATGGCACGGTAAGCAGGTTTGATACAGGATACGCGGTATGACCTTTAGAGTCTGAGAGATCCAGGACTAACGGGATAAGTGGAGGATTGTCCGTATCAATAAACTCCTGACAAGCCGGAGTCGTAACGGTAGCTGTCCATGCACCTTCAGCCACACCGCCCGTAGGGCAAGCCACCCTCTGCTGAGAGTCAACCATGAAGCCAGTGTCAAGTAACGGCTGATAAGGATCCATGCTGGCCGCGCCACCTCGGCTAACGGAATCCTGCCCAAGCCATGTAGACGACCGAACCACCCGAGCGTGAAATGATAGCTGGCTTGGCAGGCAGACTGGCTTGGGCATAAACCCCCAAGGGTTGACTGCCCAGGGCCATGTCCTTCCTGCTCGAAGCTTTAGCGTCACCTGCCGTGAAGATCGGTGACCCGGCTTCAGGACGTGGGTGATACTGGACCGAACCGAGGAACTGCACTGCCCTACGGGGAATGACTCTTGACCTTTGGACCGACCGCCCATCGTCATTTGAGTCATATATAGAAGGAGCCTTTTGAGTAAGAGAATCCGAAAAATCTATTTACCTCTGTATATCCAAGATTTTCTCCTCATTGCGTAATTCAAAATCATGAAAGGACAGCCGCATGGAGGCTTGTATTTCAGATTTGAAGGATGACAATAGATCTGTAATAGCTGACATATTAACATGACTAGAAGATGAGTTTGATTTAGATTTTGGCTCCGATTTAACTGCAGTAGTAATTGGTTGAGAGGCAGATTTCTTACTCTCAGAAGAATCTGAAGAGTCCGATAATTTCCCTTTCTTAGCATGATTACAGGCTTTCTCCATATTTAACCTTCCATCTTTAGATAATGCCCGAGCACAGTGATCATCCAACGTACAAGGAGCTCCCACAAAGCATGAGGCACATACACTACTGCCTAAAAGTTCATTCCCCTTGAACGCATTAGGAACGCGTGTAACACGCATGTGACAAGGGTGTGCAACGGATGTGCAAAGTCCCGTGTCACACGCGTGTGCAACAACACACACACGCATGTACGCGTCCTGCCAGAAGAGGTCGGGGATGAACTACGGGATGATTTAGTTGATTTTTTTGTTGTTGTTTATTTTTATGTTTTGTTTTGGTACTTTTAAAGTTAGCACTTGTTTTGTGTATGTTTGTGTATTGTTTTTGTATATTTTAAGTTGGTACTTGTTTTGTATAATTTTGTGTTTTGATTAATAATTTCTAAGTTAGCACTATCTGGTTATATGCGAACTAGAAGGTCAGTGTTGATAAGAATTATACCAAAGGCTTTGAAAGTTTGGGTGTTATTTAGTGAGCTTAGAAGTGTTTGTAGTGTTGGGTGTGTGCTAGTGTCCAGTGAACTCATTCCATGTTGTTGGTAGTGTATGCAGTGTAGTAGGAAACAAGCATGTGTACCGTGCATGTAACATGGGATCAAGTTTCAGTTGAATTTGATGAAAAGCATTGAGACTGCATACTTAAAATTGAATGAATTTTGAATTCGGAAATTTGAAAGAGGTCGGGAATGAAGTATGGGATTGTTTAGTTGATACTTATTTTGCTTATTTTTGTGTTTTGTTTTTGTATTATTTAAATTAGCACTTGTTAAATTTATACGTTTTGTTTTTGTATTTTCTGAGTAAGCACTATCTGGTTATATGGGATTATATGCGAAGTAGAAGGCCAGTATTGATAAGAATTATACCTAAGGCTTTGAAAGTTTGGGTGTTATTTAGTGAGCTTAGAAGTGTTTGTAGTATTGGGTGTGTGTTAGCATCTAGTGAACTCTGGAGCACCATTCTGTGATGTTTGTAGTATATGCAGTGTAGTTGGCCGTTTCTGTTTCGTTGCACTGTGTGAATTTGTCTGTTTAGAATATAATTTTGAATGGCCTGTTTGTAATTTAGCTTTTGTCCTGTGAATATTTCTAGATTTATGGTATTTTATTTTAGTTGTTTTAAGTGTTATTTGTGTGTAATAGATTGTTTTGTTATGACTTTATTTTTGGTATTTACTTTGCCACTTTTGGAAGTTTTTTTTTTTTAGGATAATATTATTTTAGAGGATATAATATGACACAGTCACCGAACTAGTGCTCCAGCCTCACAGGAGGGGTGGATCATAAGAAACAACAAAGCTCAAATATTCATTCATTTTCATAAATGTCACATATAGATGGAACACATCTGTATGATTTATCATGATATCAGGGGCGGTGGGGTAGCCTAGTGATTAAAGCATTGGCTCGTCACGCCGAAGACCCGGGTTCGATTCCCCACATGGGCACAATGTGTTAAGCCCATTTCTGGTGTCCCCCGCCGTGATATTGCTGGAATATTGCTAAAAGCAGCGTAAAACTAAACTCAGTCAGTCAGTCATGATATCACACTGTCATGACAGATTATATTAAAGTCACAAGGTTCTTGGTCACTCTGTTGTTCACTGTTCCCAAACACCAAGTAAGTGGGATACTGAGTCTGTGTACTCCAGGATAGCGATGGTGACAGTGAGTAGCCTGGTCATGGCTGATCAACAACTACATAGCAAACCTTAAAGGTCACATGCAACCAAAAATTCAAACATAATTAAAACACAATTATCACATTTTCATGACATGTAATATACATTGCTGATTATGAAAAAAACAAATAAACAAAGTTATAAGCGTACAATTGCAAATCAAGAGTGCAATATTTTGTACTTGGGTTTACTTCCCTCGAAACGCAGCACCCGGGATACCGAAACCAGTCAGAGCGGGTGGGTGTGCACTCAAGTGTAACGAAGTCTTTCATTGGCTGGTTCATTTGCCAATGCCCTCATGGCTCATTGTGTGTGTGTGTATATACAGATGTTGGATTTTGTAAATACATGCTCATTTTTTCTGCATTTCCGTCCGATCCAGTCATCCGAGAAAAATGGATGCTGTTTGTTTGCTACCCACAGGCATAATAACATGTCATGTGTACAAGTATCACACCTGCCTGTCTGCGTAATTACATAATGTGACAGAGACAGAACTCAGGTGCACAAGCCATAAATCAATGTATTTTGTTTATGGTGTATAGCCTGATACGTTTCAAGTTCAAATTGCATGTAGTCAATGATTGAAGTTGTGTATTGCATATTGTCATTAGCAGACAGGCAGGCAGACACATAGGTGTCAATAAAACAGTTATTGAGTTTTGTCTGTGACAGAGACTGCTTATCACAATCAACATATTTTCTATGTTTCCATAGACATGTATCAAAACATTTCAGTTTTCAAGCTGAGTAATTTTAAACAAAGAAATTAGTTTATCTAATGCTACACTTTCTTGAAATCTTTGTTTGCAAATCTGCCAACCCCCCAAAAGCCAGATGTGAAAACATAAGAAAAAGTATGGGACCAGGGTACTTTTATTACTGCAGACCAAAGATGCTTGTAATCACAAGAAACATCTTTTGTTCTCCAACTTCGACCACAGTGATAATCCTTGCACGCTTCCCTTGCTGTGTTTTACAAGTCGCCTTCCCAGTTCAAGAAGCGCGAAACTAATCACTGCGCATGAGCTATGGGTGCAGCACAGCACAGCTGTTGAATTGACCTTCGACCCCAGCGCTGGGGTGAAATTAGTGAATCGTTTGAACTCCGATTTCGCAAGAGGTGTGTGTGTGTGTGTGTGTGTGTGTTTGTTTGTTTGTGTTAGTGTGTGTGTGTGTTATATCGCATTATTTTTCAACTTTATAAATTGAATTTGCATTTTTGATAATTTGTTACTGTAAGGAATCAGAATCTGCAAAGTTGTGTTTTGCGTTGCATGTGACCTTTTATGTTTTCAAAGAAGACAACTCTCAACAATCAACTGAGTAACCCTCGTCCACTGATCAGTGACCTCCCCCGCTCTTCTTTCATGTCCCAAATACCGCATTAATTATGTTATTGGGCAGACCTTAACTAGGTTAAGTGGGTTTCATCAGGTGTGAGTTTTAGGCGGGGTAGGCACACACCTCACCCTACCCCCACCCCACCCTTTGTTTTTGCCGCGGAATGTATATTAATAATAAGTATATTTCTAAAGCGCCAAACTTCCACGCCGGGAGCATGCTCATAGTGCATTCAGAGAGTTATAGTTGCAGCGATATGATATTGAGAAAAGGTTAGTCTTGAGTTGAGATCTAAATAGAGTCAGTGTTTGACATGTTCGCAGATGGTCGGGCAATTCGTTCCATTTCTTGGCCGCTGCCACCTGAAAAGAACAGAAACCATATGACAAGGAAGGTGCCAACAAGGAACATGCAGTAGGTCTCTGTGACTGGAGCGAAGCGGTCTACTGGGGATGTACAGCCTGTCGAGACGCATCCCTATGCCCGGATTTCAATTTATCCGCAACTCGTCCGGTTAACTGAGGACTGTGTTGTTTTTCCTGATTTTTTTTGTACTGTGAAATGGTGGTCAGCGGATCCTGAGACCTGTCTGTCGACTTATCCTTCTACCTGTGTGCCCTGAGGATTAACAGATCATGGACATGTCCTGTGCTGATGATAGAGGTTATCGTTTATTTTCAAATTTGTGTCAAATTTGGTGGCAGCTGTCGAGACGCATCCCTATGCCCGGATTTCAATTTATCTGCAACTTGTCCGGTTAACTGAGGACTGTGTTGTTTTTCCTGATTTTTTTTTGTACTGTGAAATATGGGTAATACACGATACAAAAGAACACGTGTTTTCCCGTTATGCCTTGGAGTTGATAACCACTTGACTGAGAAGTGCCCTGATAGAATTTTCATGGTCCCACAAGTCGGATGGTAACCCCAGTCTTACGTTGCCATTGAATATGAACGGTGCCATTGCCGGTAAGAACGACAGTGATGAAACTCGTCAGCCAGCCGAGAGAGGTGCTTGGTTTTCGTCACACGAGAGACGACCTCCGAGGTATCTTTCTGACTATGTTTTGGACAGATATTTAAACGAGTCACAATTAGAGGAATCGTCAGTATTGATAACACGATCGCAAGCCTCAAATGCATCCAGTAGGCATTCTCATGCATCTAAACACTCTCAGCGGTCACAACATTCATCAATTCGGTCACGAATGAGTGATCGGCAGCTCGCAGAGATTGACAGACTGACACGCCAGGCCGAGTTAGACGAAATGCGACGACAGTTAGAAGAAGATAAATTGATCGATGCTGAAATAAAAAAACTTGAAGATGAGGCATATTCAGCTCGAATATGATCACGGGACAACCCCTCTGCCAGGTGGCCAAACTAGAAACCAGGTACTTTGTCAGACTTCTGTAGGTTGCGATAATGACTCTGTTACTGTTAATGCAACTGAACAGACAGGAAATAAGGTGCCACAAACAGTAATGACAAGTAAACCTGCCATGCCTTCCCAGCCTACCTTGCCCTGCCAGTATGCCATGCCGGTCAGTCATTCTGTTGGTAACCCTGTCACACCTAATAACATTGCCATGCCTTATTCTGCCATGCCAATATATACAAATACCATGCCGAATACTATGTCCTCCCCTTATGTTGAACAACCACAATATGTGCCTCCTGTTTTGCCACATGCTCAGCCACCAGTGCCAAATATGACAGAGTTGTTAATCTCTTCATCTTATGGTGTCCCTAGACCATCGTTGCCAACTTTCATCAACGGACGTGAGCGTGACTTTGCCCTATTGAAGATGGCGTTAAAGCACCTAGTCAACATCCACCCTCATTTGGATGAAAGGTACAAATACCAGGTTTTGATGGGTCAATTAGGAGGAAAGGCTAAGAAATTAGCTGAATCTTACATGTATGAATCCAGCCCCTACACGATGGCTCTACAAGCTCTCCAGGAAAAGTATGGCCAACCCCGGCAACTCATACAGAGTGAACTTGGTTCAATACTGGCCCTGCCGGCTGTTCGTCATAGTGACAGTGAAGGTTTCAATAACTTAGCATTAGCAGTCGAGTTGCTTGTTGGAATGTTAAAATCACTTGAAAGTGTGTATGGATCAGAACTGAATTGCGGATCACATGTTGACAGACTGCTAAGCAAACTAGCACCTAGTATGAGGGATGGATTTATTGAACATTGTTTGAAACTCGGCATTCATGAATCCTACAACTTGATGAGCTTTAATGAGTGGCTGCAAATAAAGAGTCGAGCTAAACGAATAGCCAGTAATGCTGTCAGCTCTTACGAGAAACAAGACAAGACAAAACCTCATCTTTCGAGGAGAGATCATGACCCTACCAAACTAAATCTAGACCCTAGAAAACTAAATCTCATCACTCAGAGCCCAAGAAACCCCAAATGAAAGAGACGTCTGAACCAGGTCCAAAGGGTTATTGTCCAAAGTGCGAGTCCTCGGATCATTTCCTTAGTTCTTGCGTTGAGATCAAGAAGATGAATCTTGATGATATCTTGAAATGGTTGAATGGGAGATGCAGAAGGTGTGGCCGCAAACATAAAATAGAAGACTGTAATTTGAAGAAACCATGTCGTACATGTAATGATCTTCATCTTACTATTCTTCATGATGCCAACAGTCAAACGGAGCAGAGAGTTTTCTGTACAAAGGTAGACCAGCCTCCTGCTTACATCGATCAGCCCTCAAGGCCATACTTGGCAATGCTGAAGATTTACATGTGATGGTTTATCTGTTGACCTTGAAATCTCCTCAAGGAGTAATCAGCATTTGCGATGCCCTGTCAAGGGAGCCTTTGCCTCTGACAAACTTGCCCTTTCAGAATATACCTACCCTACTGAGAGTCTTCGGAACAGATGGCCCCATCTTCGTGAACAACCATTGCCAGTTATCGACAAAGTGAAGCCTGTGATCTTGATAGGCTCAGACTGTACTGAGCTGATTGTGCCTGATCAGCCAATCATGTTTGGACCACCATCAACCCCAGTAGCAGTTCATACCAAACTCGGATGGTCTCTACAAGGTCCAGCACACTCAGCCTGCCAGATGGATCAACATAGCTTCTTTATTGCACAAGAACCCAGTTTCAGTGACTTCCACCAGGATGTTGAGAAACTATGGAAAATGCATGTCCTGCCTTACAGTACTAAGGACTTCACCAGATGGAAACATGATGAACAGGCAATACAAACCCTTGACACTGAAACTGAGAGGATCAGTGTGAATGGAGTAAAGAGGTATGCCACACCCTTGCTTCGAGTGAAAGATGGTACACAATTTCATGCAACTGCCAAGTCAATGATGCCAAACCTGAGAAGGACTGAGAAACGTTTTGGAAATCAGCCTGATTTAGCAGAAGTGCACAACCGACTTATCCACAACTTAATTGATGCAGGATCTGTGAAAGTGATTTCCAATGATGAAGCAGAAGGTAGTAAAGGGTCCTGGTACATCCCACACCATCTCATACATCACAACAATAAATACAGACTTTCATTGCTCGTACGAGGTTAATGGACAGAACCTGAACAAGAAGCTCCTGCCAGGTCCCCAGATTGGATCATCTCTACTTGGTTTATTATTGAGGTTTCGACAGAGCCCTGTGGCAATCTCAGGAGATATTAAAGGTATGTTCCACCAAGTGAGACTGCTGGACAAGGACAAACCTCTCTTGAGGTTTATATGGCGTGATCTAGAAGGTGATAGAGATCCCGGATGTATACCAGTGGGAAGTCCTGCCTTTCGGAACGACATGTAGCCCTTGTTGTGCTACTTTTGCACTCAGGAAACATGTGACTGATCACAGAGATGGAAATGAAAATGTCTACCAATCCATCGCAAATGCCTATTATGTTGACAATTGCCTCCAGAGTGTGCCTACCATAGCTGAAGCTAAAGACCTTGTCCACCGAATGAGTTCCTTGCTCGATGAAGGAGGATTCCATCTCAGACAATGGGCAAGTAATATGTCCAATGTGGTATCAGGAGTGCTTCCTGAAGACAGGTCCTCGGATTGTGAATTGTGGTTGACCCTTGATTTTCAGCCCTGTGAGGGTGCCCTTGGTCTGAGATGGCATTGTGAATCCGATGAACTGAGCTTCAAGTACAAGGAGATACCATATGACTGCTTGAGCATGAGGGTCATTTACCGCATCATGGCCAGTCAATACAACCCGCTTGGGTACATCGCACCATACACTGCACGAGCAAAGTGCATTGTTCAGGACCTTTGGAACAAGAAAAGGGACTGGAATGCACCACTAGAATCAGGAACCCTACGTGATCTGTGGGGTTACCCAGATGTTATACACCATTGCACAATGACCCAAGAACTGCATCCAGATAACTCCATGTATTCTATGATGCTTCTGAGAGATTATATGGTTCAGTTGCCTACTTGAGAACAGAGACTGAAGATGGAGAGATATTTGTGAGTTTCGTTCAGTCCCGCTCCAGAGTGGCACCAAAACGTCAACAGTCAATTCCAAGACTTGAATTATGTGCTGCTTTGACAGGTGCACAACTTGCAAGTGTGCTCCAGTAAGAAATAATCCTTCCAATTGCCAATGTGATTCTGTGGAGCGACTCCACAACAGTGTTGACATGGCTGAAGTCTGAGTCGTGTCGATACAAAGTGTTTGTCGGTACTAGGATATCAGAGATTCAGACCCTGACTAACGTGACACAGTGGCACTATGTGGACACTCAGGACAATCCAGCGTTACATGAGGGAAAACACTCTCAGAACTCAGTGAGGACTCACGTTGGAAACTAGGTCCACCCTTCCTGTCATTGCCACGCCATAAGTGGCCCGACCAAGAAAGTTCTGAGGTAATTGATGACACAGTGGAGCTGAAGTCAACATTCTGTGCTACTGCTGTGGTATCAGATCTGAAGACAGCAGATCCAGCTGAATGTACCAGTTGGGATGAACTTTTGATGAAAACCATGGAGGGTTTTGATGGAGCGGCCGAACCTGCTGAACAGCGAAAAGCCACAGAACTGCAATAACTGCAAGAAGTACAACTGCAATGTTTCCTGATGATATTGCAGCACTTGAGAATGGTGAGAGATTACCTTCAAAGAGTCGACTAATGCAGCTCGACCCTGTGTTCGACAAGCAATTACAGCTAATCCGCGTTGGCGGACGTCTCCGCCGCTCTGAGGAACTTTCAGATGACACCAAACACCCTATTGTGCTTGACCCTAAACATCCGACAACCCGTCTGCTCATCAGCAAATATGACACTGACTTATGACACTGACTTGTTACACTGTGGAGTGGAGCATGTGTTTGCCTAGATTCGGCGAAGTTATTGGATTTTACGTGGACGAGAGGCTGTTCGTTCCCACGGGAGCAAGTGTGTAGTCTGTCAGAAATGGCGGGCAAATCCACAAGTTCCCAAAATGGCAGATTTGCCACCAGCACGCTTGAGACTCTTCAAACCGCCATTTTTTTATGACGTTTGGAGAAAAGATGGGGTATCATATTCAAATGCATGACAACCCGATCAGTTCATATCGACCTGCTTGACAAAATGGACACTGATGCCTACTTGATGGCACTACGGCGTTTCATAGCACGTCGAGGGAAGCCATTTGACATTTGGTCAGACAATGGAACCAATTTCAAAGGAGGAGTCAAGGAACTCAATGAGGCATGGGCAGTAATGGTGCCATCATTGACAACACAACTTGCTAAACAGAAGATTCGCTTCCACTTTAACCCGACAAGTGCCCCACACTTTGGAGGTGTATGGGAGAGAGAAATTAAATCTGTAAAGTATGGGCTTAGAGTAGCCATCGGAAATCAAAGTGTCACAGAACCAGTACTCCAGACTGTATTGGCGAAGTAGAAGGAATCCTAAACTCAAAGCCTTTGGGTTATGTGTCGTCAGATGTAAGTGACATTGACCGGTGACTCCAAACATACTTCTGAGCGGTCGCGAGAGGCGGTTCTATGCCACAGGTTGTGTATCCAGAAGGCGAGATACTTGGTCACCGCAGATGGCGGCACAGTCAAGTTCTTGCTGATCATTTTGGAAACATTTCATTCGTGACTACTTACCTAAGTTACAGGTGAGGCAGAAATGGCAGAACGATCACAAGGACCATAAGGACATTGAGTGTGGAGATGTTGTGATGGTCTTAAACCCGCAGAGTGTCATGGCATGTTGGTAGGGTAAACGAGACTTTCCAGGGGTTGACGGTAGGATTCGATCAGCTGCTGTTCAGGTTGATGGTCAGCGGATCCTGAGACCTGTCTGTCGACTTATCCTTCTACCTGTGTGCCCTGAGGATTAACAGATCATGGACATGTCCTGTGCTGATGATAGAGGTTATCGTTTATTTTCAAATTTGTGTCAAATTTGGTGGCAGCTGTCGAGACGCATCCCTATGCCCGGATTTCAATTTATCCGCAACTTGTCCGGTTAACTGAGGACTGTGTTGTTTTTCCTGATTTTTTTTTGTACTGTGAAATATGGGTAATTCACGATTCAAAAGAACACGTGTTTTCCTGTTTTGCCTTGGAGTTGATAACCACTTGACTGAGAAGTGCCCTGATAGAATTTTCACTTTCTGACTATGTTTTGGACAGATATTTAAACGAGTCACAATTAGAGGAATCGTCAGTATTGATAACACGATCGCAAGCCTCAAATGCATCCAGTAGGCATTCTCATGCATCTAAACACTCTCAGCGGTCACAACATTCATCAATTCGGTCACGAATGAGAGATCGGCAGCTCGCAGAGATTGACAGACTGACACGCCAGGCCGAAGTTAGACCTAAATGCTACTCTATACAGTTAGAAGAAGATAAATTGATCGATGCTGAAATAAAAACTTGAAGATGAGGCATATTCAGCTCGAATATGATCACGGGACAACCCCTCTGCCAGGTGGCCAAACTAGAAACCAGGTACTTTGTCAGACTTCTGTAGGTTGCGATAATGACTCTGTTACTGTTAATGCAACTGAACAGACAGGAAATAAGGTGCCACAAACAGTAATGACAAGTAAACCTGCCATGCCTTCCCAGCCTACCTTGCCCTGCCAGTATGCCATGCCGTCAGTCATTCTGTTGGTAACCCTGTCACACCTAATAACATTGCCATGCCTTATTCTGCCATGCCAATATATACAAATACCATGCCTAATACTATGTCCTCCCCCTTATGTTGAACAACCACAATATGTGCCTCCTGTTTTGCCACATGCTCAGCCACCAGTGCCAAATATGACAGAGTTGTTAATCTCTTCATCTTATGGTGTCCCTAGACCATCGTTGCCAACTTTCATCAACGGACGTGAGCGTGACTTTGCCCTATTGAAGATGGCGTTAAAGCACCTAGTCAACATCCACCCTCATTTGGATGAAAGGTACAAATACCAGGTTTTGATGGGTCAATTAGGAGGAAAGGCTAAGAAATTAGCTGAATCTTACATGTATGAATCCAGCCCCTACACGATGGCTCTACAAGCTCTCCAGGAAAAGTATGGCCAACCCCGGCAACTCATACAGAGTGAACTTGGTTCAATACTGGCCCTGCCGGGCTGTTCATCATAGTGACAGTGAAGGTTTCAATAACTTAGCATTAGCAGTCGAGTTGCTTGTTGGAATGTTAAAATCACTTGAAAGTGTGTATGGATCAGAACTGAATTGCGGATCACATGTTGACAGACTGCTAAGCAAACTAGCACCTAGTATGAGGGATGGATTTATTGAACATTGTTTGAAACTCGGCATTCATGAATCCTACAACTTGATGAGCTTTAATGAGTGGCTGCAAATAAAGAGTCGAGCTAAACGAATAGCCAGTAATGCTGTCAGCTCTTACGAGAAACAAGACAAGACAAAACCTCATCTTTCGAGGAGAGATCATGACCCTACCAAACTAAATCTAGACCCTAGAAAACTAAATCTCATCACTCAGAGCCCAAGAAACCCCAAATGAAAGAGACGTCTGAACCAGGTCCAAAGGGTTATTGTCCAAAGTGCGAGTCCTCGGATCATTTCCTTAGTTCTTGCGTTGAGATCAAGAAGATGAATCTTGATGATATCTTGAAATGGTTGAATGGGAGATGCAGAAGGTGTGGCCGCAAACATAAAATAGAAGACTGTAATTTGAAGAAACCATGTCGTACATGTAATGATCTTCATCTTACTATTCTTCATGATGCCAACAGTCAAACGGAGCAGAGAGTTTTCTGTACAAAGGTAGACCAGCCTCCTGCTTACATCGATCAGCCCTCAAGGCCATACTTGGCAATGCTGAAGATTTACATGTGATGGTTTATCTGTTGACCTTGAAATCTCCTCAAGGAGTAATCAGCATTTGCGATGCCCTGTCAAGGGAGCCTTTGCCTCTGACAAACTTGCCCTTTCAGAATATACCTACCCTACTGAGAGTCTTCGGAACAGATGGCCCCATCTTCGTGAACAACCATTGCCAGTTATCGACAAAGTGAAGCCTGTGATCTTGATAGGCTCAGACTGTACTGAGCTGATTGTGCCTGATCAGCCAATCATGTTTGGACCACCATCAACCCCAGTAGCAGTTCATACCAAACTCGGATGGTCTCTACAAGGTCCAGCACACTCAGCCTGCCAGATGGATCAACATAGCTTCTTTATTGCACAAGAACCCAGTTTCAGTGACTTCCACCAGGATGTTGAGAAACTATGGAAAATGCATGTCCTGCCTTACAGTACTAAGGACTTCACCAGATGGAAACATGATGAACAGGCAATACAAACCCTTGACACTGAAACTGAGAGGATCAGTGTGAATGGAGTAAAGAGGTATGCCACACCCTTGCTTCGAGTGAAAGATGGTACACAATTTCATGCAACTGCCAAGTCAATGATGCCAAACCTGAGAAGGACTGAGAAACGTTTTGGAAATCAGCCTGATTTAGCAGAAGTGCACAACCGACTTATCCACAACTTAATTGATGCAGGATCTGTGAAAGTGATTTCCAATGATGAAGCAGAAGGTAGTAAAGGGTCCTGGTACATCCCACACCATCTCATACATCACAACGATAAATACAGACTTTCATTGCTCGTACGAGGTTAATGGACAGAACCTGAACAAGAAGCTCCTGCCAGGTCCCCAGATTGGATCATCTCTACTTGGTTTATTATTGAGGTTTCGACAGAGCCCTGTGGCAATCTCAGGAGATATTAAAGGTATGTTCCACCAAGTGAGACTGCTGGACAAGGACAAACCTCTCTTGAGGTTTATATGGCGTGATCTAGAAGGTGATAGAGATCCGGATGTATACCAGTGGGAAGTCCTGCCTTCGAACGACATGTAGCCCCTTGTTGTGCTACTTTTGCACTCAGGAAACATGTGACTGATCACAGAGATGGAAATGAAAATGTCTACCAATCCATCGCAAATGCCTATTATGTTGACAATTGCCTCCAGAGTGTGCCTACCATAGCTGAAGCTAAAGACCTTGTCCACCGAATGAGTTCCTTGCTCGATGAAGGAGGATTCCATCTCAGACAATGGGCAAGTAATATGTCCAATGTGGTATCAGGAGTGCTTCCTGAAGACAGGTCCTCGGATTGTGAATTGTGGTTGACCCTTGATTTTCAGCCCTGTGAGGGTGCCCTTGGTCTGAGATGGCATTGTGAATCCGATGAACTGAGCTTCAAGTACAAGGAGATACCATATGACTGCTTGAGCATGAGGGTCATTTACCGCATCATGGCCAGTCAATACAACCCGCTTGGGTACATCGCACCATACACTGCACGAGCAAAGTGCATTGTTCAGGACCTTTGGAACAAGAAAAGGGACTGGAATGCACCACTAGAATCAGGAACCCTACGTGATCTGTGGGGTTACCCAGATGTTATACACCATTGCACAATGACTCCAAGAACTGCATCCAGATAACTCCATGTATTCTATGATGCTTCTGAGAGATTATATGGTTCAGTTGCCTACTTGAGAACAGAGACTGAAGATGGAGAGATATTTGTGAGTTTCGTTCAGTCCCGCCCAGAGTGGCACCAAAACGTCAACAGTCAATTCCAAGACTTGAATTATGTGCTGCTTTGACAGGTGCACAACTTGCAAGTGTGCTCCAGTAAGAAATAATCCTTCCAATTGCCAATGTGATTCTGTGGAGCGACTCCACAACAGTGTTGACATGGCTGAAGTCTGAGTCGTGTCGATACAAAGTGTTTGTCGGTACTAGGATATCAGAGATTCAGACCCTGACTAACGTGACACAGTGGCACTATGTGGACACTCAGGACAATCCAGCGTTACATGAGGGAAAACACTCTCAGAACTCAGTGAGGACTCACGTTGGAAACTAGGTCCACCCTTCCTGTCATTGCCACGCCATAAGTGGCCCGACCAAGAAAGTTCTGAGGTAATTGATGACACAGTGGAGCTGAAGTCAACATTCTGTGCTACTGCTGTGGTATCAGATCTGAAGACAGCAGATCCAGCTGAATGTACCAGTTGGGATGAACTTTTGATGAAAACCATGGAGGGTTTTGATGGAGCGGCCGAACCTGCTGAACAGCGAAAAGCCACAGAACTGCAATAACTGCAAGAAGTACAACTGCAATGTTTCCCTGATGATATTGCAGCACTTGAGAATGGTGAGAGATTACCTTCAAAGAGTCGACTAATGCAGCTCGACCCTGTGTTCGACAAGCAATTACAGCTAATCCGCGTTGGCGGACGTCTCCGCCGCTCTGAGGAACTTTCAGATGACACCAAACACCCTATTGTGCTTGACCCTAAACATCCGACAACCCGTCTGCTCATCAGCAAATATGACACTGACTTATGACACTGACTTGTTACACTGTGGAGTGGAGCATGTGTTTGCCTAGATTCGGCGAAGTTATTGGATTTTACGTGGACGAGAGGCTGTTCGTTCCCACGGGAGCAAGTGTGTAGTCTGTCAGAAATGGCGGGCAAATCCACAAGTTCCCAAAATGGCAGATTTGCCACCAGCACGCTTGAGACTCTTCAAACCGCCACTTTTTTATGACGTTTGGAGAAAAGATGGGGTATCATATTCAAATGCATGACAACCCGATCAGTTCATATCGACCTGCTTGACAAAATGGACACTGATGCCTACTTGATGGCACTACGGCGTTTCATAGCACGTCGAGGGAAGCCATTTGACATTTGGTCAGACAATGGAACCAATTTCAAAGGAGGAGTCAAGGAACTCAATGAGGCATGGGCAGTAATGGTGCCATCATTGACAACACAACTTGCTAAACAGAAGATTCGCTTCCACTTTAACCCGACAAGTGCCCCACACTTTGGAGGTGTATGGGAGAGAGAAATTAAATCTGTAAAGTATGGGCTTAGAGTAGCCATCGGAAATCAAAGTGTCACAGAACCAGTACTCCAGACTGTATTGGCCGAAGTAGAAGGAATCCTAAACTCAAAGCCTTTGGGTTATGTGTCGTCAGATGTAAGTGACATTGACCCGGTGACTCCAAACATACTTCTGAACGGTCGCAGAGACGGTTCTATGCCACAGGTTGTGTATCCAGAAGACGAGATACTTGGTCACCGCAGATGGCGGCACAGTCAAGTTCTTGCTGATCATTTTTGGAAACATTTCATTCGTGACTACTTACCTAAGTTACAGGTGAGGCAGAAATGGCAGAACGATCACAAGGACCATAAGGACATTGAGTGTGGAGATGTTGTGATGGTCTTAAACCCGCAGAGTGTCATGGCATGTTGGTAGGGTAAACGAGACTTTCCCAGGGGTTGACGGTAGGATTCGATCAGCTGCTGTTCAGGTTGATGGTCAGCGGATCCTGAGACCTGTCTGTCGACTTATCCTTCTACCTGTGTGCCCTGAGGATTAACAGATCATGGACATGTCCTGTGCTGATGATAGAGGTAATCGTTTATTTTCAAATTTGTGTCAAATTTGGTGGCAGCTGTCGAGACGCATCCCTATGCCCGGATTTCAATTTATCCGCAACTTGTCCGCTTAACTGAGGACTGTGTTGTTTTTCCTGATTTTTTTTTGTACTGTGAAATATGGGTAATTCACGATTCAAGAGAACACGTGTTTTCCTGTTTTGCCTTGGAGTTGATAACCACTTGACTGAGAAGTGCCCTGATAGATTTTTCACAGCCTGAAGAGTTCCTGGAGGTACACTGGAGCTGTTCTGTGAACACACTGATATGTCAAAGTCAGTATCTTGAAGTCAACTCTTGCTCGGATTGGTAACCAATGTAGGCATTTCAGGACAGGAGTAATACTTGCAAAGTTAGGGGTTTTGGTGACAATGCTGCTGCAGTATTCTGAATTCTCTGGAGTCGATTAATGAGTTCCTGTCAGATATGGAGCAGTAGTCAATACGGGAAAGTATCAGAGATCGAACAAGTGCTGCAGTAGAATCCTCAGTCAGAAGAAGGCGGATACTGCCAATGGTTCGGATGTGGTAGTAACAAGATTTACATAACTCTGAGACTTGCTTCTCCATCGACAGACCACATTCAAAGTAGACACCAAGATCTTTGATTGTTGATGAGGGGGGAATGGGTGTGTCACCAATGTGAAGAGAAGCAGTATTGATCTTTGACAGGTGGGAGGCTGGGCCGACTAACATCACCTCTGTCTTGTCCTCATTTAGCTTGAGCAGATTGGTGTTCATCCAAGCCTTGACAGATGCACAGCAATTCTCCATGTTCGTCAGTGGAGAGTTGGTGTTCAACTTGAAGCTATCGGTCATCTGAGTGTCATCTGCATATAGATGATGTAGGACATTGTGGCTCTGGATTACCTCCAGATGGTGTACATGGTAAACAACAGAGGTCCCAAAACAGAACCTTGAGGGACACCGTAGTCCACGGAGACTGTAGATGAGTGTGAGTTCTTGATCACAACCGTTTGTTGCCGCCCTGATACATATGAAAGAAACCATGACAAAACCTTGACACTGATTCCGTAATCAATCTTCAGCTTTTGCATCAGCATATCATGGTCAACCGTATCAAAAGCTGCCGAGAGATCCAGGAGAACTAACACAACAACTTGTCCAGCATCCACAGCCTGTTGGAGGTCATTTCGTAGTCAGAGGAGAGCAGTCTCAGTGCTATGGGCTTTCCTATATCCAAGTTGGATTTCTTAATAAGTGGTTTGACAGATGCTTTCTTAAAAGACTGTGGTACTGATCCACTTGCCAGACTGGTGTTGATAATCCTGGTTATGGTAGCAAGAATTATGTCCACTAAAAGGAGCAGCAGATCAGTGGGTATTGGGTCTAGTTCACAGGTGGTGGGCTTAGAGTCCTTGATCAAATGTAGGACCTGTTCATCTGTCAAAGGTTGAAATTCACTGAACTCAGGACATACTGGGACTTGCTCGTTGGTTGATTGAGTGTCAGTAGTCGGTGTAAAGCTTCTCATGATAGATGCTACCTTGTCTGTGAAAAAACTGTTGAACTCATCAGCCAATGTGGCATCCCTTTCAGCATCAGGAAGTGTATAGGCTTTCTCTCATCCCAGAAGTTTGAACATGTGAGACCATAGAGACTTGGGGTTCTTTAGATTAGACAAGATAGTTTTATTGTGAAACGTTTTCTTAGCAGAACGAATAATTTTCCTGACATTGTTGCGCTCCTGCTTGTAGAGTTCTCTGTGAACATGAAGCCTTGATTTGTGCCATCTTCGTTCAGCAATTCGTCGAGATTGTTTAGCAGTTCGAATTTCATCACAATACCAAGGATTGCTTTGCCTACAATGCACTGTCTTGGCAACAGCAGGTGCATGTTTCTCCAGGAGATCAGACAGTGTAGAGTCGTAGAGGTCAGTTAACATCTGTAGATCAGCGGGAGGGTTTGTCAGTAGCTCACTTTCCAGGAGATCCTTCTTGAAAGTGTCCAGACAAATGCCTTTGATATTTCGACACAATACAGTTTTATGTTGTGGTTGAGGTTGAGTCAAGCAGAGTGAGAAGGTAATCCAACAATGATCAGACTTCATGCGATCTTTAACACTGACATTCTCAATCATAGTGTCAGAGTCTCTAGTAATTATCCAGTCAATGATATGACCACTTTTGTGAGTGGACTGGAGTACATGTTGTGTCAAGCCATTGGCCCTCAGAACAGATATGCATTTCTTGAGATCAGCCTAGGCTTCACTGATTGATCAAAGTGGATATTAAAGTCACCTAAGAGGACATATGAACCCTTATGGCTGTTTAGTGTCTCAATGAGATGTGAAAAGTCAGTATGGAACTGTGAAATACTTAGCTTATTAGCTCTTGAAGGTGGGGGCCTGTATATGCACACCATCCTTGTCGATCTAGTGTCTGTGGTTATGACCATCTCAATCACTTCAAAAGAACTTAAAACAGCAGAGACAGAGCAGAATTCGATATTCAGGTTCTGTTTATACAGGACAGCAACTCCTCCTAGACCAGTTGTTCGTGGAACATGTTTGAAGCTGTAACCATCCGGAACTAACGCCGCTAGGGTGGTCTCATCACCAGTTGATTTCAGCCAAGTTTCAGTTAAACACAAAAGGTCCAAATTATCATCCAGAACGGAATCATAAATGCCTACTGCCTTATTCCTAACAGACTGGGCATTCCATAATGCAGCTTTTAGTTAGTTGGTTTTAGGTTTGGGATGAACAATTTTGATGTCAAAATTAATGTCCTTTTTGGGGTTGTGCCCCTGTTGGCCCTGACATGTTGAAAATACTCCAGTGATAACCTTGATTGGTCTTTGTTTCCTCCGTCCTATTCGCTTGCCCCGTTTGGTAGACTTTGTTGTACATATACCTGCTTGACGAATCTTACGCAACAACCGTGGTGGTATCTTGGCAGAGACAATAGGCCTGGCCAAGTAGAGCAGCTTCTCCCTTGAATAAGTAATTGTCATAGTTGATTGGACACACTTAGTCAATGTCCGAGGAGTGAGGACAAGCTCACTTTTTACATGCAGAAATATATAGATCACCAAGTATACACAGTTTATGAATGAAAAGAATTGCATTTTCAAATGAACATTCAAGCATCAAAATTTCACATAATGATGACACACTGATGAAATTCCATGACAAATTGTGGCTATTTATCACTGAAATTTAGATGAAAACAGACAAGTTTTGTCAGAGCTCTGTCACATGCAGCCTGTCAGGCACAGATCCAAGCTCCCCAAGCTTGCCAATGAGCTACATCCCAACAGCAACATCAACTACTGTACTACCACTAAGTATATTGCAACGGAAAACGGATTGTCAGCTTATTGGACTACGTTTAATATAGGTACTTTATTTGCTGTGTACATTTCCTAATAATGGAGGTGACTGGTCTCAATAATTCATGATAATTTGGATATTTTATAGATAGACAATGCTTTTGAAGAAGTTACAAATTGATACAGTATTTGGGTGGACCCCATGCCATGATTTAGAACCATACTCTCATTTGATCGCCAGCATTCAAGTATTCCAAGTCAGACAACTGGTAGTCTTCACTTTCAGCTTGAGTAACTAAAAATGTTCATAATTAAAAATTGCCATGTAGCATTTTATGTTTCTTTTTCGTTTCCTTATATATTTCATATCGAAAAAAGCTAAGAAGCAAACATTCACGTCATTTTGATATATGAAATATGCACTGTGTTGTTGGAAACTGTTGAAGTCTTCGAATTGTCCAATCAGACCATAAATTTGCTGTTGTTTAAAATGTGACTGTCAATGATGAAGGAAATATCATTTCTAGTTTGTTTTGTGTTTTTGTTGTTTTGGGGTTATGGGCGTGAAAATAGTCTTTTCCCTACCCAGTTTTAAAGTTAGTATGGGAATAATATGTTTGCAACATACATGCTATTGCTATTACCATATATATTTTGTAGATAATCTCGTTCTTGGAGGATACATGGGCACAGACGCATGACGAAACATGACATTTGAAAGGGTACCTTGATATGCAACAAGAAATTATTATATTTTCACACAATCCTGATTATCGTTTACAAGGGTATAGGTGGGTGCTAGGGTGCCAGGGTGCATGAGTGATTGTTTTGGAGAATTTAATTGGCTCAAGCGGATTAGTTAGGAAGGATGAGGTTTGAGAATCAGTGGAGACAGGGACCCAGAGACCACAGGTGTGCCAGGGGCCGGGCTGAAGTGCAGTGTATGACTATGTGTGTATGTCTGTCTCTGTGTGTTGGGGAGGGGGGGGGGGAGAATGTGGAGGGGACGGGAGAATGTGTGGAGGGGAGTGGGAAGGGTTTACTCCCATAAGAACTACATCCCATTTGAACTACATCCCAAATTAACTACAGGGATTAATTAGGGATTAATTATCTGAGTAGAGGCACCCCCATGGCATGTAATTAGCACAGCCCATCAGCGCTCCCAGAAGAACTACATGCTTAAAATCCTATTGACTAGTAATTATGTTGTTGTGTAGTTGTTGTGTAAGCTAAGATGTGTAAAGGTATGTTTGTTTCGGTTGAATTTTATGAATGAGTTCTTTTGAAAAAATGTTGGAAAGTGTTGTTGTAATCTTATGCCAGGTGTCTTTTCGGCCAGTAATGGCCCTTTGTTTTAAAAAGGAATATCTAGGCTTATATCGTGTTTGTACACATGAAATCATAATAAACTATATTGTTATTGATTACGTCTGCTACATGCATGGTTTGTGGCAACATCATAGCACTAAGGCATTCAAAAACATCAGTGATCCAGTGTACACTCAAAGTCCTGTCATTGATTGAATAATTACTCCAGAGAAGGTGAGGTGAGGTGAAACTGGGTTTTACGTCATACTTGAGAATATTTCACTCATATGACGACCTGCATGCGTGTGTAGGTGTATGTGTATGTGCGGCTGCTTGTACTAGCCCAGACTGAAGCTGGTTTTCTAGTGCCAGCCCACTGAGATACCACGACGCAGTGAAGCATGAATACCCCACTGAGACACATTATACTGACTCCGAGCCGACCAGTCCTTGTTGTGCCCATTAATGCCGGGCGCCAGACAGGGACCAACAAGTACCATATTTTAACATGTTTTGGTATGACAAGGTCGGGGATCGAACCCATGACCTTCCGCTCTCCGGGCGAACGCTCTAACCACAACACCATAGAAGCGGTCTCCAGAGAAGGGAAAACGTCAAACGAATGCTGATTGCAATATACATCAGACACCATTGTCCGAAAATACACATTAGCAGGGGGTGAGGGGTGGTACCGGTACCACTAATTGCACCATAAAGCAATATACTACTGACCAGGGAATGTGGACAACCGCAGGTGCTGTGAGAAAAACGCATAAAGATGTTACATAATGAATTGTTGCATCATGTGTAAATAGTATCAATGACAAAAAAGGGCACAGTGAGCACGAAGTTATATTCATCATCACCACATCAACATTAGGTTTGAAAAGTGTGGATGTTTTTTGTAGTTTTTGTATTAGGTATTTTTGGTTTGTTTGTTATATTTTATATTTGTTTCTTCATATTATCTTGTTTGGGAGTGAGTGGGATCTTACACCAAGCTTCTGCCATAAGATGGCATTGTTACGACTTCGTAGGTGTAATCCCTTTTTTTTGTGTGGAAGAAATGCCTACATGTCTGACGGACACTGAATAAACCTTATAATGAAGACTGCATACATAACATGAATCAAATACTTGCCACATATTACTTAATGATTAATGATTTACCTACATTTACTGACATCCACACAACAAAAACCACGTTCAGGTTTTTTGGCATGTATCGTTTGGTTAATTATCACCTGAGGTCTTAAAATAAAGTTGCGATTCAATATATCGCCTGTAAGTTTGAATTCTTTGGACAGGACTCGGACATGAAATATTAATTTCTAAGATTTGGCCTGACATAACTGTGGTAACTTCTCCCAAAACTAATTGCATGTACACACTTTCTTTATTAGTGTAATATTGTTAGTCTGTGTACTGAAGAAGCCTTTGAATTGAACTGTTGTCCTAATGACTGATCCATCAAGAGTCAACCTCCAGTAGCTGGTGAGACTATGATTGTGAGCCGTTAAAGGTTGGAAGCGGGATGTCCGGATTGTAAGGTCATGAGCAGGAGTAGTCTAATCAGGATCTAGATCTACTCAGCTATGTGTCAACCAGGGAGGCGTTCGACATTTCAAGACAGAAAACCTTCTATGTGAGCTATTTTTCTAATGTTTTGTTGATATTTCACAGGTGCGAGCTTTTTATATGTTATGACAGTAGATTACCGATTTAACTGTTTATATAATTTGATTTGTCTATTTTACCACACGTTCTTCTTACCGAATCACTTTCTCAGTTCGATACTTAAAAGCAATGTCATTATATAGCGTTGACAGCCAGCCTGTCTGCTAATGACAATATTCAATACACAACTTCGATCACTGACCACATGCAATTTGAACTTAACACCTATCAGGCTATACACCATAAACAAAACGGTCTCTGTCACATTATGTAATTACACAGACAGGCAGTTGCAAAATGTTATACACAAAAAATTAGCATGTATTTACAAAACCCAACATCTATATATATACACACACAATGAGCCGTGAAGGCATCTGCAAATGAACCAGCCGTTACACTTGAGTACACACCCACCCGCTCTGACTGGGTTCGGTATCCCGGGTGCTTCGTTTCGAGGAAAGTAAACCCAAGTACAAAATATTGCACTTTTGATTTGCGATTGTTTGCTTATAATTTTGTTTTATGTTTTTTCATAATGAGCAATGTATATTATATGTCATGAAAATGTGATAATTGTGTTTTAATTATGTTTGATTGTTTGGTTGCATGTGACCTTTAAGCCTCACATCATATCTAACACAAATAGGGAACCGTTATACGGTAAAAAAACCGGGAAACGATATTCTAGATCTATGGTAAGATTATCGCCAGATAGTTTTGCAGCCTTTTGACACAGTTCATAGATCACGCGTCATTTCTAAATCAGTACAATAGTCCAGAATACGTACAAACACTTACAATGAGAAAGATATCAACGTTGATAAAGACAGATGAATACGGGTACACATACTTAGTATTAATGTGTTGGTTAATTTTGATTTGCAGTTTTCCTATCATGAGGCATAAGAGGTCTTGTTAATCACATAGAGCGAAATTTCGATTAAAGTGACTACAACCAGGCGATGAGAGGTATGTAGTAACAAGTAGTACTGCACTGCCTGTAACAACAACAAGTAATAGATAACGGGTAACGCACACGGTTTAGTCTCTATTCGCCTACATCTAAATTCGCCTACAAAAATACTGTAGGCTAACTGGGATTAGAAATTGCACCCCTACTCTTATAATGAACCTGACTCACTGGTCAGTGCCACACTACATCTTGATCGACTGTTATAAGGATATTTGATCGATTCCAACGAAAAGTGTACACAGCTAGGTATAAAGTGTCCAAAGTAGAATTGCTTGCACCTTGTAATTCTTTTTACCATTGTAAAGTCAACATATTTGCCTCTTATGAAAATCAGTTGCCATCACTAATCTCCAAAAGTGACAAGTTGGTGGATCATCGAAGTTGAAAGCTCATTTTCTTAATTGCCTACAAATACTAACATCATACCTTGTATATCCTGTGATTAGATGGATTGTGTGTTGCCTAATATCCAAATTCAGGTAACCTCCCATTACCCCTACATGCCACTACCCCCTACAGCTTATAACAACATAGTTTATGGTCTGTTGCATAACTAATCTCCTGCCTGTTACCTATTCCATACAGTGGACTGGTCCACTTAAGATGCACAACATGACACAAGACAGATTTTAAAAGTGACTTTAATACATGTGTTATCACAAAGTACCACATCATTGAGATCAATTGTCAAGTTTTTCAGTCTATTTACATTCAGTGTTTTAATCATCTCATCTCATATCACATCAGGATAAGAGAAAAACCAAATTATTACATTATCAAAAGTGTGACCTTAATACATCACACATTGAGATCAATAATTGTCAAGTTTTTCAGTCTATTTACATTCAGTGTTTTCATATCATCATATAAGGATGAACAAAAGATCACATTATCACAAGTGTTTCATATCAACATATCAGGATGAGAGAAAGACCACATTATTACATTATCACAAGTGTTCAAGTGTCAGTGTTACAGTCTATCCAAGCTTGAGCAGGTAGCCGACGGCGTCAAGAAACTGAAGAGGGGATTTCTGTCCACGCTGAAGCTGTTCCTTGAGTCTGCACAGACGGTTGTCGATCTCTCTGTACACTCGTTTTCTGTTTGTTGGCGCAGCACCAAAGTCAATCTGAGCAATCCTCACTCTCTCGGCGTGTTCGACTCTCCTGATGACTTCTACAAATCTGTAGATGTTCGGGTGCCTGTGTGGAATTTCTCGATTCAGACGGTTGTGGAATCCTTCGTCGTATTTCTTACCACATCGCCAACAGTTGTGACTCTTCCTTTGCATGTTGACTGCACACACTTCCAGTGTACACAGGTCTGTCGCTCAACATTCTTAGTGTGAAGATATCCATCCAACAGAACTTGACGGCTACCTCTCCGTGACATAACAAACTCAACATTGCGAAGACCAGCCATGTTGATGCCATGTTTGTTTCATGTCAGCACTTATATACTGTATGGAACAATCTCAATTTCCTGTATCATCTCCACGTTTTATTTCTCTCAACTTCTCAACATTGTAATATATGTAACATTAAAGTGCACTATAACAACTTTTCTTAACAACATTTAGCAATCACAACACTTTTCCAATTGTATGTTTCTTCTACTCAGGGTTGAGGTTTGTTTTCATCATGAGACCACTAATTTCCTTGCCACAAAAGACTAATCACATTTATGCATCCCTTGATCTCATCTATGCTCCATGCACTAATCCCTCTTTAGGATTAGTCTATTATATCAGACAGGTAAATGCTAGGTGTTGTTTTAACTAGCTGTAGGGGTACTGGAGTGTAGGGGTAGTGGCATGTAGGGGTTATGGGAGTGAACCCAAATTCACTGTTGTTCTGCATGCACAATATGTTGATGACTATAGATAGTCTATTTAGATAGACTAAATTTTGGGTGTAAGATAAAAAAAATGAAACAAATATCGCATAATTCCTTGTATTTCATAAACGTTTATATATGTCAAATTAAATCATAGCTGGTATATTAAAACATCGAACCGTTTGGAAATTGTTTATCTAAATGCATAGGACATGTGAATAAAGACTGTTTACAACCAGTTTAAGGCTTTCTCTTTGTTTGGTCTCTGTGTCTATCGAAAAGTAGCAATGTCATTTTCACTGATGGAAATGTTATCTATCAAATGTTTCAACTGACATTTGTATTCAAAGAAAGCACATCACAAATGTTCAAAACGCTTGAACTATTTAGGTCCTTAAAGCGGGTGGTCACCTGATCAAGTTGAAGTGAGATTCTACCATGCCTTCAATAAATACTGGATTGTGGTTAATCAAAGTCATTCAGAGGTATATAATCACGTTATATACCTCTGATTTTCCAATAGAGTATGTAGTATTTTTAATCTTAATAACAGACCTTGGTAGAATGGAGATTAAATCATAATAGCTCTAAATTTTGTATTTAAAAACTTACGCTATACATAGGGTTTTTAATTCAAATTTAGAGCTATTATAATTTTGTTATAAACCTCTAATTTTTCAACACAGTATGTTTATCTCCTAAATTGACATCTGCACAAGTTAACTTCCTTAATACTAATGTGATATGATGTGAATTTATGATATGATGTGAATGTCATTGTGATCGGGAAATGACAAATAACAGAATAAATAAATAACTGACAATTAGAAATAAAGTCTTGTTGTCCTTCCACTACTTTAACTAGAAGAGTCCACTTTTAGATCATAGGGGTGCCACTAGTTTACCATTGCGTAATCAACAGTCAACAGACCATGAAATGTTGTTTTAAGACTGTAGGCGAATTGGGATGTAGGCGAAATGAGAACATGCCACGCACACACATAGCACAAGTAGTGAAGCCAATACACAGAAAGGATTAAACTGTAAACATGCTGATTGGATGCTAATTGATAAGTTGATTGACAGAGTATATAGCTTGAACTCGTCAGCCGATGTTACGTAATTGCCTTGATCTCTTTTCCAGGTCATAAGTAATGCAATAAATAACAAGTTGTCAATCATAAAGTCGTATGCTTCGTTATTTATTTACCAGTAATAGCCATCCAACAATATCAAATAATGTGTCTAATGTAAAATCGAATTTGCGACATTATAGTTATCATCAGGTTAAATGTTTTTATATCTATATCACAAAGTGTGAGATGCACATTCACTTTTGTCAGTCAGTTCAGTCATTGTCATAGCTCGGTATGTGTAAAACTGCTGTACGCAGAGAATGTTTGTTACTAAATCTTCAGTGTGTGTTTTTTTCAGGGGATAGGTCTCGATAAAATGAAGCAATAGTGACCTGATGGTGTGAAATTCATAACGTTTGTCTCTCATTTTGTAATTCGTTCGCACAGAGAATCCTAACAATTACGTACCCAGTCATATTCAGAGGATGTTATGTAAGGGCAAACTTTTGATAATTGAATCAGTTTCTCATGCTGGTTCTGATAGACACGTGGGACATTAGCTTTAGGATCGAAGATGTGTCTTGCTATCAATGTATTTTGAAGCAATTACAATATTATGTACAATCTCACTTACTTCATTTTTTATGAGATGTTTTATATTTACATGTTACCATGAATGACGGTTTTTTGCTTTTAAGCTTCACACCACTGACGAATTCTCTAAACACGCTAGTCTTACCGTCAAATTATTAATGTAAGTTGAAAATGTACATATTGCAAATGCCCAAATGACGTTGGTTATTGATTAGGCATTATACTGACAGTGGCGTTGGTAGTGTATTCAACAGACCAGTGAAAACAACACGACTGTGGGTGGATGGGTCCTCCTTTGGTCAAATGTTTGTTCCCTCCGAAACATGAGTGTCACGGGTTGCATATGAGTGACCAACGCGACTCACACCCGTGTGCAACGTGTGTCACACGGGTCTCACAGGTGTGGTCAATGGGTTCCACATGAGTGACCAACGCGACTCACACAGGTTCCGTCACGCGGTGCACACACGTGTGCGAGGAATGAACTTTTAGGCAGTAGTGTATCTAAAATTAATTCAGCATCTTTGTGAGGTTTATACTTTTTGCAAAAATAAATGAAATTTAATAGAATTTAAATCCATTTTCTAGACACATTTTATTCATTTTATCTAAACACATTTGCAGTTGCCTTTCAATAGAATGCATTTGTTTACCTCAACAAGAAATATTACACAAAAATTGATCCATCTATCTTGATGCTGAAAAGTGTGACAGATAAAATAATGCTTTGTTGGACAAATGATTCTAAGCACACTGAATGATCGATGGTACTTCTGTTTTTCCGGAAGCTACATTGTATATTGGTAATTCAATCAACCACCTGATGGATGGACAGACAATAGGCAATACACCATTCCATGAAGGGAGCTAAAAGCCAAACAGTATGACTTCTCACAGTACAGTGGAAGCTGTGTAAACCGGCACACATCAGGACTGAAGAAATAAACCGGTTTACACACAGTACCGGAATGTAGAGCTGACACGGTTACCTACGACTAGAACTGAACCAGTTTTATCACTTTCATATACATTGTTGTATAACGTGGTTCTCTCAATTTCTCTCTCAACTCACTAATTACATGTACAAGTATACCCATATTGAACTAAGATTAAATTATCTTTGTCAGCAAGCATGTAGTTTCAACGCAGGATTAATTGGTGACAATACATATCCAACCAACTCCTCACAACATGCCGGATTAGACAGAGCTGATTACTGTATAAACACATATTCGGGCAGCTCATTTCATGCCGAGATCTGGAATTGACAGCTGCTGGATTGCAGAGATTTATATGATGATAAATGTACTAGCCACAGAAGGGACTGAGATTTTATGCCGGTGTTGACAACTTGCCGGATTGGACAGCTGCCTGTTTTGACAGCTTCCACTGTAGTTTTATCAGGAGTTTACATCTTGGGTTTTGATTCAATTAAAAGAATGGAAATCAGTCTCATTCATTTACACATTAAATATTATAGGACGTTACTGTAACACTGATGTGGTGCAGATGGAAATATTTACAAACAGTTACCAGAACTAAAACATTGCTTGAATGCCTTCTTAAGGAGTGTATAGTTCTCGTGTGATTTAGCCATTATGCAAATTCAGTGGCAGTCTATAAACTTACAGTTTTATATAAAGCTATTATCACAGAAATACTGCTGAACAATTTCCCCAGAACTGTGATAAAATTCAACCCATATTCTTCTATCGAACACATTAGATATGGCAACTGTAGCAATATGAGGTGATACATATTTTCTGAAATAACTAGTCACAAAATTTAAGTTTTGATGAATGTTTCTATTTTGGGAAAAATGATTTTCCCAGTTCCAAACTTGCCACTAATATACCATGTATACCCAGAACTTGCATTTGAATTAATTTCCAAATATAGTATAAGGGAATCTTACCCATAGAGGACATATGCAGCCAGTTATGATGTTATCAATATGTGACTTGCCACCAACAATTAATTTCCTTGTTTGTCAAGTTGGCAATATTCTTATCATCATACAGTCATGGACATGGTAGTTACTGATTTTGTATATCATAATTTGTTCAAGGAAAATAAATTTAAATGATTTAATAAATGCTCTGTATTGAGTTGCAGACAGCTTATCTTTAGTACCAACTAATTTATGATCTTAATTATTGGTACATATATTTTTACATCATTATGCTCTTTTGTTTAGCTAAATATATATGCACATTCAAATCAATATCTGATATGAAAATTTTAATGACCTGGCAATAGTCAATTTTTTCTCAACCGGACATTACACAAAAAAGCACAGACCTGCACTGAAATGCATTTAGTGTTGGCTCAAATAAACTTGCACAAATACAATGAAACTCTAAAATCAAAATATCCTGCAATCTAGTACAGTACAAACCTTTGCTAGATGAAGGCGGCCATTGGAAGCTCTCACAGTCAGCAGAATGTGATTTGTGAAAAGGAATATCTGACGAACTACCTCCTTTTTTGATTCTTTAAATGAAGAGCTGAAAGACCCCAGTCTTCCACGACTTGATTTTCCTCTCTCATGAATTACCTGTAGCAGAGGCCCTGAAAACCACAAAGGACAGACATACTTGTATTAGTTCTCTCTACAGCACTAACACCATGGTTTGTTGTGCTTCACTGCCATCTGTGAGAAAGACGCAGCAATAAACATGTCTTCCCTCACATAAACATAAATGAAAACTCCTCCAGATTAGATTCACACAGAAATTTAATCACAGGCCAAAGTTATAATTATCCCATCATGAATGTCAATTCTTTTAAGTTTAAAGATATTTCATTGCAGTTGGCAGACACATGCATTTCAATATTATGTGTACATAAATGCTCCAGAATAAATCAATAGATATAGCTTGGGCTATTGGGAAAGCAACATAACTGTAACAACAATCGATATATTCAGATTCACATACCAGAAATGAAACAAATGGTAGATAAGCATTCCAAATAAAAAAATCAAGTCCATTATTAAGTAATATCCTCTCCTATAGCATCAGAAAATATTGTTGAAGAAAACTGTGCTGCATGTCAAGTGTTAATGCTATGCAAGAAGGCAAAAAATGCTACATCCTGGTTCTTTTGTCAAGATGCTGACTCACATGTTTTGCTTGTACATGACTGGACTCAGAACAGACCTAATCTACAGCCAGGAAAGACCAACCTACCCTTTTACATCCCCCATTTGGTTACAGACAGGCAAACGTATATACAGACTACAATCACTGACCACAGCCTTGCACATCTCCCTGCCTGCTGAGAACCAGAGTTGTATTGATCTGGCAGCTTCAGGTTTATCAGATCACTTTTCAAAGCTGCATTGACTAGGCTACAAATTTTGAGGAATAAGAGTGATATGGAGGAAGCCAGGTCCTCAAGCCAAAATCAATAGCAGAGCATTGAGTGAATCCGATATGTGGCCAGCAAGCTTAGCAGGTTGGATAGCATGCAGTGACACTGGTACAGCTTTCTGACACCAAAGTATCAATTATATCAGCTTGGATCACTTTAACTGTCTGTCCATTTTGTTATCTTACGATTGAAAACTGTTTAAATCATTGAGGATTTATTACTCAGAATACATTATGAATGAACATGCTATTTGTTTTAGATTTTTAGGCTGCCTAGTGCTCCGTATAAATTTAGTCTTGGATAAACCTTTTTTCATAGTTTCACTTTTATACAAAATTGGAAGATTTGCTTTTATAATGGGCATAATAATCTTATAATAATTTTATAATCTAAAACAAATCCATTGTCCATCTAAATATTCACAAGATACAAACGCTGCCAGTGTAACAAAATGTCACACACCTCGATGTGGAACTTGTTCAATCATAACTGAAGACTGTAAATTTACATTTTGTGAAGACAAACTATTTACTATCAAAACCAACATAAACTGCCGCAGCAAAAATGTTTTATGTTTTTATTTGTGCGGGATGTGGTGAGCATTATATTGGAGAAACTGGAATGCAACTAAAGGACCGAGTCACTGTACACAGACAACAAATTCGAGATCCTAATGTGCGATGTATAAATGTAAGCAAACACATTGATGAATGCAGGAATGGCCAGTTTACTACCTTTCCGTTTTATCAATTGTTTAACAATGATAAACAATTACAGATGGAAAAAGAACAAATGTTCATAAGGCTGTTTAAACCTAAGCTTAATACAACAGTATAATTTTGTAACCTTTCCAATGTAACTCAGTATGTATTTGTGCACTGAAACCATAATGCATACGCGTCCACCACTATTGTTTATAACTATGACGTCAAAAATATGACGTCACAAACGTAACCTTACTGTCACCCGCTATTGTCACTAACTGCTTAACGTCATACACATGATGACGACATAGCTATTACCATTATGTGTCGCCTATGACGACACTCAGCTTTCATTGTACACCTGAAGAGCCGTTGAACGGCGAAAGATCTTGTGCAGATATAAAGGAGATTTGACAAGAAGAAATATCTGGACTCATTTTTTTTATATATATACACACACACACTGATGTTCAGTCCAGCAATAACACAGGTCAATAGCATGTATGTAGGCCACAAACCCATACACAAGTATACTAGGCACATAAAGAAACTGTACATACAAAAATTTAAAATCTAAATTTATCACACCTGTGTAGACACATAAGGATTTAAACTCAGAGATTAGTGACATGTATCCAACATGCATGCACGTGCTACGTTCCGTGACGTCAGTGGTTTCGCCCTTGAGACGTGCAATACGTTGTTGTACGTGCATTCCGGGAAAGAGAAACAGAGCAAATGAATGCCACACAATACTGTCACTTTGGACAGCTCAACCCCTGCCCTTGCGATCGTTCAAAAAATTAAATGGCTATTGAAACGCACAGCATGCCAAGGCTCACGTCTGCACAACGTCATGAGGCCGTTGGGATGGTCCGTGGGGGAATGTATCAACGACAAGTGGCTGCACATTTCCACTGCCACCGGAACACCATTTCTGCACTGGTGAGGCGCTACCAGAACACAAATGACGTAATCGATCGGCCACGTTCTGGACGTCCACATGTAACAACGCCAAGACAGGACAGATGGATAAGGGTGACCCATCTTCGCCACAGGTTTCAGACTGCAGTGATGACTGCCCGAACCATCCCAGGACTTCGCCGTATCCACCCCAACGCAGTTAGACAACTTTTTCGTCATCACGGGATCAGACCATGACGTCCCGCCATACGGCCTATCCTGACACAACGTCATCGACAAGCTCGCCGAATGTGGTGCAGAAATCATGTCCGCAGACCCTTGTTTTGGTGAAGAAATGTTGTTTTACAGATGAGTCCAGGTTTAACATTTCCCATAGTGATGGACGTCAACGTGCCTATAGATGCGTGGGAGAACGTTATGCACAGGCCTGTGTCTTGGAGAGGAATCGCTTTGGTGGTGGTCCCGTGATGATTAGGGGTGGAATAACAGCATGCCGAAGAACTCATTTGGAGATTGTTCAGGGTAACTTAACTGGTGTGGGCTACAGGGATCACATTCTTTGACCTGTGGCAATTCCTTTTCTGCAATGTCATGGTCCTGAGTAGTAGGGGGGAATGGGGGTACGAAATCACTTTCAACAAAAGCCTCTGCAAAGCCTTATTTCACAAATAAGGCTTTGGTCGGACCCTTGATCCAGCTACCATTACCCCTACTGCTTTCCCGATCTTATAAAAAGTTGAGACGCCAGCGGGATATGAACCCCACATGTACACCTCACAACCGCACTACTCAACCGACTGAGCTACCGGGGACTTAGCTGAAGTATGTCGGTTTAACGGGTCTTTACTGGGATTGCATCATCTATCCTGAGATTGCATCATCGCTCCACGTGCCGCTATGTCGTGTTGACAGGAGGTAACATTGTGCCGTACGGTACGATCAATAATTCCTCTCTAACGAGCCCTCTCCCTTGCCCATCTCTCAAGTAGTACAAGTTCGGCTCGTCGGCTTTCATGTCCACTTTATCTATGTTGTAAGTTTTGACTGACCATACTGGGTCAGTGGCTCGCTTACGGCTATCACCCTCGTGTTCCCCCGGCTGGTATAGATACCTCACTAGGGCCCTAACTGGTATCTGTTTCTCTTTCCCACGCAATGGAGCAGCCGACTCTGCCACTATTGATTTTAGTTTGATAGCGTCTGCCGGTTTCTTGCCGGTGAGACGGGTGGCTTCATGGTTGATTGCCGACACCACCTTGGGTAACCTCGCGACCCATTCAGTCGATCGCTTCCCCGGGTTGGCCATCTCCCTAGCATACTGATGCCCGATACAGTACCCACGCGGGCTGTAGTAAATAGCCTCAAACTTTCTCTGGTTCCATGACATGTCTTGGTTCAATTTTCTCATGCCCGTACGCGTACGTGTTTATCCCATCAATAGCTATCCAACGCTTAGTGTCCATCGGCGACAGGGACGTCTTGTTTATAGTCAGTCCGTATATCCTATGCCCATCACTTCTAAGTGTGTTCATTTTATGTCTAAAGGTACGGGTCTTGAACAGGGCTTCCTTGAATCTGGCGTGTTTGATGTGTTGTTTAACCACGTACTTCTTAACACCCTTCGCATTCCGGATCTCACCATTGTCAGCCTTCAGGATGGAGTACATCTTAGGTCTCAAACCTATGTACTCAGCTATGTGCGTGCCAGCACACTCGTCCTTCATCTTACCTAGGACCTTTTTATTTACCGTGCTGTGTATGGCATGGTCCTTGGGGTAGTCGCTGGTGTCATACAAATCGAGGCGTTTTTTCATGTCCTCATTACCGTCCTCGGTTCGAATCTCCATCAGCAGGGAATCCGTGTCAGTGTACAGCACTTCACACCTGTCGTCGTACTGTTTCTTAAGCTCGTTGTAGTAAAAGTCGTACATCAGGTGTTTGGATAAATCGAGGATGCTCACCCCCCCAGTAAACAGGCCAGTTGAATTTGATGTGGCTTTTCTTCATGTGTAGGGCAACTAGGTCATCGGTGAATATCTTGCTACGGTTGAATGCCGGACTGGCTATCAGTCTCCTGAGCTTGTCTTCCTCATTCGACCGAACCAGCTTCACGGTCACGCATTTCCTCAGGTTCTCCATAGTCATACCAAACACCGAGTTGTTCATGAGCTTGTAGAGGTTTTTCTCAAAGTCACTGGTGGCAAGCTTTCGGAGGTCTGTGTTCATTCTGATGTAAGGTTCCATCCAGGGGCTCTGGTTGAACATTAGCACCCTGTGTATTTTGGTCAGCCTCATACCCAACGACAGGTACAGCTGTAGGTTGCGATAGTGAACGATGTACTTGGTCTTATTCATTAAGTTGGGCACGAGTCTGCCAGCCGCCCACCTAACAAGTTATGTTGGTACTCAGACATCCAGTCTGGGTTAACCCTCATACGTTCGGGGGCCAGGGGGTAGCTGTTGTGTGATGTGTGTAATGCCTTGGGGTATTCCAAGTCCACCTCGAGGATATAACCTTTGTTTGAATCTGGTGCGATGCTCATAACATCGACCTCGTGCGATGCCCATTCGAATCCCCCTGTGGGTAGATACTGGCTCATGGCCCAGCCGTACAAGTTGTTGGCGTCGAGGTAGAGAATATGATTGGTTGGCTTGCTCGGGTCGTAGCCCTTCACGTATTGATTATTTGCTTTCGCGTATCGTTTGGTTGCCATGGAAATCCCACCTCGCAAGCCTTTCTCAATGAATAGGTGCATGTCGTAATCTGTGAGCAATTCCAACTTAACTTCGGTCTTTTTAAGCAAGGCAGCCCACGACAGACCTGGGCTGGTGTAGTACCATGCGGGGTCGAGTACTGCTTGAAACATGTCCGCCTAAACGTCTCAAACACATCGGCTAACAGCAGTACATCTGTCCTCAAGTACAGGTCGTGATAGTCACCCAGATTCTTACAACCCAGTTTATTCCATACTTTAATAGCGTGCGAGTAATCGTCTTGGGATATTGCCGAGTCGGTCAGGTTGCTGTAAAATTCTCTGATGGGGGGTAGTCTGGTCTCGGCCCAACCATCCATGTACTCGTAGGGGTACACACCCTTCCTCATCAGCAGGGGTCTAGTCTCGGCGTCTGTGTATCGATCGGTAATAGGGAAGGTATCGTTGGCCTTGACCAGACTGTCGAGTGACGACAGGAGGAACTGAACCGAGTCGATGAACCTCAGGCCATTCAAGCTGAAGGAGATGTATCTCTCCATGTTGTTGGGGATGCACGTAAGGTTGCCGTCAACCCTCGCGATGGCCTGCATGATCAAGTGAGAGTCGTACCCTCTCAAGTTGTGAAAGACCACGGGGATGTTTATTGTCTTAGGGGTTATTCTAAGCTTGAGGTTACACGCGCTGTGAGCGACGCCTCTATACTTACCGGTGACGTGACAGTGATCTCTCACCGAATCACCGTTAAGTGGTGAGTTGCACACGTGACAATTAGTGCTACAGGCGTGAGCTAGCCGGTCGGCTTGGGTCATACGCATGGGGGCGACTGTATACAGTGCATTCCTAATAATTTTTTCTTCCTCCTGCAAACACTTTAGAAACCTTTCAGCCGCGTCGGGACCCCTGTACACTACCGGAGCTTTCGTTTCCCCATCACAACGGACGACTACGTATCCAAACCCACAGGCTTCATGCTCCTGTGTTTTCTGTGTGGTGGGAGTACCCCCGGCAACCTCAACGGGTTTGACCAAGGCTTCAAAGTCGACGTATATAACATAAGGCACAGACATTTGGTTCTTGTCGACTCGTATGGCCGTTTGCCCCACACCTTGGCAATCCTCCCGGTGGGATTCTAATAAATCAGCTCGTGTGAAGCCATGTAGGCACCGTTCGCAGAAGTGGCTCTTTTCTCTGTGTGCCGATTGGTCATACAACAGCCTGCTAAAGTGTTTTATCCACGCATAGTGGTACTTGTCACCTCGCTGGATCATGAATATATTGATAACGCGGCCACCCAACAGTTGGGGCCCCCCCAACGGACTGACCCTGTGCACTATTGTTGTGTTACCTTCGTGCCCAAAGACGTTTATGGCTATATTATTCTGTTTTTCTATTTTAGTGATCTGAGATATGGGGGTGGGTTCATCTATACCATCCCAGTTGAGCCCATCGTCTTGGGGATAACTAGAAGGCCTGTTCGAATTAGTGTCAGCTGGAAACAAGGCTGACCTGATAGCTAACCTCAGGCAATCGTCTCCTCTATTCTTGATGTTGACCATGGCCTGTTTTTTCTTATAGTAGGGGGGCAAGTCTAGGTATGATCCGCCTCTGAACGGCATGTAGTTAGCTATGTCTAGATAGACATTATCGATTTTATCTACAGCCCACCCAGACCCCAAGTGTGTGTAGCGTTCTAGGTATTCTCGTATCTGCTGAAAACTGGTATCGATTGATGCGTCTATGGTCTCTGTATGTGTGACGACCTCTTGCCTACCTCGGAAGTAAGGCTGAACGTACTCAGTGACCCCATTCCCTGCCTGCTTATCGAGTGACATTTTCACTGTGATCTGAAACTTGATACTTCCCAGATCGTTTAGTTCCTGGTTTACTTTATCAGCTATCAGAGGCTTGATATCTGTGATGTCTATGTTCCTATCAACATGCATGCGCCAGCCTCTCAAATAGTTGCCTACAGAGCGCTCAGTGGGTATGAACTGTAGGTCAATAGCTCTATTCTGCCGTAATAGTTCTACAAGCTGTGGTTTCCTCATACGGGAATATCCACCTAAACCCAAATTGCGTACTTCGGCTTTTAATTGTTTTACAGTGGGGAGCTGAAGGTGACCTTTCAGCGCTACGGGGTCATGTGATAACAATGCGACTAACCCGGCTCTCCCCAGGTTTGAATAACCCGTGAGCCCAAGCTGTTTTGCTTGGACTTTTAATTGTTTTACCGTAGGAGGGACTTGCAGGCCTAGTAGCCGCAACAAGGCTGATTTCCTCATCCTAGAGTAACCAATCACACCCCTCTGGCTCGCGATCTGCTTGAGTTCACTAACAGTAGTCATAGTTGCGTACACACCTAGGTATATCAATCTCTAATTGGGCCGCCGGCAGGGGAGGTAACTCCTCCAACCTTGATAAAAAATATAGTGAGGCGTCCATAAAATCCTTTAGTAAATATCTAGATACACCTTATCGATTATTCCCTCGGCCCACCCGGAACATGCGCAGCATAGTAGGGTGTTTTGTATTACTTGCAATGAGTCATCAACAAGTATATCTATCTCCCCATGCACATCTACTCGCCCCCCCCATCAAAGTAATTCCAAGTGTGTCCAGCCCATGATACATCAAACCCTACTTTTACCATGATTGTAAACGAGCACCCCTTATATAGTTCACTAACAATCATGGGTTTGAGGACACTGATATCTATACTTTTCCCCACATCCATCTGCCAGCTTCTCAGGCAACCTTCCCTGGACTCAATTTCCACAAACATAGTTATACCTAGGTGTGCACAGTCTCTAATTGGGCCACTACACTGCTATCCTGAGAAGTCGCCTACGTTCTTTTATGTAGGCCTTTTTATTCTCGTAGATGAGATGATGTCTGACTACGTTCGCCCTGTGAGCTTTGCATAGGCAGTAGTGCCCTTTAACCCCTATACCACACACAGAACACGTGTAGTTAGGGCTTCCCATGTGGAAACAACAGTACCCCTCAGTCCTGCATCTCCTATCACAGGCTTCTTTCTTCCCCATAAGTATGTATTCGCATCGGTACGGAGCAGGTCTCATCTTTGGTATACTTATATGAGTACTTAGTCTAATTGTTTTGCAACCAACGCAGTCGCTGCTATACCCAGCGCGATGAAGACCAGTTCACGGTCCATTTGCCCCTTGGATGGTGTGTAGTACTGAGCGAGTGTGGGTTTATTGAGTGGTTCCAGCTGTTTACCTGTTAGTAGGTAGTATTCTCTCGCTGCGTCGTCGACATCTTGGAATGTTTTAACGGCACGGCTCTCACGCCTGAGTTGTTCGTTAATGTAATCGATCCTCTGGAGACGTTTTTTAGCGTACTCGGATTGTGCCGCCTGTAATTTCTCAATAGCGAGGTCGTGTCGCTTCCCCTCTGCCTGAATCTCAGCCGCGTGTGACTCTCGTAGTTTCGAGAAGAGGAAATTACTCCCGGAAAATGCTAGGGCATTTACTAACGCCCCACCGACCATCATGGCAATCGTAGCCATCCTATATTTACTTCATAATATTTTCAGGTAGTATCCCTTGTTTTACTAGGATGTCCTTTGTGGCCATCGCCATACCAAGGTTCATTATGAGCATGCCCATATCCTGCAGGTTGAAATCTAGCTTGATAGTCGGTTGTTTAAGTACCATTTTGGTCAACCGAGCGTATCCTACGGCTAGACTGGCGACCACGGTGGCGTAGTATGCGTCGTTGACGAACGTTTTCCCCTCAGACATTATGTATATGATATAAAAATATATATTTTATTGCATGATATGTGGGTTGACCCCTAATTGCGGGGGTTTCTCCACGGGATCCCTTTGTCGTGTATATAACCATGAGATAGCCACGGCAGCAGTTACGCCTACAACCAACAAGAGTTGAGTCGGGTTCACCGTTATACTTTTATGTTGGTGACACCACCTTTTTTTACCGGCAGCTACTCTCTTAGGGTTCTTCTGCCTGGTGACTGTAGGGATCTCCTCCCTGTGGGGTTTTCCCAACGTGGTGGTCTCCCCCAGTTGTGGGGTCTCCTCTGAAGGGGTCTGGGGTTCCCCCAGTTGTGGGTGTCTCCTGTGCAGCATCCATCCTGTATACTATTATTATTATTTTTCCCCTCCTTAAATTGGCAATGTTTTGCCGTGATAATCGCCGCCGTCACCGGGGCTAAAAACATACCGTATTTGTGGTACAACATGCAGCTGATAGAGCTCAAGGCGTGTTCAATAAAAGGGTCTTTATCAAGGGCCTCCCACAGGTAAAGTCGGCGCTCCGGGGGGATGGGAAGAAAGTATGACGCAATACCAGTGTATATCTGGGTCATAGCCAATCCTATAGTTTTCGTCATTTCTGCCCCGAGTCTAACCTCGTATCTAGCGTACAGCTTATCGATTTCTTCGGCTGACATTTTGTGAATTTTATCGGGAGTGTATTCCCCAAAGTAATGTTTGGCTTTGCCACCAACAGCCAACGCCACCAGTCTCTCTCGCTTATCATCATCCCCTCGCTTATCATCGTCCCCTGGCACCAACAGTTGTTCGAGCAGTTCATCACACTCCATCTTAAAATGTAACAAGCAAGTTTTAGTTTTAACAATATAATATACGGTGTAGGCGAAACACAGAGAAATGAAGGTTAAGTTGCACACAACGAACACTTCAAAAACAACCATAACTATAACTATAACTGATAAGTGCTAAACGCTAAGCATTTGCTAAGCTTTGCTAAGCTTTGCTAAGCATTTGCTAAGCTTTGCTAAGCTTTGCTAAGCTTTGCTAAGCTTTGCTAAGCATTTGCTAAGCTAAAACACCCTATAGGCTACTGGTTGGTCGGTCTTGAGCACTAGCTTAGCATGTTTAGTTTCAGCGAGCTGTTTCTTTACACGTTCCCGTTCTAATTTGCTCATCACATCGTTCTCTCTCAAACACTCCTCAAACGAATCCCTGTCCTTGCAGTGGAATAAGGCTACCCATCGCGTCTGCTCCCTGAGGTCTTTCAACACCGAGTTGAACTTCTGCGTTAGTACCCAGACGCTGTGCTTTTGGATTATAATGGGAAGGGCCAGAGAAGGCCAGGTACGGTAGCAAGTCTCTCTTTTTTGTTATCTCACGATTAGCGCAGCAGTCGTCCAGTATGAACAGCGTCGGTTCCCCTTTAAATTTCCCGTGATAAGCCTTCAACCAGACGTGTCCCCGGGTCGACTCTGTGTACGTCCGGGTCCGTCATCACCCAAGGTCTTTCCATGTACGTTTTATTCATTTGCAGAGTAGGGCACATGATAACGATGTTGTCGAACACATCCCTGTAGTACCCCTCCAACATATCCAACACGAAAACAGTCTTCCCACAGCCCGTCTGCCCGCACACTATGGCGCAGTGTGGGTCGCGGGGCAAATCAGTAGGCAGTGGCCTAGTAGATGGCTTGCCGCCATCAGTAGATGGCTTGCACCAATCTCCCATTGTCTATATTAAGTTGCGCGTCCATAATCACGTACAGATATAATTTCAACTTGCCAGCGGGTTGAGCCTTCTTAGTAATCTGGATTGTTATCCCCTCGCTGCCGTTGTCGATGCAGCGACCACTACCGTGCAGTTTATCGTCATCCGTGGATCGCATGTCCAACCACAGCGCGTACTTGGTGGTCAGGTACTCATCGATCTGCACGGCGGATAGGTCCAGGTCCTTGATGACGTGTTGGTGCCGGGTTGGTAGTTTCATTATCTCATCCCACTGCTGGTGCGCCCTCATACCCGCGCTGAACAGCTGATTGGGCACGCCCTCTATGGTCACTTCCACCTTTTCAATCTCGGGGTTGAAAAACTTCTCGCTGTCCCTTCGGAATGGCTCGTAATCCTCCACGGGGACGACCAGGATGCCTTTCATCGATCGCGCCGGCACGTTTAGGTTTATGTTCCACAGTGTGTCGCTCTTATCCCGATTGATCGCTCTATGCCTCAGGACCCTATCGTACAGAATGGCTACCTTCCCCGAGTACTGGCTTCGAACCTGCCTGGCCAGCTCTGGGCTAGTGACCATGTCGAACTCCAGAGAGATGTTGCCTATGGCGTAACTGGCCTCATAGCCGTTCGGCGTACGCACGACTTTGCTGTAGTCGTTAAACATGAGCTTGTATTCAAAGCTATCACCCAGCGCGGCCTGGTAAAACGGCGTGTGTCCCGTGAGCAACTCGAAGTCGAGCGGCACGCAGAACCTGTTCCCGTACCCTTGGGCGATGGCCTTTTCACCGTCCGTGATCTTGTCTAACTGGTCTTGCGTGAAGCCGTATCCAACGTGCGACCGGGTCGATTTGCTGATGCCCTGGTACACGTCATTGACGCGTTCTCCCTCGCTTTTCCAGAGGTCCCCGTAGCAATAAAATATGTCGCTGTCGTCGATGCTCAGCACCTCGTTACCGCTGATCTTGATGGTGGTTTTCTTGATAATGGCCCGACCTACGTTCCGCACTAGCTCGCGTTTGTTGTTGTTGGAGGTCAGCGTGAGGTTGAACGCTAGTCGAACCGTGCCTGGTACAATGAGGTCATTCTCGCCAAGGTTTGGGAATCTAACCAGCAGCGTTTGGTTCTGGTCTATCTTGCTGGGATTGTTGTTGATGGTCACCGACTGGCGCACGGCTCTGACGCCTAGAGGCTCTCTTGCTCTTCGAAAAGGATCTAGTTTTCTACCATACATTGTTATATAAATGAAATATATAAGTTTTAATACTAAATAATGGCTGAAGGCGGTTATGAGTACATCCCTATGGATGATATGTGGGATGATAGTGCCCAGGCATTCGAGGGGGATGACACCACATTCACGCAAGGCAATGAACTCGTGAAGCAGGCCGTCAACAGGTTTTACGATGGTTTAAAAGGGGATAAAAATTACGTCGAGCCGTGGGGGCGAGACTATTCCAAGTTTTTGTTGATGGTAAGGGCACGCTGCGATTGAAGGCTCGCCCAGAGATCGATCTCATGAATAAGCGCACGAGAGAACCGCTCGGCAGTCGCCAAGGGGGTGACTTTATCCGCGATGAACTAGGCTTCATAGATTACGGTGGCGCACGGCCTAAGCTTACCCCGGAGGCCGTTCAAGATCTGCAAGACGTCAGGGGCGCCACATCGGATCAAGACATGACTGATAACATTGAAAAGCTGTTGGCCACCTACCATAACAAACCCTTACCCGGGTTCGAATTTACCGTTCGGGAACTGCGTGGGCTGGACAATGACATGCAAACCATTCGTGGGTCACTCGTGGACAACACGGCCAAACTGGATGCGATAGACGACCACATCGCCCATGAAAAGGTCAAACTCGGTGAAACTGAGGACGAGTCTCTGAAAGCCACCATCGAGGAACGAATAAGTAATTTGGAAGAGGAAAGGAATACCCGGCTGGAAACGGCATCCTCCTTCCGAGAACAGCTTCGATCCCAGATCAGCCGTGTGCGGGAAACCGTTGATCGAGTCCTCTACCAGGACACCACACTAGCTGACAGGATCCGAATCCTCTTCCGAGAGCAAGGCATAACCATCGCCAGCATTCTGACTGCATTGGGCTTCATCATATCAACCCTGGTGGTGTCATTGACAGGGGGTACCCCCACGCCTACCGGCACACCACCAAGTGGTGGGGGTGTCAAAGACTGGATAAAAAAACACCTGAAATCCCTAGGGGAGGCCCTGGCTAAACTGGCTGGTAAGGCCGCCGAAGCCCTGCCCGGCATCCTGGGTAGCATTGTCTCGTGGCTGCTGAGCGCTCTAGCTAAAACGGCCACATGGCTCAGTCAAAACCTGTGGGCAGCCATCGTCGCCGTGGCGGGTCTGGTGTACGTAGTGGCTAAGGAATTTTTAACCAAATGAGCCCCAACCCGACCGCGACCCCGCCAACCACCAGGGCTGTTTTACGATCGATGTGCTGCTGTGCAGGCTGTGGGGGTGATCCCACAGGGGGTGTTGGTTGAACCCTAGGCTCCGGGGGTGGTGCCACTATACCCGTTTCACCGGTCGTGGGTGGTGGGACGTGGGGGACGTTGACATCAAAATTGACTCCCAACTTTTGGTCTGCCGTGGCTATGACAATTTCGTTGTTGTAGCCCACCACTTTTTTTACTCTCAGTTGCATATCACTCGGAGCCATGTACAGTCCCACGTCGAAGACGTAGTCGACTTTCGACCTGGCGTATTCCAACACGTCTTGGTAGCGTTTGATGGCACTCGGGAGATCAACTGGAGAATTGATAGCATCCTCAACGTTAACAACAAACTGTTTCTGAGCGTCGTAAGCAGTCCCCTTACCGAGGATGTTGGAACGCGTTTGCGTCTGCGCACCCAACAGCGCCCACACGTACGTTCGAATCGAGTCATTCAATCTGGAGACCCCGGCACGAGTAAACCCTTTCGACGTGTCCAGCATGAACTTTTTCCAGTCATCCGCTGCCCCCTGCTCAAACCTCCAGACTCGGTAATCCTTGCTGTTGTTGAAAGCCATGTAACGGTCATCCCACTCGTTCGTTGTGAAGTGATGATTCGACTTGAAACCCCATTTTTTCATCTTCTCGCTGGCATCCACGAGGGGCATGTTGTGAACGATGGGGATACCCAACCCGTGGTTCGGTCCCGGCAAACGCCAATGCTTTGTCCTGTGGGACCGGAGCACTGATCTCTTTAAGGATACGGCTGACCTGGTAGTACACGTGGAACGTGAACACAGACTGACTCAGCGGTCCACGCCGAGTGTCGGCCAATGTCACACCACACCCCGTTGTAGCGCACCACACGGCGAAGTTGAGTTGATTCTGCCAGAACTGCATCGGGTTGTTGAACCAAGCATTAGCGTTAGTCACCGAAAACTTATACCGGCTGAACACATCTATAAACTGGGCGTTGATATACATCCCATCAGCGACCACGATCTTCATGTGGGGGAAATCTATATCCAGTTTAGGGTAAAACACTCCAGGGGAGTAAGACACTCCTTGGGAGTACATTTTAAAACTATTATATAATGAGTTTATATACTCTAACATGTACATAACACTTCCAGGAATAACGAGCGGTGAGGCCGTTCAGCTGACGCACGCGATCGATAACACGTCGGGTCAACTCGAAGTCGCACTCTGCGATATCACCTACCTACCGCTATGGACTAACATCAACGCCAGCAACAATAAGCTGTTTGTCAGTGGGGATCGCAGATAGATAACTGACGGCTACTACAGCGTGTGCTCTCTAAGCGACGAGGTCTTCAAACCCCTGGGAGCCGAACTCAAGATGAACGACTCAAACAGCACAGTTGTGTTAATCAACAACGGAAGAAACTCCTTGAGGCTCGGCCGACCATTGGCGAGGACACTAGGTATGCCGCCGGATGAGATAAAACCACCCGCACCGGTGATGATAAATGGATGATATATCCATCATTCGGAGGCATACTGTTCGACTTAGAAGATGTTGAGAGCACTACCTTCGCCCGAAACAAGCCATATACGCTCGTCTTCACCGAAGATGACAAGTGGGTGTTGTTACCCGATAAAGGCGACTGGTTTCTCAATATTAGGCTCTGCTCCCCCTACGTGTTCACGGATAACAAAGACAACCACCTAAACAAAGTCGTGAACAACGGAACCCTGCTCGTGGCTTACGTCCCGACTCAGAGGCGTAGCGTAGTCATCAGCCCAGTCGCCAGTATGGCAGCCCACATGCTATCGAGTAAACCGGGAGTGCAAGATGTGACATTGCAGTTGGTGTCTGAATTCGAAGGCGTGGTCAACATCCTGACGAGCCTACCGGATAACGCCTATCTGATCATCAAAGTCTACCTAGGGGAACCATCGCAGGATGATGTCGAAATCGTGAAGGGGATCAAACTCGGGTGGGCGAAACGGCACCAGTATCACGTTTGCACCGTTTACGTGCGGGTGGGTGTCGACTCCAAAACCAGTCTGCAGGGAGTCACCGTGACCGTGGAAGACACGATATCACTAACCAAGATCTTCCTACCCGACAACATACACTTCATGGGGGGTGAAGTGCACCCCTGAACTATTATCAGAAAACCAGTTGGAAATTATCTCGTAATAGTATTATAGCAATGATTAGGCACCGCCCCAACGCTACGCTTAACGACCTAGGGGACACGGAGGGATTCGGTCAGCCTGGTGAGGAAGGTGGCTCATACATCCTACACTTGAAAGACAACGTGTATAGGCGGGCGTCAATGGCCGATCATCTACCCAAACCCACACTCGGGGGTCTAGGAGACACGGAGGGATTCGATCAGCCTGGTGGGGACGACATCTCGTACGTCCTACACTTAAGAGGTGGTGTGTACATGCGGTACCGTCTGCACGACCACTTTATAGAACCCAAATGGTTGCTCAACATAACCCTCACCACACCTTACGTTTCTTTTCGTAATGATGGATATATCACTAGGGAACTCGATGAAATTAAGAACAGCGGTATCTTGCTCGGGGTGTTTAAATCCGACGGCCCTCAAAATATGAGAATTTCCCAAACCCCAAATCACCCGGGTTACATGTTAGATACAACCGGGAATGCACAGTTATCATTTAAGATATACCCTGGCCTACCACCATTTTCTAGGTTTATGCCTCCAGGCTCCACATTAATCATAAATCTCTTTTTAAACAACGCCCGTGGGACCACATGGGACTTTTTATCTGGGGTGGAAATAAGATCATCTGGTGATATCCCTAGAGACCGCCATTGTAGTATCGTCATACGACGGGACTCGGGCCCCGGTGAGGGGTTGCTGCCCTTCTTTAAAAGCTCCCATATATTTCATATATCCCAAAATTTACCTATTGAACTTTCCGCTATTCGCCTACCCGAGAACATAGGCCTTATAAACCTCAAGTACGTTGATCAACTATTAACTGATACCCAATTAAAAAATATTTCATCAGATATATTATAGGCACACGGAATGGGCCTGTACCCAGTAGTAGAAGAAGTCGCGAAGACACTGGAAACCGTAGACGGGTTCCGCTTGAGACAGTTATGTGATGTAAAACGCCAACTAGAACAAGACCGCGACACGCGGAAAGCACTATATAAGAAGTACCATAGAGCTTTCAATGCCGTGGACAGGACTGATACTGCCCTTATGGCAACCAGCATGGGACTAGGGGCGGCAGGTGTTGGGTTGTTAGCTACCATCGTGGCTGCACCTATAGTGCTAGGTATTGAAATAACAGCTGGGGTGACAGGGGTGTTAGGGTTGGTGCTTAAGTTTGCATCACGCAGACTGCATCGTAAGGCGTTGAAACACGACGAGATCAGGGTTCTGGCCGAAGCAAAGCTGAACACGGTAAGTGAGCGTATTTCCACGGCACTCACTGACAGTAAGATCTCAGAGGAGGAGTTTCTTTCAATCCTCTCTGAACTCACAAAATATAACAAAATAAAACAAGAGATTCGATCCAAGTCTCGTAAGTCTGCTATCAGTGAGGACGAGAAAAAAAAGTACATAGAACAGGGGATACAAAAAGCCCGGCAAGCCTTTATTACAAACACCAAAGAGATCATAGGCGATTCACATTAAACTGTTTCATCGATGTCAACGTGACATAGCGCCATGTGGAGCTATTATAGACGTAGCGATGATGCAATCCCAGGATAGACCCGTTAAACCGACATACTTCAGCTAAGTCCCCGGTAGCTCAGTCAGTTGAGTAGTGCGGTTGTGAGGTGTACATGTGGGGTTCGTATCCCGCTGGCGTCTCAACTTTTTATAAGATCGGGAAAGCAGTAGGGGTAATGGTAGCTGGATCAAGGGTCCGACCAAAGCCTTATTTGTGAAATAAGGCTTTGCAGAGGCTTTTGTTGAAAGTGATTTCGTATCCCCATTCCCCCTACTACTTCCTGGGTTAACATTCCAACAGGACAATGCCCGCCCTCATACGGCAAGGGTTGCTATGGATTTCTTGCAACACCACAATGTTGACTTACTGCCTTGGCCTGCAAATTCACCAGATCTCTCCCCGATAGAGCATGTTTGGGACGAGATGGATCAACGTCTACGCCGTCTTCCTCATCCGCCAGATAACGTCCTTGACCTTGCAACAGAACTTGAGAATCTGGCGTGACATCCCACAAGCCTTCCTTGCACGTTTGATAGGCTCTATGCGTCGTCGATGCACTGCTGTTCTCAATGCCGATGGTGGACATACCCGTTATTGAGCTAGTGACATGGTCATTTGACCCCTGTCCCGCTTGTGGACTTGTGACGTCATTGTGATTGACTTTCCAATTGAAATTCTCCCGACTTGTTATGGTCTCATGATCCCTCCATTAAAGTTTATATGTACCTTTGACATTGTTATCGTACTTATCAACTGGGATAATAATTTGACAATGCACAGTTTCTTTATGTGGCTAGTATACATACACAAACTGTGAAACATGTTCATTTGAGGAGATAACATATAAAGGTATCAGGATCCAGTTCTGTTCTCATGTCAACAGAATAACTATATGTAATAGGCTTCAGTGAGGCGTGAAACTTATTTCGCTCACTCCATGGTTGATACTCGACTTCCCGAGTACAGACTATAAAGCATCCCAACTGTCTACAAAAAATAGACTCTAGACTATGGCTCTTGCCGGCGTTATACGAGTTGTACGGCTTACGACCCCGGGGGCGTGCCCCAATCACTGCCGCTGCCGTTCAGCTGTTGCGGCTACAACCCCACCATGCAGGCAAAAAATGATTGCCGTCCGTCGACCTCGACGACATCCGTGTCAGGCTGATCCGTGATGTATCCCGTGATTCCAGCCCACAGACCAGCCGTGGCTACGGCGTGGCCGGAAGATCCGCTTGGCTGAGGGATCTCGTGGGTCCCCAGCATAGGGGGATGGCAGGACGGGAAGGTCCGAAGCCATGGAACCATACCCGACGCCAGTATGAACCAGTCCGACAGACCTCAACCCGTGGTCTCATCTGGGACGGTTGGATGGATAGCCAGCTGTGTCTGTGTTTGTCCCGTGGACGCCGACAGATCAACACACTGAGTAGCCGTGGCCATGGGTCGAAACGCCATGGGGAACACGGACTACATGGAAAGTCAATGGATAGCCAGCTGTGTCTGTGTTTGTCCCGTGGACGCCGACAGATCAACAGACTGAGTAGCCGTGGCCATGGGTCAAAACGCCATGGGGAACACGGACTACATGGAAAGTCAAAGACACAATGAACATCTTAAGATACGAGAATGTGACATATGCATTTCGACGGGAAAAGTAGAGTTCAATAAAGTAGAATAAAACGTAAGCAATATGTACAAAGTATAGAATGCGATGGTCAGAAACATCAACCAATGCGACACTACTGACCGGGAGTCTTGTAGTTCTTTGAAAATTTTGAAAACACTTCCACTCTGTAAACACGTCTTCTGTGTTATCCATACAGAAAAATGATGAGAGGTTTTCAACAACTATGTTGTGACGTCGCAGCCAAGGGAGATAACTGCATAACACTTTTAAGCATACCACTAGGGATAGCTATGACTTAGTTAAAAAAATTCATTTCCATTCTGTATGTGTCTGTGGAATCCACAGGAATAAGGCAACCATAATCCAGAGGGAATGTTTACGCCTATAATTATGTTCATTTGAGGAGATGTCAACAGAATAACTATATGTAAAAGGCTTCTCTGCCCAGTGACAGTTGAAGTTGGCTATAATAGGGTTTAGGACCTTGCGTTGTGTACTTTTTTATGTGGGGATGGTAAAGTAGCCAACCCCAAATAGGCTCTATGAATCAGGCCTCATTGCTGGTAAAACATAACAAATAGAAAAGAAAACTCAATAATTTATTTACAAAAAACCTAAACCTATCCTAACCAAACAACCTAACCTGATCTATACCTTAACAATCTAACCTAACCCCAAACCCTAATGAGACATGGCTCTGATTCAGAGCCTTTGTCCTAAACAAATAACTATTTCCTATGTAACCAAAAAGCCTATATACTTGGTCTGGATTACCAGGACTCAAGCAACTGAAATAAATGTCCTCACCTCTGGTGAACCAGTGGACTAAAGACAAGGAGTGCTGTGAAGCTACTCCCTTTATAGGGCTAGAGGCAGGCAGTGCATGTGCTGCACATGCCAGGCACAACCTGCCAGGTGTGTTGTGGCTATGCATATCAGCATAGCCGAGAACACACTAATAACCCATGTTATATTAACCCAACCCCAAATGGAACTCAAACTTTACCCGAAATATTCTAAACTACCACATATACATAGATTTCTTTGTATAGACACAGTAGTAGATACAATAGCGGTCCGAGACCAAGTCCAACAAAAAAGCCTCTGCAAAGCTTTATTTCACAAATAAAGCTTTTGTCAGGCCCTTAGATCTCGCCCACCATTGTATACTACTTTTGAACCCCCAGTTAACTTCCCGACCCCACATGATACAATAGTGTCACACGTGGCACTACTGTGCCACTATGACCGTGAACTACCACTTTCCTGATCACATGGCACTATTGTGATTACCCTATGTCATGTTGACAGGAAACAGTTGGTTACAGGATACTATTGGGATTACTTGGTAAGTGTTAAATATTTTGCTTGGGGGGCAACATTGTGCCGTACGGTATGATCAATAATTCCTCTCTAACGAAACCTCTCCCTGGCCCATCTCTCAAGTAGTACAAGTTCAGCTCGTCGGCTTTGATGTCCACTTTATCTATATTGTAAGTTTTGACTGACCATATCGGATCGGTGGCTCGCTTACGACTATCACCCTCGTGTTCATCGAGGTGTTTCTCCTTCCCACGCAATGGCGCAGCAGACTCAGCCACTATTGATTTTAGTTTGATAGCGTCGGCTGGTTTCTTGCCAGTGAGACGGGTGGTTTCGTGGTTGATGGCCGACACCACCTGAGGTAGCCGCGCTACCCATTCAGTCGATCGTTTCCCCGGGTTGGCCATCTCTCACACATACTGATGCCCGAATAAGCGCTCGGCCAAAGTCCTATTGAATCTCTCAACTATGGCTTGGCTGAGATGGGCTCCGGACGTGCCACGCCTGACCTTGGTATCGTGTTTGTCTAGCAGGTGTGACACGGCACACATGAACTCCCGCCCGGGGTCGACTTCCAGCTCTGTGGGCCACGTCAGCGGACTGCATTTGTACATGCCTTCGAATCCGCGGGCTACCTGGGCCGAGTCTTTCGCGGTTAAGGGTTCGGCTTCTTTGTAGCGGCTGGCCACGTCCACGACGGTTAGGGCATACTTGTACCTCTTGTCGTGGGGTAGGAACAGGAGGTCGGCCTGGTGAACGCTATTGGGTGCGGTAATACCGAACCTTCTTCGAGGCACGTGGTGCTGGTAAATAGATCTGCCACAGGGCTTGTTTTCAAGCCACGCTTTGGCCTCATCCAGGGGTAATCAGCCATTTTGGCCAGCTTATGTATGGCGCTAGCTCCTTTCCAGTACCCACGCGGGCTGTAGTAAATAGCCTCAAACTTTCTTTGATTCCGTGACATTCCGAGATATATACACCTATGTTCTTGGTTCAATTTTCTCATGCCCGTGACGACGCGTACGTGTTGATCCCATCAATAGCTATCCAACGCTTAGTGTCCATCGGCGACAGGGACGTCTTGTTTATCGTCAGTCCGTATATCCTATGCTCATCACTTCTTTCTAAGCGTGTTCATTTTATGCCTGAAGGTACGGGTCTTGAACAGGGCTTCCTTGAATCTGGCGTGTTTGATGTGTTGTTTAACCACGTACTTCTTAACACCCTTCGCCTTTCGGATCTCACCATTGTCGGCCTTCAGGATGGAGTACATCTTGGGTCTCAAGCCTATGTACTTGGCCATGGGCGGGCCAGCACACTCGTCCTTCATCTTACCTAGGACCTTTTTATTTACCGTGCTGTGTATAGCATGGTCCTTGGGGTAGTCGCTGGTGTCGTACAAATCGAGGCGTTTCTTCATGTCCTCGTACACGTCCTCGGTTCGAATCTCCATCAGCAGGGAATCAGTGTCCGTGTACAGAACTTCACACCTGTCGCCGTACTGATTCTTCAGCTCGTTGTAGTAAAAGTCGTACATCAGGTGTTTGGATAAATCGAGGATGCTCATCCCCACGTAAACAGGCCGGTTGAAGTTGATGTGGCTTTTCTTCATGTGTAGGGCCACCAGGTCGTCGGTGAATATCTTGCTCCCGGTTGAATGCTGGGCTGGCTATCAGTCTCCTGAGCTTGTCTTCCTCTTTCGACCGAACCAGCTTCACGGTCACGCGTTTCCTAAGGTTCTCCATAGTCTTACCGAACACCGAGTTGTTCATGAGCTTGTAGAGGTTTTTCTCAAAGTCACTGGTGGCCAGCTTTCGCAGGTCCGTGTTCATTCTGATGTAGGGCTCCATCCAGGGGCTCTGGTCGAACACGAGCACCCTGTGTATTTTGGTCAGCTTCATACCCAACGACAGGTACAGCTGTAGGTTGCGATAGTGAACGATGTACTTGGTCTTATTCATTAAGTTGGGCACGAGTTTTTCAACGTCTGCCACCCGCCCGCCCAGCAAGTTATGTTGGTACTCGGACATCCAGTCTGGGTTAACCTTCATACGTTCGGGGGCCAGGGGGTAGCTGTTGTGCAATGTGTGTAATGCCTTGGGGTATTCCAAGTCCACCTCGAGGATATAGCCTTTGTTCGAATCCGGCGCGATGCTCATAACATCGATCTTGTGCGATGACCATTCGAATCCCCCTGTGGGTAGATACTGGCTCATGGCCCAGCCGTATAGGTTGTTGGCATCGAGGTAGAGAATATGATTGGTTGGCTTGCTCGGGTCGTAGCCCTTCACGTATTGATTATTTGCTTTCGCGTATCGTTTGGTAGCCATGGAAATCCCACCTCGCAAGCCTTTCTCAATGAATAGGTGCATGTCGTAATCGGTGAGCAATTCCAACTTAACTTCGGTCTTTTTCAGCAATGCATCCCACGACAGACCTGGGCTGGTGTAGTACCATGCGGGGTCGAGTTGGTACTGCTTAAAACATGTCCTCCTAAACGTCTCGAACACGTCGGCTAGCAGGAATACATCTGTCCTCAAGTACAGGTCGTGGTAGTCACCCAGATTCTTACAGCCCAGTTTATTCCATACGTTAATCGCGTGCCAGTAATCGTCTTGAGTGATTGTCGAGTCGGTCAGGTTGCTGTAAAATCGGTTGATAGGAGGCAGTCGGGTCTCGGCGAACTTGGCCCAACCATCCATGTACTCGTAGGGGTACACGCCCTTCCTCATCAGCAGGGGTCTAGTCTCGGCGTCGGTATATTGTATGCTCCCCAGGGAGTTGAGATTGACAATACGATGTGCCGTTGAGATTGACATCCAGTGAACGAGGGAAAAACAAAGCGCCTTTGAGCAGCAGAGCTGAGCTGGATATCGGCGCTATACAAATGTTAGTATGTATGTATGTATGTATGTATGTATGTATGTATGTATGTATGTATGTATGTATGTATGTATGTATGTATGTATGTATATCGATCAGTGATGGGGAAGGTATCCTTGGCCTTGACCAGACTGTCGAGTGATGACAGGAGGAACTGAACCGAGTCGATGAACCTCAGGCCATTCAAGCTGAAGGAGATGTATCTCTCCATGTTGTTGGGGATGCACGTCAGGTTGCCGTCGACTTTCGCGATGGCCTGCATGATCAAGTGAGAGTCGTACCCTCTCAAGTTGTGGAAGACCACGGGGATGTTTATTGTCTTGGGGGCGATTCTAAGCTTGAGGTTGCACGCGCTGTGAGCGGCGCTTCTATACTTACCGGTGACGTGGCAGTGATCTCTCACCGAATCACCGTTCAGTGGGCTATCACACACATGGCAGTGAGTGCTGCAGCCGTGAGCTAGCCGGTCGGCTTGAGTCATACGCATGGGAGCGACTGTGTATAGTGCATTCCTAATACTTTTCTCTTCCTCCTGCAAACACTTTAGAAACATTTCAGCCTTGTCGGGACCCCTGTACACTACGGGAGCTTTCGTTTCCCCATCACATCGGACGACCACGTATCCAAACCCACAGGCCTCGTGCTCCTGTGTTTTCTGTGTGTTGGGGGGTACCCCCAGCAGCCTCAACGGGTTTGACCAAGGCTTTGAAGTCGGCGTAGATGACATAAGGCACGGACATCTGGTTCTTGTGGTTGGCGAATGTTAGGATATTGTCGCCTTCCTTGGGCATGTCGACTCGTATGGCCGTCTGCCCCACACCTTGGCAATCCTCCCGGTGGGATTCTAATACATCAGCTCGTGTGAAGCCGTGTAGGCATCATTCACAAAAGTGTTTTTTCCCGTCGTATTTCGATTGGTCGTGCAACAGCCTGCTGAGGTGTTTTATCCACGTGTAGTGATACTTATCGCCTCGCTGGATCATGAATATATTGATAACGCGGTGGGGTCCCCCCAGTTGGGGTTCCCCCCAACATTGGACTGACCCTGTGCACGATCGTTGTGTTACCTTCGTGGCCAAAGACGTTGATGGCTATATCATTCTGTTTTTCTATTTTAGTGATCTGGGATATTGGGGTGGGTTGATCTATACCATCCCAGTTGAGCCCATCGTCTTGGGGATAGCTAGAAAGCCTGTCCGAATGAGTGTCAGCTGGAAACAAGGCTGACCTGATAGCTAACCTCATGCAATCGTCTCCTCTATTCTTGATGTTGACTATGGCCTGTTTTGCTTTGTAATAGGGGGGGCAAGTCTAGGTACGACCCACCTCTGAATGGCACGTAGTTAGCTATGTCTAGATAGACCTTATCGATTTTATCCACGACAAACCCGGAACCCATGTGCGTGTAGCGTATTCTCGTAGCTGCTTAAAACTGATATCGATTGACTCGTCTATAGTCTCAGCATGAGTCACGACTTCTTGTTTACCTCGGAAGTAAGGCTGAACGTACTCAATGACCCCCCCATTGGGGGTTCCCCCCTGCTGTTTATCGAGCGACATTTTCACTGTGATTTGAAACTTTATACTTCCCAAATCGTTTAGTTCCTCATTGACTTTATCAGCGATTAGAGGCTTGATATAGGCGATGTCTATGTTCCTATCAAAATGCATGTGCCAGCCTCTCAAATAGTTACCTACAGCGCGCGCTCAGTTCGCATGAACTCTAGGTCAATAGCTCTATTCTGCCGTAATAGTTCGACTAACTGTGGTTTCCTCATACGGGAATAACCTACTAACCCCAACTCGCGGGCCTCCTGTTTGAGTTGTTTCACAGTGTGGGGCTTTGCTACGGGGTCGTGTAATAATAATGCGACTAACCCGGCTTTTCCCAAGCGGGAATAACCTGTCAACCCTAGCTCTTTTGCTCGGAGTTTTAGTTGTTTTACCGTGGGAGGGGGTTGTATGTTAAGTAATCTCAACAACGCTGGTTTGCTCATTCGAGAGTAACCAACTACACCTCGCTCTCTCGCGATCTGCTTGAGCTCCCGAGTAGTAGACATTGTTATACCAAAGCGTATACAATCTCTAATTGGGCCACCGGCAAGGGAGGTAACTCCTCCAACCCTCAAAAAATAATAAGGCGCCCATAAAATCCTTCAGTAAATATCTAGATAGACCTCATCGATTATACCCTCCCCGGAACATGCGAGGGTGTTTTGTATTATTTCCAACAGGGTGTCAACAAACTCCTTTATATCCTTTCCCACATCTCCTTTCCCACCATCAAAGTAATTACAAGTCCCTGCTTTCACCATGATTGAAACTGCGAAGCCCTCCTCCTCCAGTGCCTTATAGAGTTCACCAACAATAATAGGTCTGAGAACACTGATATCTATACTTCTACCTATATCCATCTGCCAGCTTCTCAGGCAACGACTTTCCCTAGGCTCAACTTCACGAACATCATTATACCTAGGTGTACACAGTCTCTAATTGGATCACTACACCTCCATGCTAAGGAGGCGTCTACATTAGTTCATGTAGTCTTTTTTCTTCTCGTAGATAAGCTGGTGCCTGACTACGTTTGCCCCGTGAGCTTTACATAAACGGTAGTGACATTTCACTCCAATACCGCACACGGAACACGTGTAGTTCACAAAACATTTTCTATGAAAACAGCAATACCCCTCCATCCTACATTTCCTACCACAGGTCTCAGTCTTCCCCCCTCAGTATGTACTGACATCGGTACGGGGCAGGTCTCATCTTTGGTATACTCATATGAGTACTTAGTCTAATTGTTTTACAACCAGCGCAGTCGCTGCTAGACCCAGCGTGATAAAGACCAGTTCCCGGTCCTTTTGCCCCGGGGATGGTGTGTATAACTGAGCGAGTGTGGGCTTATGGAGTGGTTCTAGCTGTTTACCGGTTAGCAGGTATAATTCTCTCGCTCCCGGTTTTGACATCATGGAATGTTTTAACGGCATGGTTCTCACGATGGAGTTGTTCGTTAATGTAATTGATCCTCTGTACACGTTTCTTCGCGTACTCGGCTTGCACTGCTTGAAATTTCTCAAAGGCCAGGTCGTGACGCTTCCGTTCAGCTTGTATCTTGGCCGTGTTCGACTCCTGTAGTTACGAGAAGAGGAAATTACTCCCGGAAAATGCCAGGGCGTTTACTAATGCCCCGCCGACCATCATGGCGATCGTAGCCATCCTATATATAGTTACATTTACTTCAAAATATTTTCCCGGTAGGATCCCTTGTTTTACGAGGATGTCCTTGGTGGCCATCACCATACCCAGGTTCATTATGAGCATACCCATATCCTGCAGGTTGAAATCTAGCTTGATAGTCGGTTGTTTAAGCACCATTTTGGTCAACCGAGCGTACCCTACGGCTAGACTGGCGACCACGGTGGCGTGGTATGCATCGTTGACGAACGTTTTACCCTCAGACATTATGTACATGATATAAAAATATATATTTATAACATGATATGTGGGTTGACCTCTAATTGTGGTCCCTCTTGGGGCTCCCGGGGTGGTTGTTTATTATATAACAATAATGAGAGAGCCACGGCAGCAGTTGCGCCTGCAATCCACAGAAGTGGAGCCCGGCTCCACAGTGGAGTGTAGTTACTCTTATGTTGGTTAGACCACCTTTTTTTACCGGCAGCTACTCTCTTAGGGTTCTTCTGCCTGGTGACTGTAGGATTCACCTCCTTGGGAGGGAAACCCTCCCGGGGTGGATTCTCCAGTTGGGGTTCCCCCAACATTGGGGGGGTTTCCTCTGGAGGGTCCCCCAACATTGGACTCATTTCTTGGTCAGCATCCATCTTGTATACTATTATTATTATTTTTCCCCTCCTTAAATTGGCAATGCTTTGCTGTGATAATCGCCGCCGTCACTGGGGCTAAAAACATACCGTATTTGTGGTACAGCACGCAGCTGATAGAGCTCAAGGCGTGTTCAATAAAAGGGTCTTTCTCAAGGTCCTCCCATAGGTAAAGGCGACGTTCCTGGGGAATGGGAAAGAAGTACGACACTATACCAGTGTAGATCTGGGTCATAGCCGATCCTATAGTTTTTGTCATCTCGGCCCCGAGTCTAGCCTCGTATCTCGCGTACAGCTTATAGATTTCTTCGGTTGACATTTTGTGAATTTTATCGGGAGTGTAGTCCCCAAAGTATTGTTTGGCTTTGCCACCAACAGCCAACGCTACCAGTCTCTCAGTCTTGTCATCGTCCCCTCGCTTATCCCCCTCCACCAACAGTTGTTCTAGCAATTCATCACACTCCATCTTATAATGTAATAAGCAGGTTTTAGTTTTAATAATATAATACCCGATGCAGGTGAAACGCAGCGAAATGAAGGTTAAGTTGCACACGAAAAGCACTTCAAAAAACAACCATCAGTCTTCCCTATAGAACTGTAACAATTAATTGCTAAGCTTTGCTAAGCTTTGCTAAGCTTTGCTAAGCATTTGCTAAGCATTTGCTAAGCTTTGCTAAGCTAAAACACCCTATAGGCCACGGGTTGGTCGGTCTTGAGCACGAGCTTAGCGTGTTTAGTTTCGGCGAGCTGTTTCTTCACTGATTCCCTATCATGTTTATTCATCACATCGTTCTCTCTCAAACACTCCTCGAACGAATCTTGCAGTGGAATAAGGCCACCCATCGTGTCTGCTCCCTGAGGTCTTCAACACCGAGTTGAACTTCTGCGTTAGCACCCAGACGCTGTGCTTTGCGTGCCGGACGGAGAAGGCCAGGTACGATAGCATGTCTCTCTTTTTGTTATCTCACGATTAGCGCTGCAGTCGTCCAGTATGAACAGCGTCGACTCCCCCTTGAATTTCATATGGTAAGCCTTCAACCAGTCCTGCAGACATGTCCCCGGGTCGACTCTGTGTACATCCGGGTCCGTCATCACCCAAGGTCTTTCCGTGTACGTTCTATTCATGTGCAGAGTAGGGCACATGATAACGATGTTATCGAACACATCCCGGTAGTACCCCCTCCAACATATCCATCACGAAAACGGTCTTCCCACAGCCCGTATGTCCGCACACTATGGCGCAGTGCGGGTCGCGGGGCAAATCAATAGATGGCTTGCCGCGAGGCAAATCAGTAAATGGCTTGCACGAATCTCCCATTCTCTATATTAAGTTGCGCGTCCATAATCACGTACAGATATGATTTCAACTTGCCAGCGGGTTGAGCCTTGTTGGTAATCTGGATTGTTATCCCCTCGCTGCCGTTGTCTATGCGGCGACCGCTACCGTGCAATTTATCGTCATCCGTGGATCGCATGTCCAACCACAGCGCGTACTTGGTGGTCAGGTATTCACCGATCTGCACGGCGGATAGGTCCAGGTCCTTGATGACGTGTTGGTGCCGGGTCGGTAGTTTCATTATCTCGTCCCACTGCTGGTGTGCCCTCATACCGGCGCTGAACAGCTGGTTGGGCACGCCCTCGATGGTCACTTCCACCTTTTCAATCTCGGGGTTGAAAAACTTCTCGCTGTCCCTTCGAACGGCTCGTAATCCTCCACGGGGATGATCAGGATACCTTTCATCGATCGCGCCGGCACTTTTAGGTTGATGTTCCACAGCGTGTCGCTCTTATCCCGCACGACCGCTCTATGCCTCAGTACCCTATCGTACAGGATGGCCCCCTTACACGAGTACTGGCTTCGAACCTACCTGGCCAGCTCCGGGCTAGTGACCATGTCGAACTCCAGAGAGATGTTGTCGATGGTATAACTGGCCTCATCACCGTTCGGCATACGCACTACTTTGCTGTAGTCGTTAAACGTGAGCTCGTATTCAAGCCTATCACCCAGCGCGGCCTGGTAAAACGGCGTGTGTCCCGTGAGCAACTCGAAGTCGAGGGGCACGCAGAACCTGTTCCCGTACGCGTGGGCGATGGCCTTTTCACCCTCTGAGATCGTGTCTAGCTGGTCTGCCGTGAAGCCGTACCCCACGCGCAACCGAGTCGATTTGCTGATGCCTTGGTACACGTCATTGACTCGTTCTCCCTCGCTTTTCCAGAGGTCCCCGTAGCAGTGAAAGACGTCGCTGTCGTCGATGCTCAGCACCTTGTTACCGCTGATCTTGATAGTGGTTTTCTTGATGATGGCTCGACCTACGTTCCGCACTAGCTCGCGTTTGTCGTTGTCGGAGGTCAACGTGAGGTTGAACGTCAGTCGAACCGTGCCTGGTACGATAAGGTCATTCTCACCCAGGTTTGGGAATCTAACCAGCAGCGTTTGGTTCTGGTCTATCTTGCTGGGATTGTTGGTGATGGTCACCGAGTGGCGCATGGCTCTGACGCCTAGAGGCTCTCTTGATCTTCGGAAAGGATCTAGTTTCCTGCCATACATTGTTATATAAATAAAATATAAAAGTTTAATATAAATAATGGCTGAAGGCGGCCATGAGGACATCCCGATGGATGATATGGGTGCTGGTGCTGATGTGGATTACGATGACACCACATTCACGAACAACCCCTTAAGTGCTGAACTTGTACAGCCGGCTGTCGACGATTATTACGACGCAGTTGAAAATAGAGACAACATCAAGCCGTTGGTACGAGACTATGCCAAGTTTACCGTCGATAAGAAGGGCATGCTGCGATTGAAGGCTCACCCGGGGGTCGATATCATGAAAAAAGTCGGGAAAGGGCCGTATGCTTTGTCAACACTCACCAGTCGCCCTGGTGGGAGTCAACTGAACCGTGAGAAACTAGGCTTCATAGATTACGGTGGCGCACGACCTAAGCTTCCCCCGAAGGTCGTCCAAGATCTGCAAGCAGCCAAGACCGAACTCAGCAATACCGGGGACGTACCCCTACGTGCTAAAGAAACATCAGACAGAATCGAAAAAATATTGGCCACGTACCATGACAAACCCTTGCCTGGTTTCGAATTTCCTGTTCGAGAACTGCGAGGTCTAGACGAAGCCTTGAAATGTGTACGCGGAGAACTCGTGAACAACATGGGGAAACTGAACGAACTCGATGAGCACATCGCTCGCGAGAAAGTAAAACTCACCAAAACGGACGGCGAGGATATGAAGCGCCGTATCGAAAAACGGCTGCGTGGCTTACAAGATGATAGACGGATTCAGTTGGAATCCGCTTCCTCGAACCGGGAACAGCTTCGATCCCAGATCAGCCGCGTGCGGGAAACCATCGATCGAGTCCTAAATGAAGACACCACGTTGGCCAACAGCATCCGAATCCTCTTCCGAGAGCAAGGGATTACCATCACCAGCATTCTGACTGCATTGGGCTTCATCATATCAACCCTGGTCGTGTCGCTGACGCCTGCCGGCGGCAGTGGTACACCAGGTGGCAGTGGTACACCAGGTGGTACACCCACTGGTGGCGTCAGAGACTGGATAAAAAAACACCTGAAATCCCTAGGGGAGGCCCTGGCTAAACTCGCTGGTAAGGCCGCCGAAGCCCTGCCCGGCATCCTGGGTAGCATCGTCTCGTGGCTGCTCAGCACGCTGGCTAAAACTGTCACGTGGCTCGGTCAGAACCTGTGGGCAGCCATCGTCGCCGTGGCGGGTCTGGTGTACGTAGCGGCTAAGGAATTTTTAACCAAATGAGGCCCAAACCGACCGCGACCCTGCCAACCACCAGCGCTGTTTTACGTTCGATGTGCTGCTGATTGGACGCCTGCACGTGTGGGGGTTGGGGTTGTAGGGGTGTGGGTTGAACCCTAGGCTCTGGGGGTGGTACGACTATACCCGTTTCACCCGGGGGGGGGGCACGTGGGGGATATTGACATCGGGGTTGATACCCGGCTTCTGGTCGGCCGTGGCTATGGTTATTTCATTGTTGTAGCCCACCACTTTGTTGATTCTCAGCCGCATGTCGCTCAGAGCCATGTACAGTCCCACGTCGAACACGTAGTCGACTTTCAACCGGGCATATTCCAACACGTCTTGGTATCGTCGGATGGCACCCGGTAGATCGACCGGGGAGGCTATGGCATCCTCGACGTTAGCAACGAACTGTTACTGCGCGTCGTAAGCAGTCCCCTTGCCGAGGATGTTGGAACGCGTTTGATTCTGAGCGCCCAGCACGGCCCACACGTACGTTCGAATCGAGTCATTCAAGCGTTCCATGCCGGCACGAGTGAACCCCCTCAACGTGTCCAGCATGAACTTTTTCCAGTCATCCGCTGGCCCCTGCTCGAACCTCCAGACTCGGTAATCCTTGCTGGCATCAAAAGCCATGTAACAGTCATCCCACTCGTTTGTTGTGAGGTGATGATACGACTTGTACCCCCATTCTTTCATCTTCTCGCTGGCTTCCACGAGGGGCATGTTGTGAATGATGGGGATACCCAACCCATTGTTCGGGCCCGGCTAACGCCAATCCGTCTTCGGGTCTAGCTTGAATTCGTTGCAAATACGTTCGTAGGCCCGTCTATCGTACGGGTTGTTTACTGCGTCCCATGCTTTGTCCTGTGGGAGTGGAGCGCTGATCTCTTTGAGGATACGTCTGACCTGGTAGTACACGTGAAACGTGAACACAGACTGACTCAGCGGTCCACGCCGAGTGTCGGTTAATGTCAAGCCTTACCCAGTCGTCGCACACCAGACGGCGAAGTTGAGTTGATTCTGCCAGAACTGCATCGGGTTGTTGAACCAAGCATGAACTACCTTAGCGTTAGTCACCGAAAACCTATACCTGGCAAAAACATCCATAAACTGGGCGCCGAAATACAGCCCATCAGCGACCACGATCTTCATATTCGTGAAGTCTATGTCCAGTTTAGGGTAAAACACTCCAGGGGAGGGGTTCCCTCCTGGCTTGTACATTTTTAAAGTATTATATAATGGGTATATATACTCTAACATGTACGTAACACTTCCAGGAATAACGAGCGGTGAGGCATTTCAGTTGATGCACCCGATCGATAACACGTCGGGCCAACTCGAAGTCGCACTCTGCGATATCACCAACCTACCGCGATGGACTAACATCAACGCGTCAACAACAACAACAAGCTGTTAGATCAGTGACGCCGCAACCAGATAACTGACGGCTACTACATCGTGTGCTCGCTAAGCGACGAGGTCTTTGAGCCCTTGGGAGCCGAACTCAAGATAAACGACTCAAACGGCACAGCGGTGTTAAACAACAACGGAATAAACCCCTTGAGGCTCGGTCGACCATTGGCGAGGACACTCGGTATGCCGCCGGACGAGATAAAACCCACAACTACCGTCACAGGCACGAAGTTACCCGACCTAGTACCGTACCGAGAGCTGTGCATTCATCTCGGTCAGTTGAGCACGACGGACAACATTCAAGGTGGGCACCCTTCCACGATACTGAGAGCCGTACCGGTGAAAACGGAGAAATACAACGACGGCAGAACCGAGTCGTATAAGAGGTTAACTCGGGACAACATCCCTGAGTTGATAATATCGGTGTTAGATATAAAGCATAATCCTGTGAATATAGGATACCTCAGCATAACGCTGCACATAAAATGACTAGCGCACAAGGCCCCGGAATGAGGTTGAAAAAATGCATCAATGCGGGGATATCCGACCTCAGGGAGACACGCGGATTCGACAACCCCAGAGTAGATGGTAAATTGTACGCCTTGCAACTGAAAAACAACATTTACAAACGCGTTGAAGTCCCCTCCTGTGGAGCCCTAGGTGATATAGTAGATACCTCAGGAGCGACCGTCAACACTCGGTACACCCTAGTCCGCACCGGTGATGATAAATGGATGGTATACCCATCGTTCGGAGGCAAACTGTTTGACATAGAAGATGTTGAGAGAACGACCGTCGCCCAAAACAAGCCATATACGCTTCGTCTTCACCGACGATGACAAGTGGGTGTTGTTACCCTCTCACGATTGGTTTCTCAACATTAAGCTAGGCTCCCCCTACGTGTTCACGGAGAACAAAGACAACTACCTAAACAAAGTCGTGAACAACGGTACCCTGCTCGTGGCTTACGTCCCAGCGCAGAGATGTAGTGTAATCATCAGCCCAGTCGCTAGTATGGCAGCCCACATGCTATCGAGTAAACCGGGAGTGCAAGACGGGGCATTGCAGTTGGTGTCTGAATTCGAAGGCGTGGTCAACATCCTGGCGAGCCTACCGGCGAACTCCACGCTGGTCATCCAAGTCTACCTAGGGGAACCATCGCCGGATGAAGTCGAAATCGTAAAGGGGGTCAAACTCCGGTGGGTGAAACGGCACCAGTATCAGGTTTGCACTGTTTACGTGCGGGTGGGTGTCGACTCCCACACCAGTCTGCAGGGGGTCACCGTGACCGTGGAAGCCACGATATCACTCACCAAGATCTTCCTACCCGACAACATACACTTCATGGGGGTGAAGTGCACCCCTAAGAAATTATCAGAAAAACAATTGGAAACTATCTCGTAATAGTATTATAGCAATGCCCAATCGTCATCGACCCAACGCCATGCTTAACGATCTAGGAGACACAGAGGGATTCGATCTGCCCGGCGAGGAAGACGCCTTGTACGTCCTACACTTGAAAGACAACATGTATAGGCGGGCGGCAATGGCCGATCATCTACCCAAAATCACACTCGGGGGTCTAGGAGGCATAGAGGCATTTGATCAGCCTGGCGAGGAAGACACCTCGTACGTCCTACGCTTAAGAAACGGCGTGTACGTGCGGCAGCCTCTGGCAGATGTTCTTAGGGAGCCCAAATGGTTGATCAACATGACCCTCACCGCACCTTATATCTCGTTAAACAAAGATGGCTATGTCTCCGAAATTAGGAATAACGGTACCTCTCTCGGGGCTTTCATTCCGGGGCCTGGAGTAGGTGTCCCGCTAACCCCGGATCGAACGAGCAACATGTTAGTTTCAATCAAAAATAATGAATTAAAGTTTTACACCCCAATTCCCAATTGAAGTTTATATATGTGACCCTACCCTCCACACTCATCATAGACGTCCATTTCGGGGGAACCCTTTATAGTTCAGCACTACCACTTTTACCTGTGTTGACAATACACTGGGACGCCATACACGGGGGCCAACGTTGCCGTATCGTCGTACAACCGGGCTTCGACCCCTTAGTAAGCCTCCCTGGGGTTCGTATGAGAGCAGAGGAGCATATTATCCTCTCACCTATTTCCCTGCCTGAGAGTCTGCACCTTGTAAGTCTCAAATACGTTCAGGAACGATTAAATAGCACACAATTAGAAAATATCTCATAAGATATATTATATGCACACAGGATGGGTCTGTACCCAGTCGTAGAGGAAATCGCGAAGACCCTGGAAACCGTAGACGGATTCCGCTTGAGACAGTTATGTGATGTAAAACGCCAACTAGAACAAGACCGCGACACGCGGAAAGCACTATATAAGAAGTACCATAGAGCTTTCAATATCGTGGACGGGACTGATACTGCCCTTATCGCAACCAGCATGGGACTTGGGGCGGCAGGTGTTGGGTTGTTAGCCACCATCGTGGCCGCACCTATAGTGCTAGGCATTGAAATAACAGCTGGGGTGGTAGGGGTGGCAGGGTTGGTATTTAAGTTTGCATCCCGCAGACTGCATCATAAAGCGTTAAAACACGACGAGATCAGGGTTCTAGCCCGAAGCAAAGCTGAACACGGTAAGTGAGCGTATTTCGGCAGCACTCACCGACAGTAAGATCTCGGAGGAGGAATTTCGTTCAATACTCTCTGAACTCGACAAGTACCATAAGATGAAACACGAAATCAGGTCCAAATCTCGTTAGTCTGCTATCAGTGAAGATGAGAAAAAAAGGACATAGAACTGGGGGTACGAAAAGCCCAGCAAGCCTTCATTACAAACACCAAAGAGATCATAGGCGATTCACAATAAACTGTTTCATCGAGGTCAACACGACATAGAGCTATCACGTGATCAGGATCGCGGTCATAGTGGCACAGTAGTGCCGCGTGTGACACTATTGTATCATGTGGGGTCGGGAAGTTAACTGGGGGTTCAAAAGTAGTATACAATGGTGGGCGAGATCTAAGGGCCTGACAAAAGCTTTATTTGTGAAATAAAGCTTTGCAGAGGCTTTTGTTGGACTTGGTCTCGGACCGCTATTGTATCTACTACTGACACACATTTATTTTTTTCATAACAGATATGAAGTTGGGTTAAACATATTTATTTCTGATACATTGTTCAGAAACTGGATCGGCAAACAAGCAAAACGCTTATATTAATGCCTCTCCAGACAAAATAACATTTATGCGACTTACATTTCATAACAATATTACAAAAATATGAAGTTTATTTATGAAGTTTATTTCTGTAAGTAGACAATCTGCCCATGTACAATCATTGGATACAAAATATCATTTTAGACAAGGCAATATGCAAGGTTACACATTATTTACACACATTTGTTCTGATCACGAGGGCATGCTTAATAAACTGCACAGTTTTTAGAAGAATACTGGTATCATTACATTGCATTAATTTTTTAAACTTAATGATAGTTGGACATTGATCAAAATTTGGTAAATATATACTGCATAACCTTACATATGCATCACAGACAAAAAGAAAATGTCATTCATCCTCTGGGATGGTGTCTGCACATGAAGCAGACCTTGTTTTTCCTTTGATGTTCACTGATCTGGTCTTGCAACTGACTGGTGTTTGTTTAGTGGCTTAAAGATGAGATTTCTTCATTGACTAATTAACTCAGTGAATACTGATCAATCAGGTATCACAACTACATTGAACTGTGTTCAAAATGTCAACTGTCACCTACATTGAACCATGTTCTAAATGACACGTCATCACTCCAGCCAGTGCCATCACTGTTCGATGAAGAGATCAACAAGATGAGAGGTGATCCAGCAGTGTCTGCAATGCCAACATTAGAGTCCCATCGAACGACACTCTACTGAGCAAGAAGATCCGTCCAGCCCAACAAGCAGACAAGATCTTGTCATGCCACCAGAATTCTGGATACAGGATGATCCACACACCCACCAGTGGAACCACCACCAAACCATCGGGCCATGGACCAACAACCACTTGTAAGGATATCATAGTTGCCTGAACAAAATCGTCAGAAAGGCTCATCCCAACATCTTTGAGGCCATCACATTCTTAAAGTCAATGTCCACTGAATGAAGATTAAAACAATATGCAGTCTGAAACTGCGTCTACAGCAGGACGAAATCACTATCATGGACTATGCAGATTCTGCTTCCTTCAGCCTAAGTTGTACAGAGTTGTAAATATGTAAAAAACATATCTGATTTCATTTTGTATGTACCAGCCTATAAGCAAGGTAGACCGATAGACCTAACGAGCTGATCACTCAGGCATATAATCCGGATTGTCCGGATTAGTTGAGAAGAAACAACATAATTAAAACTGGCTTAAGACATTGTCCTCCCATTAGTCATACATCCCACTAGTCATACAGGTTAAAACAACATATGGTATGGTTGGCTGCATCAACAACTACCTTTGTAAAACCTTTGTCAAAATAAAATGATTTTTCCCTCGCAAAGCTGGAAGGTCTACTTCATGTGCATAAACCTCTGGGATATTATTGTTACACATTTTACAGATTGTTGAGGCATAATTATCATCTTTTCGTCTTACATTACAAAGAAGGGGTAGGTGATGAAGTCTAAGTAAGCATAAATATCGTCTATATTCTTTCAAATGTACATTTGAAACATAAAACTCTACATCTAATAAAGATTTAATGGTCTTGTAGTTAGCTAAATGTGATGATTCAGTAATTCTACTCAATATGCTTTGCCCCTTTACATCAATAAGCCTCTGTTTGAACATGGATATAAAATTATTAATATTGCCAACATCATGACTAAACCACACAAATCCAAACCTGTTGATGTTTAACAAACTTTTTCCATATGATGCTCAAGTATATCTACCAGCTGAGTCGAGATTTTTCATCAAAATATAACATTGTTTAGGATACCTGTCTTCAGACATATGAAGTAATATACACCAGTAACGTACATATTTAACATAATAATCAACACTTATACAATATCTACCACAATCTGCTAATATAGCATTGCCAGAAACATGTTTACCTACGCCAAGAACATATTTACAGAAATTTGTATGAAATTTGTTAATTAACTGTCCTTCTTGATAACCCCACACTTCTGCACCATAAAGTAAAATTGGCTTCACTTTGGTATCAAAGAGCTTAAAAAGAATATTAACTGGAATATTTGGACACATGTAGATTAACTTCTTAATAGAAAATAATGCCTTGTTTTCTTTGGTCGATAGTGTCTCTGTACATTTAGTCCATGACAGACGTGTAGAGAAGAGTATTCCAAGATAGTTGTAGTATGTAGAAGTTTTTAACTGTGCTCCTTGCAGAAACCATTTTTCATAGTGACGTAATCTACCTCCTTTCGATAAACCAATATCTGTTTTATCCATGTTAACTTGTAATCCCCATGTTGTACAGTAGTCGTTTAGAATGTCAATTTTTCTTTGCAATCCAATAACAGAGTCATTGAAAATACATAAATCGTCAGCATAAAGCAAAAGTAATATTTCTAAAACTTCAGATCCAACAAATATTCCTCTAATTTCCGCATTTTCTAGCATTACCTGTCATTCTGATGTAAACATTGTGAACAAAAAGGGGCTCAAGACACATCCTTGTCTAACTCCGCTAAGACAGTCAAATTATTCCGAGATTGAGGTGTTTGTTATTTAGACAGCAGACATTACTTTGGAGTACATATTCTTTAGCACATTAAGAATTCGTCCTTGAATATCATTCTTTAACAGCGAATACCAGAGAAGGTTTCTATTTATAGAATCAAAGGCTTTCTTAAAGTCCACAAATAAACTATAGAATCTGCCACCTCACCTTGATAGGTATTTCTGGATTAAACATTGTCACGTAAAAATATTATCAGTTGTGTTGTAGTTTTTCCTAAATCTTGCTTGAGCTTCTGGAATCTTGTCATAAAGTGCTGCAAATGTTTGTAGACGGTTGTTTAGAATAGAGCAAAATATCTTTCCGAAAATCTCCATGAGTGTGATACCTCTGTAATTGTTGACCGAGTTAATGTCGCCTTTCTTGTGGAGTGGTACGATTAATCCCTTGGCCCATTCTGTAGGATATTCTTCTTTAGTTAGGATGGTATTACATACAATTACTAGACATGGACCTAAAAGCACATGATTTCATGGAACTCTTTGTATTTTCTCTTCTTCTGTCTGCATAAATATCTGTAATTATTTCTTGCATGAACATATTCCTTTAATAACTCTTTGCTTCCAGTTAGCCTAAAACGGTCTAATAATTTGAATTTCTGTGATTTCAGGATTTCACATTCTCTGTCGTACCATACAGTAGTGTTATGAGATTTATCATACTTAGGTCTCCTTTCCAAACCACACAACGCAGCAGTGCTTTGAAGAATGTCAGTGAGGTTACCAACTACAATGTCGATGTTGTCGTTAGCTTGCATACGGAAAGCATCCACGCTCACTTGAGTTAGAGATAAAGATATGCAATTCCTGAATCTTCCAATTTCAGTTTCCTTCCACACATATCTGGGAATACTGTTTCTGTTATTGGCCTCATCATTTGTAAGAGAAATATTCACCCCCTTGAACTCCACAGACAATGGGAAATGATCTGATTCACATCAGGTACACACTGAGAAATCTAGAACTTTATCAAACAGGTTTGATGAACATAAAATATAATCGACTAAACTAGCTCTCTGCTCTTTAAAACAAGTGAGATCGCAATTACGATCCCCCTTGAATCTTCCATTCAGTATATGAATTCCAAATGTACAACACATGTCAATCAACTCCTTCCCATAATCATTTACCACCTCATCTTGTGTTCTGGGCTGCGTTGTTTATCAAATTGTATCAACATCATAGTCCATATCTTCTAGGCTTGGAATGTAACGATTTTCATTATCATGGAGCCTGTGCGAGCATTGAAATCACCAGGTAAAATAACTTCACAATCTGGGAAATCATATAACATTTCTGACAGAGACTGTCCTAAGTAATCAATACCCTTACATGGCCTTGAGTCCGTAAGCAAAGAAGATGTAGCAGGGTGAATATATACATAACAGAAGGGTTTTGAATGCAGTCTTGATGGGAGTATGTACAATGGACTGATAACATACATTCAAGTACAAGGTTTCAAATTGGATAAATTCTCAACAGATCTGTATTAAACCATTTAACTCCTTTCTTTCATCCTCAACAGCAACAGATCAGATCTAAAATCTCTCATAAATTTCTTTTTAGTTATAAGATTGTAAAATATACTGCAAGCCATTAAAAACGCAATTTGACATTCATACTTTCTTTACTCACACCAATTTCAACATATATAAACCTAACTGGCAGATATGTTTTTAGTGAACATCTGTGAATAATTTCATCTGAAAATGTCCAGTCAACAACAACATCAGTGACGCAACAACGACATCAAACAAAGGAGGGGTCACTTGCAGTCAATATCGTGTGTGTCCACGGTGCGCTGCAAGACATGCTCACAGTCTTTGGGGCATTGAAAGACACATTTCTCAGGAACAGTTGTTGGATGGCCTGCAGCCTCTAATGGTCTGTGGTCTGATCATGACACCACCCCATCCAAAACGATCATGTTCGAGGACACAGTTTGGCGCAAGTCTTTCTCCTTTACGTCGATAAATCTGTGGACGTCCATCTGCAAAGGATAAGTTAAACCTGGATTCATCTGAAAAAATGACATCTGGCCATGTCCTGTTGCCAAGATTGGCCCCATTTGCTGCCAATCGCTGTCTGGCAAGTCTGTGGCGATGCAATAAGGTTGGACCACGGTACGGGTGAAGACTACGGATGTTGAAGGCAGCAAGGCGTCCTTGCACCTTTTGGGCGCTGAAATGACGTTGACTTGTCCCAATTGTCCTCCTTGCCTCATCATCAGCTGTTTGGAACCGATTTCGCAAGCGTGAAACTTGGATATTGCGGTTTTGTCGAGCTGTTATCACAGGTGGTGCACCAGGTCGCGGATGATCAGCAACACTTCCGGTAGCCCGAAAACGTTGTCTGAGTCGACTTACAGTGGATGGATGCACATTAAAGTGCCTGGAAATCATCACATCTGAAGCACCTTGGCTGACCATACCGATAACCTGATTCCTTTCGTCTTGTGTCAAGTGTGGCATTTTCTCAAAGTGATTGAGTTCCACAATTCCTTGTACTTTTACAGGGCCTGGGTGCAGGTAATGCATGTGCACAACGTGTTTCATGAATGTGGTTGTGTTTACGAGAAATGTCAAAGGTTCAGGTTTAAGTAGCAAAGTTCATGTGAGAGGAATGCTCCGGGACTCGAACTCGAAATGGGCCAGAATAACAGCCTTTTATCCCTACATCCTCTGTATCGCAGGCAAAAATCTTCAATAGAACTTTTGTGAGTTTCAGGACAACAAATACCAATTGCGTTTTTAATGGCTTACAGTATATATCAGGTTTCAATAGTCAAAAAGTATTAAATTCTTTTACCTATACAATATCTTGAGCTGTTTTCTATAGTCCTACTCCAAGTATTGAAGACAATATTGATAACTACATTTTTACATGCACTGAAGAGAAGCATAATTATTGTAGCCAAGACTTTCATGGTACATGTATATGAGCACATTGTTAACCTTTTGGGAACAACACTTTCATGCATTTCAATGATTCATAGGTGCAATAAGTTGAATTTTTAAACTTATCCTATCTCACGGTATACACCTCTCTTCTTCTTTTATGACCATGTGTGGAAACGTGCTGTAGGCTAAGTTGAATCAAAACTTCCTGGCCTCTGACCACCTGACCTCTGCCCCCACTCCAATAGCAGTACCTGTCAATTATCTCAATAAGCGTGCAGATCGCTCAGATGATCACGTGACGTTCTGTGCCTGTCATTCTCTTTCTTGTCAAGTGGACGTGTGTTGCTCTCTCAGTTAGACATTATTTGATTGTCAATATGGGAAATAAATCGAATCGAAGTCCTTCGATGAAACGCAAACTTTGTGGTCAGTGCAACAGCAACTTTTCCGCTGCTGATCCATGCTTTGTGTGTGGATTGTATAGGCTGTTGTAGTTGGTCACATCGGTGTTCTGTTTGTTCACACTTGAATGATGATGATTTTTCTGAATATCGACAGGTTGCATCTAGACGTAGATTGGACAGAGATCGGCGTACACCTGCTGAAGGTCCTTCAACTTCTAAGTGAAGACAGATGAAGATTTTTTAGAGGTGGCCACAGACTCCTACTTGAGCGAGAATCTCCGTCGCCTCTTTCATCCTCAAACGTCTAGTCCTGTCTCCAGACAAGTTTTTTCTCCTCCGAGAGTGGTAGTGCTAATAACCTCTGCATCACAGTCTCGGCCTTCTACCTTGGTGACGATTAATGGACTCCTAGTTTGCCTCAGGTGTTTGTTTCCAGTGTGCTGCTTTGGTCGAGTGCTCAACCCCCCTCTGCAATGGTGGGTGCGCTTGGTGATAGCGTTCACGGTCATGCGGCGAGTGCAGTCAGTTTGGCGCTTTCAACCACAGGGATCAGTTCAGCGCTTCAACCTATGCGCTGCTTACTTCCAATGCAGCGCTTTCATATCTTCCTGTGGTGACATCATGCATGACAGCAGTATCCAGTGCGGCGCTTTCAACACCTTTCCTGTACCTTGCACCACCTGTCTATGAACCACCGCCTAGTTCCAGTGCGCCGCTCACTACCGGAGCGGCACTTGCTGTCCATTCATCACTTTGTACCAATGCGTCGCTCTCACAAAGAGAGACGAGACCAGTGCATCGTTTCACTTCAGTTCACCGCTCTCGTTCGGTCCAACTCATTAGACCTGTGCGCCGCATTCAATTGGATCAACACTTCAGCCCAGTGTGCCTTTTCAATTAGATCAACGCTTCAGGTCAGTGTTCCATTTTCGATTGGAACGATTCAACTTAGTGAACTGTTGTTTGATTGGAACACCTTGCAGTCCAGTACACCATTACTGTATGGTATGACGTTTTAGATGAATGCACCGGTCCTGATTGACTAGGGCTTTAGATTGTGAATGCGGATGAACCGGATCACCCTGCCGAATCAGATCACGTGACCGAACCGGGGGTAATTGATGATCCCAGATTTTTTAAGATTCCTCCGTCATCTACCATCCGATCTTCACCTTTGATGAATGATTAGATTCACCGACTCTACCCTTCGACGTAGATATCAGCTCTACAACCACCCGGTTTGACATATTTGTCCAGAAACTTGATGATGTGAAAGGAAGGGTGCAGAGGTTGACGAAACAGACCACGATTACACCCATTGATGAATCTGATGTGGCTTTTGTTCATGTGCAGCGCTGCCAAGTCGTCGTCGAATATCTTGCTTCAGTTGAACTAGCTGCACGTTAATGCGTTTTCTCAAATTCTCCATCGTCTTGCCAAACACCGAGTTGCTCATGAGTTTGTACAAGTTTTTCTCCAAAATCACTGGTGGCCAGCTTTCTTAAGTCCGTGTTCATTCTGATGTAGGGCTCCATCCAAGGACTTTGATTGAACTGGAGCGCCCTGTGTATTTTCATGAGTTTCATTCCCAGCGACAAGTACAGCTGCAGGTTGTGATAGTGAACGATGTATTTTGTCTTGTTCATCAAGTTTGGCACGAGTTTTTCGACGTTAGCCGGCTTGCGATTTCCCAGCAAGTTTAGTTGATATTCGGACATCCAGTCCGGGTTCACCATCAAATGTTCTGGAGCTAGGGGATAGCCGTTGTGCGATTCATGTAGTTCTGCAGGATAGTCCAAGTCCACTTCGAACAAGTAGCTTTTGTTCGAATCCAGTGTGGTGCCATTCATGTCGATATCGGTTGGGGAGACCCATTCGAATCCCCCAGTGGGGAGATACTGACTCATGGCCCAGCCATACAGGTTGTTGGAGTCGAGATAGAGGATGTGTTTGGTCGGTTTGCTCGTGTCGTGACCGGGAACGTACTTGTTGTTGGCTTTGGCCTACTGTTTGGATGTCATGGAAATGCCGCCTCTCGCAGACCTTCTTCACGAACAGGTGCATGTCGTAATCCATCAGTAGTTTCAGTTCCACGTGGGTCTTTTTCAACAAGGCGTCCCAAGAGAGACCGGGGGATGAGAAATACCATGCAGGGTCTAGGCCGTACTGTTTGGAACATGTTTTTCTGCATATTTCGAACCCGTCGGCCAGCAGCAGTACGTCTGTTTTCAAGTACAGGTCGTGGTAATCGCCCAAATTCTTGCGGCCCAGTTTGTCCCACACGTTGAGGGCGTGCGCGTAATCGTTCTGTGAGATGGCTGAGTCGGTCAAGTTGCTGTAAAATCAGTCGATGGGAGGTAATTGCGTCTCGTCGAACTTGGACCAGTCGTCCATGTATTCGTAGGGGTAGATGCCCTTCCTCAGCAGCAGAGGTCGAGTCTCGGCGTTGGTGTATCGATTGATGATGTCGAAGTCGTTCGGGTCGTGGGCGTTCACTAGACTGTCTAGCAGGAACTGAACGCTGTCGATAAATTTCAGACCGTCTAAGGAGAACGAAATGTACTTTTCCATGTTGTTGGGGATGCACGTCAGGTTACCGTCGACCTTCGCGATGGCCTGCATGATCAGATGGGAATCGTAACGCGAAGATTGTGAAACACGACTGGGATTTTGATGGTTTTGGGATTGATTTGAGCTTCAAGCACGCGTTGTGAGTGGCACCTCTGTACTTACCGGTGATGTGGCAGTGATCTCTCACGACATCCCCGTTCAGGGGTTCATCACACACATGGCAATTCTTAGCCTTCCTATGAGTTCGCCGGTCGTCCTTCGTCATGAGCATGGGGGACGATGGTGTACAACTGTTTCGTGATAATTTTCTCTTCATTTTGCAAACACATGAGAAATAATTCGGCCGCGTCGGGACCTCAGTAGACCAAAACTTTTATCTGGGGACGGAGCGAAGGTGTCGACATTTTGGACGAGGGCTTCGAAGTCGGCATAGATGACGTAAGGCACGGGCATTTGATTTTTGTGGTTGACGAATTTCAAGATATCGTTTTCGTCGGGCATGTCTATTCGGACGGCTGTCTGTCCCACGCTGAACACACCATATCGGTGATACAACTCGCAACATAGGGTGTTCAAGGCATGACCGATAAACAGATCTTTGTCGAGATCTTTGCACAAGTAAGGTCGACGTTCCGGTGGAATGGGAAGCAGAGACGAAGCTATAACGGTGTAGAATTGCATTAGAGTCAACCCTATGGTTTTCGTCATTTCAGCGCCGAATCAGGCTTCGTATGTCGTGTACAGTTTATCAAGGTCTCCCTCGGACATTTTATAAATTTTATCGGTGGTGATGTTTTCGCTAAGTATTGTTTCCCCTTCCCACCCACGACGAGGGCCACAAGTCTTTCACGCTTATCCCCGACTCTGGAGGACGCAATTTCACCCTCCTCTTCGGATATCGTTTGTTCGAGAATGTGGTCCAACTCCCATCTTGTAATATATCAATCGGGTTTTAAATCTAATGTTTTTATATAATACAATTTATTCAATTTTATATTTAATAAATTCATTTAAGTGAATTAATGGGCGGTCAGGCTATTTGGCAAGAGTTGCCTCCTATTGGCAAGTTACTCATCAGTTATCACGTGACAGCTTTAAACGGGCTGTGGCCTTTTCAAAGCTGGCAAGCAGACCGAACAGACGCCTACAGTTCAACGGGGCAAACATCAACGAAAACGAAAGCAGTCGCAACCTCCAGCCAAGCAGCTGAAGCGAACCAGAGGAAAGTCAAGGCAAGAGACAACAGGACATGACAGTGTAGATCTAGCTGGCGAGCCGAGCGGGGCGAGTCGAGAGACGACAGTACATGGCAGTGTAGCGGGCGAGCCGAGAGGGGCGAGCGCGGTGTCAGTCACGTGCGACGCCAGGAAACCAAACAGGTGACTTTTCTCTTGATCAGTCGGGGATATGTAGCGACATTGATACAAACACCAAGAGATACTAAAGTACATGCACACCATTCGAATGGCGTCCCTTTGTAGTCCAGAATGGAGAAACTATGACAAACAATTCCGGCTTCGAATGGGCAGGTTTCCACACATGTCTTGGGGAAATATTAACACTGAACTTTGGTTACTATATGTAAGCTGCAATTCCCCAAAAGGAAATTTCAACAAGGGAAGCATGTTTTCCCAGGGGGCTAAAAAATCAACAGGCATGAAAAAGTTCGGCTATTGTTGGGATTACAATGAGCCAGGAAAGGTTTGTACAAAGAGGAATTGTAAATATCCTCATGTGTGTTATTCCTGTGGGGGAAATCATCCAATAACCCGTTGCTCATCTGCTGACATGCTCCAAAACAGAAAGTCATTTCAGAGACCTCCAGTTATCGGCACCCTCCCCAATCAACGTAACTAGATTATTTAGTGAACTGGCAAACTACCCTGAACGTGTGGATGCACACCTTCTTGCAGAGGGTTTCACGAAGGGTTTCAGTCTACAATATCAAGGTATACCGTGTGCCAGGGAGTCTGTGAATTTGTTGTCCGCCAGAGATCCCAAGTTTGAAAATATTATTCAACAGAAATTGGATAAAGAGATAAGTTTGGGCAGGATGTCAGGGCCACTACCCACCTTTTAAAGATTTGATTGTTTCGCCCATTGGCATAATCCCAAAGAAAGCTGTTGGGGAATTCAGACTAATTCATCATTTATCTCATCCTGAGGGTGAATCAGTTAATGACTATATTGACCCACACATCTGTTCAGTGCAGTATTCATCAATAGATGATGCAATCTCTATGATTCAAGACCTAGGACCTGGGTGCTACATGGCAAAAGCAGATATAAAAAATGCCTTCAGAATATGCATTTTATCTCCCAATAATTTCAAGCTGCTGGGAATTAAATTCAAAGACAAATATTATGTGGATAAAGTTTTACCAATGGGGTGCAGCATCAGCTGCTCAATTTTTGAGAGGTTTGCAAAGTTTCTACAATGGGATGTCATAAAGCAATTATCTCAGAGTGAGTGTCAAGGAGATCTCATTCATTATTTGGATGATTTCTTCTTTGAAGGCCATCCTTCTGACAAAACAGAATGTCAAGTGGTTTTGAGAACATTTCTTCAAGTTTGCTCTGATTTAGGTTTTCCAGTTGCAGAAGATAAAAATATCCATCCTTCCACTCGATTGAATTTCTAGGATTCAAACTGGATTCTGTCAAACAGCAAATACAGATTCCAGAGGACAAAATTGCTGATGCCAGATTTAACATTGAACTTATTCTTAGTAAAAAGAAAGTTGCAAAGAAGCAGTTGGAAAGTCTAGTTGGCTTATTAACCTTCTTCTTACGTGCTTTTCCGATCTGTCGAGCCTAATACAACGCTTCAGTTGTGTACAGACAGTGCAGGGGGCATTGGTAAAGGATTTGGGTTGTACTTTGACCGAAGATGGGCGTACGGATGTTGGCCGCAATCGTGGCACAAACACAATTTAACACGAAACATCACCCTCCTTGAATTCTTCCCTATTTTTGTTGCAGTTAACATTTGGGATAAATATCTTAAAGGGAAGAAAATTATCATTCACTCTGACAACAAAGCAGTTGACGCAATTTTGAACAGATAATCTTCCAGATGTAATTATGTGATGCATTACCTTTTGAAATTTGTGCTGAAATGTCTGCAAATTAATATCCTTGTAAAGGGTCAATACATTCCCAGTGAAAGTAATAATATTGCAGATTTACTGTCTCGTCAACAGATCGACAAATTCCGTGTGTTGGCTCCCAAAGCAAATTTTCTCCCGGACGACGTGCCAAGTCACTTATGGATTTGAGAGTGGAATGTCACAGGGTAAAAGACAATTCACTGTCCACAAGTACTAGGAAGGCCTACAATGCAGCAATTAAGTAATTTTGCCAGTTTCGCAGAAGCAAAAAATCTTGGAGGAAAAGGTCAGGCATCTACAGATGATGTTTTATGCTATATTGCAAACTTGTCATTCAGCAACATCTCTCACTCTACTGTTACGCTGCATCTTTCAGCAATAAGTAGATACCACCTCATCAATGGGTGGAACGACCCAACGGCAAGCTATTTAATAAGAAAATGTGTTAAGGGGTATCGATGCTGTTTCCAGACAAAAGATTCACGTCTACCCATTATCATAGAAATTCTTAAGAGGCTACCAAGGGCTTTTCATCTCATTTGCATATCGGCGTATGAGTCCCAGTTGTTTATGGCAATTTCCAACATTGCATTTTTTGGATTCCTCCGGATTGGCGAAATCGTTAAAGTTTCTGATGCTGATTCAAACCGGGCGTTACAGTTGGATGATGTCAAACTGTTTGACTCAAACTTACAACTAACCATAAGATTCCACTGACCAGTATGGCCACTCAACTACAATAATTTTGCCATCGCATTCCGATAAAGCCATTTGCCCTGTTATATCAATGAGAAATTTCCTGGCACTACGACCAAAGACCCATTCTCATCTTTTTGTTCACTTGAATGTCATGCCGGTTACAAGATACCAATTTACAGCGGTGTTGAGCAAAGCAGTGAAATTCTTGAACTTGCCAGAATCAAAGCTGAAATCACATTCCTTCAGAATAGGAGCAGCTACATATGCAGCATCCAAAGGAATATCCCACGATGTCATTTGTGAGTAGGGGCGATGGAAGTTCCTAGCCTACAAGCGGTACATAAGACTCTCAGTTTAACTATGTACAATTTATGTCGTAGCAGTTATTGAATTTAGTTAATGTTTATAATAACTGTGACAATTTTGCAAATGTTTCTTAGTGATAACCCTTACATTTGTTTTCACGAACAATTTATCACCATTAAATTTGATTACATTGTCTATCCCATCTAAATTCCATTAAGTCTTTCTAGAGATATGGATGTTGGGTTCATCCCTTGTATACTGGGCCCATAGAAGAGCAGTAACAAGACCAGTAGGTAGGCACCTTGGATTAGAACAACACAATGTATCAGTCAGATGGCATGGTCGAAGGGGGATGCAGTGGGATAACCTGATACCTATAGTTGTTCAACAATTGAAAAGACACCCACCGCCAAATATTCTCCTGATCCATCTCGGCTCAAATGATCTGGTCCGCACTCCAATGCAAAAAATCTTACACTGCATTCAACAGGACTTACTCAAGCTGAAAAGTGTATTACCAAGTGAATCTCGGGTGATATGGTCCGATATCCTGCAGCGTAGAACATGGTGGGGGGCTACAGATGACAGGGCCATGGGCAAACGACGATGATTCAATAGGTTTGGTGGGAAAGGTGTGATTGATGGTGGAGGCTGCCACATCAAGTATGAGGAGATAACCATTGAGGATCCTAAGCTTTCTCGAGCTGATGGGGTTCATCTTTCTGATATAGGAAATGACATATTTCTCAACAGTCTCCAGGGGGGTTTGGAGGCATTCATAACCAAGGGTGTCCAGAGTTTTCAGAATTAGTTTGAATGATTAGTCTGCTTAAGTGAACAATGTAAATATGGGTGTAGGTGGGTTGAACTTGCTATATACCAAGTTCAGTGGCGGATTTCGAGGCGAGCTCGTAAAGTGTTGGCGGAAATATTGCTGTGCTTTCGACCCTGTGGGTCTGCTTTCCAAGTCCGGCTGCCGTCTTACAGTGACATCTCGGTGTGACCAAACCCGCAGAGGTGAAATGAACTGTGAGTAGGCTAAGGACATGGTTGGTTTGTGGCATCACTAAGTGCAGTAACCGTGGTTGTCACAATTGCTATTGCTATATGATTTGTGCTTCACTTGGTGCAGTACCCCTTGGTTGTCACAATCATTGCTGCTTGATTCCTATATTTGATTTGTGGCATCACTTGGTGCAGTACCCCTTGGGTGCCGCAATCATTGCTGATTGATTCTCTAATGATATGCGCAAAAACCCTGTCATAAGAGACCTGAACTGCCATTACCTTAAGGGTCGGCGTTCAAAAGCTTCTCTCGATTTCCGCCTCTGTAATATTAAGTAATAAAGCTGCGCCCATTAATGCCATCAGAAGTATTTGTAATATTTTCTTTGTGTGCCAGAAATTTCACTTAAAAGGCTAATTTGCTAAGCAGTTTGCTAAGCATTGCTAAGCTATTTGCTAAGTGTTGCTAAGCTAGCACACCGCATAAGCCACGGGTTGGTCTGTTTTCAATAGGAGTTTGGCATGTTTCGTTTGGGCTAACAAGGTTCTCACACGTTCTCGCTCGGGTTATGGTGGGGATGACGTCGTTTTCCCTTAAACATTCCTCACACAAATCCCTGTCCTTGCAGTGAAACAGGGCGACCCATCGCATCTGTTCCCTGAAGTCTTTCAGGACCAAGTTAAATTTTTGCGTCAGCACCCAAACGCTGTGTTTCATGCGACGTCCCGATAACATATCTCTTTTTGGTGATCTCTTTATTCGCGCTGCAATCGTCTAGGATAAACAGCGTGGATTCTCCCTCAAACTTCTCATGAAAGGCTCGCAACCAGTCCTGTAAACGTACTCCTGGGTCGATTTTATACACCTCCGCATCGTTCATCACCCATGCTCTCTAAGTGTACGTTTTATTCACGCGTATAGTTGGGCAAAGAATCACGATATGATCGAACACCTCCCGATAGTACCCTTCCAGCATATCCAATACAAAAACGGTCTTCCCGCATCCCGTCTGACCACACACGATGGCGCAGTGTGGCTCTAGAGGCAGATCTTGCACGAATCTTCCACTGTCTATATTAAGCTGTGCATCCATATAGGTTTAATTTACCTGCAGTTTGAGCTTTTTTGGTGATTTGGATGGTGATCCCCTCGCTGCCGTTGTCGATGCGACGCCCGCTGCCGTGTAGTCTGTCGTCGTCCGTGGATTGCATGTCCAGCCACAGCGCAAAATGTTTATCCAGGTACATACCGAGCGTCACGTAGGGTAAACCCAGTTCTTTGACGACGTCGTTGACTTCCGGCAAGTATCGCTTGATGGCCCGGTAGTTTTCTTATCTCGTCCCACTGCTGGTAAGCTCGCATGCCTTGGCTGAACAGCTGGTTGGGCACGCCCTCGATGGTCACTTCCAATTTCGTGATCTCGGGATTCCAATTGAGTTCACTGTTTCTTCGAAACGGCTCGTATTCTGCCACGGGAATGATCAAGATGCCTTTCATCGATCTCGCCGGCACGTTCAGGTTGATGTTCCACAGCGTGTCGCTCTTGTCCTTGACGATCGTCCGGTGCCGCAGCACGCGATCGTACAGGATGGACAGCTTTCCCGAGTACTGGTTGCGAATCTGCTATGCCAGCTCCGAGCTTGTGACCATGTCGAATTCCAGAGAGATGTTGTCGACGAGGTAGCTGGCCTCGGTGCCGTCCGGCGTGAAGATGACTTTGCCGTAGTCGTTGAACGTGAGTTCGTATTCCAGCTGGTCGCCCAGCGCGGGCCTGGTAAAATGGCATGTGCCCCTCGAGCAGCTCGAAGTCGAGTGGTATGCAAAACCTGTTCCCGTACGCCTCGGTGATGGCTTTGTCCCCTGCCGCTATCCCATCGAGCTTGTCTTGCGTGAAAGATTTTCCAACACATAGGTCGTTCGCACGGCAGTTATCCCAACGAAGTCCTTGATACAACATGTTAGCGGGTTCGTTGATGGTTCTCCAGAGGTCCATGTAAGTGAAAAAACATGTCGCTGTCGTCGATGCTCAGCACCTCATTCCCGCTGATTTTGATGGCATTTTTTTTGACGATGACACGACCCAGGTTGTGCACGATCATGCGTTTGTTGTTCATGGACTCCAACGTGATCTGAAAAGCCACTCGAGCCGTGCCGGGGACAATGACGTAGTTCGGGCCCAGGTTGGGGTAATCGAACCAGCAGCGTTTGGTTTTCATCGATCGTGCTCAGATTGTTGGTGATGGTCACCGACTGACGCACGGCTTTGACCGCCAGGGGTTCTCTCGATCTTCGGAAAAGATCTACTTTTTGTCCGTAGGCCAACGACATCTTTTTATATTGAAAGTATGTTTTCATATCTTTCATAGAACCATGGCCAAAGGTGGTGACGATATTCCCATGGACGATTTTGGGGAGGATAGAACCCCGTTGCATGATGATGATGATGATTACGCAGACACGTCGTTAACGTGCGACCAACTCTTAGAACAGAGCGTCATTGATTATTACAATGTTTCGGACGAGATAAAAATTACGTCGAGCCACCGTATCGAGACTATTCCAAGTTTTTGATCGATAGGAAGGGCACGCTGCCATTGAAAGAGGATGCGAAGATCGATCTGATGAACACCCGCCACGAGAAAACCGCTCATTCTGTCAACTCTGGACGGAAAACACAGCGTCCAATGCGAGATTACGGTGGCGTACAACCCAAACAACTTCCGCCCAAGGTCGTCCAAGATCTGCAAAACATAAGGACCAGACTCGGAGAGGATGTGAGAGATGTGCCCCAACGCGCCAAAGAAACGTAGGACGGCATCGAAAAAATATTGCACACGTATGCGGACAAACCCTTGCCCGGTTTCAAATTTCCCTTCAGGATATGCGAGGGCTAGACAAGGCCTTGAGAACCATTCGTGGATCGCTCATGGACAACATGGCCAAACTGAAAGAACTCAACGATCATATCGCTTACGAGACAACCAAACTCGAACAAGCGGATGATATGGACGACGACATCAGCTGACGCCATATCGAGGAAAGGCTACGTCAGTTGTGCGACGAACGATTAGAAATGGCGTCATACAACCGAGAAGTGCTTCGAACCAAGATCAGCCGCGTGCGCGAAACCATCGACCGAGTCCTCGTAAAGGACACCACGTTGGCTGACAGGATCGGAACGTTGTTCTGGGAGCAAGGGATCACCATCGTCAGCGTTCTGACGGCTTTGGGCTTCATCATATTGACCCTCGTCTTAGCGCTGACGGGAGGCACACCACCACCAAGCCCAACACCACCATTAGGCAGCAGCGACGTCAGAGACTGCATAAAAAAACAGTTGAAATCGCTCGGCGAAGCCCGCGCTAAACTTGGGCAGCATCGTTTCCTGGTTGCTGGGCTTGTTGTCAAAAACCGTCACATGGCTCGGCCAGAACCTGTGGGCGGTCGTTGGGATCGGCGTGGCGGGTCTGGTGTACGTCGCTTCTAAAAACATTTTAACCAAATGAGGCACAGTCAGACCGCGATCCCGCCGACCACCAGAGCCATTTTGCGATCGACGTGCCGCTGATTGTTTGCCTGCACGTGCAAAGGCAGCTGCAGCTGCTGTAGAGGTGGTGGTGGTTGTACTTCTTCCGGTGGCGTATTCCAGCAGGTTTTCATAGCGTCCGATGGCACTTGGTAGATCGACAAACTGTTTCTGCGCGTTGTAAGCTGTCCCTTCACGACCCACGATGCCGGAACGCGTTTGCGTCTGCGCACCCAGCACGGCCCACACGTACGTTCAATTCGAATCGTTCAATGTGACGACACCGGCACGAGTAAACCCTTTTGAAGTGTCCAGCATGAACATTTTCCAATTGTCCACGGGTCCCTGCTCAAACCTCCAAATGCAGTAATCCTTGCTGTCATCAAAAGTCATGTAATTGTCGTTCCACTCGTAACCCCAATCTTTCACCAGCTGTTTGCTGGCTTCCGCAAGAGACATGTTGTGAATGATGGGAATGCCTAAACCGTGGTTCAGACCCGGCAAACGCCAATCGACCGTCTTCAGATCTAGTTCAAATTCACCGCAAACGTGTTCGTATGCACGTCAATCATACAGATTGTTTACCGCATTCCACGCCTTGTCCTGCGGAATCGGGGCGCCGATCTCTTTAAAAAAACGTCTCATCTGGTAGTACACGTGAAAAAGGACTGACTCAGCGGATCGCGACGAGTGTCATTCAACGTCATGCCGCACCAGGTGGTCGCGCACCACAAGGCGAAATTGAATTGATTCTGCCTGAACTGCATCGGGTTGTTAAACCAATCGTGTACTGTTTTCAGATTCATGACCGAAAACCCGTAATTTTTTAACATGTCGATGAACCGAACCATGAAATGTAAACCATGCTTTGCATCGACCACAATACTCGGTTGCGTGATATTGGTAGCACTTATATTATCATTTTTAGAATAAAACACTCCCAGTTTGTACATATTGAATTGTTATATATTTAATCTTAGTATACATATCTACTTTTCAATATGTACGTGACACTTCCGGGGAATAACAAGCGGCGAATCCATTCAACTGCTGCACGCCATCTATAACACGTCCTGTCAGCTCGAAGTCGCGCTCTGAGACATCACCTACTACCCGCGATGGACCAACATCAGTCAACGTCAAGGGAACAACAGGCTGTTTGTCAATAACGCCAACAACCAAATAACGGACGGCTACTACAGCGTGTGCTCGTTCAACGAAGAAATCTTCAAACCCGTGGGAGCCGAACTCAAAATGAACGACTCCAACGGCACAGTTGTGTAAACCAACAACAGAAAAAAAACGACTTGAGACTCAGTCAGCCGTTGGCTAACACGCTCGGGTTTACGTCGAACGACATACCACCGGAAACCACCGTGATCGGCACGAAATTACCCAATCTCGTTCCGCATCGCAAACTGTGCATTCATCTCGATCAGCTGAGCACGACCGACAACGTTCAGGGTCAACGGCCTTCGACCCTGCTGAGAGCCGTGCCCGGTGAAAACGGAAAAGTACAACAACGGCAGAACCGAATCGTTATCATCGCGGCAGTACAAGAAATTAATCCGAGGCAACAACATGGAAATGAAAATTTCGGTTTTAGACATTAAACACGATCCCATAAGTATAGGATATCTCAGTGCGATGCTGCACATGCGACAATGATGGAGTCTCAAGGTCCAGGAACACGCGTTAGAAAATGCGCCAACATAGCAACCCCCGACCTCGGGGTCATGCACGGATTCGACGAACCCGGAGTCAACAGCAAACTGTACGCCTTTCAACTGAAAAACAACATTTACAAACGCGTCGAACTGCCGCCCTCTACTGCCGCTGGTGGTGGCAAGAACAACGACTTAGGCGATTTCGACGAAACCGAAGAGCGGTCAACAACACTCGGTATGACCTGCTCCGCAACGACAAGGACGAATGGACGATAACCCCAGCCTTCCACGGCAGGCTGTTCCACCTGGATGACGTCGAGACCACGGCCGTCTTCAGAAACAAGCACTACACTCTCATCTTCAACGACGACAACAAATGGGTATTAGTGCCATCCCAAATCGACTGGAATCTCAACATCACGCTCGGCTCTACCCACATTTTCACGGACAACAAAGATCACTACCTGACGAAAGTCGTGAACAAAAGAACGCTGCACGTGGCTTACGTCCCGATGCAAAGACGCAGCCTGATCGTCAGCACGTTGAGGCAAAGAGTAGCCCACATGCTGTCGAGCAAACCCGGGACTCAAAACGTGGGATTGCAGATGGTGTCGGGAATTCGACAGGGTGGCAGACGTCCTGGAAAATCTGCCGGCGAAATCCACGCTGTACATCCAAGTCTACCTCAGCGAACTGCCGTCGGCGCGTGGCGTCGTCGAAATCGTGAAAGGGATCAAACTCCGCTGGGCCAAACAACAACAATACCAAGTTTGCTCCGTTTACGTGCGGGTGAACGTTACACCTACACCAGTCTGCATGGAGTCACCGTGACCGTGGAAAACACGATATTGCTCACCAAAATTGTCCTACTCGACAACATACATCTCATGGGTTTGAAGTGCACGTCCGAGGAATTATCCGATAACCAATTGAAAACCATTTTGTAATTTTGTATAAAAAAACGATTGTTACGAGGGAGGAGTGCAGAGAAAGGGACAGCCAGGTGTTCGAGAACCACGTGCACAAGTGCCGACAAAGTTATTGATTCATGAACCTGTGCTGTGCCATCCCCATCCTTTCTCACACACCCGGCTGTCCCTTTCTGTGCACTCCTCCCTCGTAACAAATAGTGAACTGTGTCGATATTTTAATGATAGTTTGTTAAACAACTCTTTTATTTGAAGGACATAAATTCTGGAAAAAACCCAAAGAGTTGGTCTGATGATTTGATTATGATCATCGTTTCATTGAGTATTATAGGTTTATTAGTTCTCGAGCTAGATTGCAATTCATCGGTAAAACGGACTGTACGTATAGTTTACGTGCATTAGAAAGAATCCCATCACTTGTGTTATTGTATCCATTGATTGTAGCCATGTGCAACGTTTTATTAAATGTTTTGTATGTCAACAGTATATTTCATCGCAAATATATATGTCATATGTAATTTTGTCAATTCAACCCAGCTGTGAACATTGGCCAAAGACTTAACCAAGTCACTGGTGTAACTTCTTTAAAACATATATATTGTCAGCGAGCAGATCTGGCTATGTCGAAGTAGAATCAGATGAGCAATGATAACTTTTTTTTATTTTGCTGTCTGTTTGCTGAAAAGCCACTGTATGAAAATAATCAATTAATCAAAGTAAATTTATGATGGTCTGATGTGTATAAAACCAACTGCTTGAACGACACATAAACTTGATGCTCAGTACACATTTTAATCAAATATAACAGACGTTGGAATGAAGACCATTAGAACATTTAATCCGAATCTGAGTCTGAATCCGTGTCCTCATGCACTTGGATCACAACAGGTGCAACAACACTGATGTCCACTCCGTCCGTTTAGCCGGTACTGCCGTTCAATGTCAAGGGCGTGGTCCTCTGCCGTCTGCCACACTTCAGAGGTTATCCTGCCAAGCGATGCATGAATCAACTCCTTTACGTCGCGAGAGCTTGAAAGTAGAATTGTTCCTCATAACGAACCCCTTACAGTTTGCCCAGATAAGTTCGATTGGGTTCAGTTCACAATGTCTCACGGGTGAACGTAACACAACGTGACCATGTTGAGCAGCCAGCTCGTCGGCCGTGTACTGAATTGGCTTCCTGTTTATGTGGATCTTCTCCATCAGCTGTATCTTTGTGTCTGCCGGTCTGTAGTGAACACCACACGATGTGAGGAAATCCTGCATCGCCTTCTTCAGGCTGCTCATTGTCGGTGTGATGCTCCCTGGTTCCCTCACATTATGGTAGCTGGCATTGTCCATCACTATGACAGTGGGCTGATCAAGATTGGGCAAAAGTTGATGTTCCATCCAATCCATGAAGACACCTCAATTCATCTCCTGATGGTAATCTCCACTTGATTTCTTTGCCTCAAAGACCAATTCGCAACCGTCGATCAATCCTTTGTCCCGGCTTCCTGCATGCAGTACAATCATTCGGTTGCCCTTCCCAGATGGTACCATGGGGGCTCTCTGTCCGTCTGTAGGTAACCACATATAGTCTGTAGAATGGTTCTTGTTGACCCAAGTTTCATCCAGGTGGACTATCTGGAAGCCAAGGGAACGGTATTCTGCCACAGTTCTCAAGTAAGAGGATCTTATCGCCACAATAGAGTGCTTCTCCCTGAAGACAGCTCTGTCATCACCACGGGCTTTGTACTTGAACCCCATCTCATGGAGGGCAATGATGAGGGTGGTTCTGGAGACGTTGATACTGTCCTTAATTTCCTCTCTGATACTCCTACATGTAGGTGGAATCTTCTTCTCGTACAGTTTGTAGACTGCCCGTCTGATCACTCCCTTGACAAAGTTGTCAAGGATGGTTTTACGTCCCGGTTTTGCTTTTGAGATGGTCCCTGTCTTGTTTGATTTATTCACAATATTGTAAACTTGTTGGTAAGACATACCAACTGCTGTACACGTTCTGTGATAAACCCTTTCTAAACCAATGAAAGGTTTACCTCTGTCTTTTTCAAGCACAAAAAACTTATAAACATTTGCAACAATCGACTGCATATCACTGGCCATGGTGAACGCTGTAATAGACATGTGCATGCATGACGGAACGTATTTATTAAGACTAACATTTATATTAATATTTATTAAATAAAGAAACGATCATTAAGTACAGTAACGCACACATTCAACATTTATTTGTTTATTAAAAACGTTAATTCATACTTTTACACCAACTGTATTGATTGCTTAAATGTAAAGCCTATTTCAGATTTCTGTTGTTAAACTCTGCGAAAATCTTGAGTTGTTGTTTTGGTACCGATTTCTCTCCTGTAAACTGCCTTTTAAATGTATGGGAGTGTTAAATCGATTGAAATAAAAATTAGGTACATTGTTGGCGAGTTGATATATGGACAACATACTACATTTATCACATCTCGGAAAATATTCCAGCCAAAAAGCATTTTTCTAGCATTTCCGACAGTACTATAGAACTTGAACGCGATACACGGTCGGCATTACAGAAAAAATATCACAGGGCTGTCAATTCCATGGATGGTGTCGACACCGCCCTGTTGCTGGGCATCGAAATAACAGCCGGAGTGGCAGGGTCGGTGGGACTGGCCTTTAAGTTTGTATCTCGCAGACTGCAACGTAAAGCATTGAAACACGGCGAAATTAGAATTCTATCCGAAGCGAAGTTAAATACGATAAACGAACATATTTCCACCACGCTCACCGATAGCAAAATATCCGAGGAAGAGTTTTGTTTGGTGCTCTCAGAAATCGCCAAATACCACAGGATGAAGCAAGACATTTGCACCGAGTCTCGTGAAAACGCTGCCATCAGCGAAAACGAGAAAAAAAAGTTCATAGAACAAGGGAAGCATCAGGCCCGGCAAGACTTCATTACGAAAACCAAACAAATCATAGAAGATTCACAATAAACTGTTTCGCAGACATCAACATAACGTAGCCAGTCAGCCAACGCTCACTCAGTACAACCGTGACGATCCGGGGGGCACTGCCGAGAGCTGCGGTATGATATAGCTTCAGGCAGCTCTCGCCTCGCTACTTTAGACCTCCAATATGTTGGATAGTTAGCCTTTCGCCAGACAGATCCCATGCTCACTCAAAAGGCAATATTTCAGAAACCATTACACCGATTTTCGTGAAATTTTACATGCACATCCACCAGAAGTATACACATTAGCGGAACGGGATTAGGGACTTAACAAAGGCTTAATTTGGAAAATGGAGCCTTTGGAAGGACCTGATGCCGTACCCCTATTGTGTATACTACTACATATCTATATTTTTAAAAACCTAGTATTACATAGTGCATTTCAATTTCCAGTAGACTGTGCAAATGTTCTCAGTACCATGGATACAGAGTGGGGTTATTCCAAAACCTCTGCCGTACATTATTTAAATTGTCTTGGAAAACCGATTCTTTGAGACCCATGCCAGCCTTACCATTTAATAATATTTTATAACATTTTATTATTAAATACAATGAGTATAAAGTGATAATAGGATCTTATGTATTTGAGCCGAATATGAAGGGAAAGCACTTGCGAAATAGAGAATAATTATGAAAAAATGTTAGGTAAAATACAGTGGTCTTATCACACAGTTTAGGGACTATCCTTGTAGCAACAAGGGGGAATCCCCTTGAATCTTCACATTTGATAGGATGAAGTTTACTCAAACCTTTCACATTGCAAATTTATCTGCATATGTAAATGTGTATGTACAATTATGTAGTTTAGTTTACAGCAAGCTTGTGTAGGTAATAGTTTTTAAAAAATGAAGTTCATTTCACATACTCAAAATAGTTTTATGACATCTATTTCCCAATGAAAATTAATATAATGCAACAATTACTACTCCCTTCCCTTCATCTATGTGTTAGAGGATAAACATTAAATGTGTGTATTTATTGTCATTCACTTGTTCACCTGTCTCTGATGGTGTCATGGATTACAAAAATCCGTGCTTCACATAGTTCATGTGTTTTGGGGGGCAATTATTCAATCTAAGATAGGGTCTGATGTGGTGAAGGTATTTCATATGATTATAGCCCAGGGAAGCCACATTTAAGAAAAACAGAGTTGAAAATGGTGTGGCTCAACCGGCAATGGGCATGGTTGAGTGATCGTACGAATGTGGCTCTCCCGGCAATGCGCTATTAGCTAATCCATGTTACCGTAAATAATGGGTATCAAACATAGAAATATTCATCATGTAAAATCTAGAATTGTTTGTGGTGAAAAGTCCAGATCACGCCAACTAGCTGCCTCACGTAGTTACTCAAACACCATTAACACATTATTTATGATGATGCAACCAATTACTTATTTGAAGCCTTTTAACTTATGGGAGGGTCAAAGGAATTCAATGTTATATTCTTTCTTGATTACAGTTTGAGATTAGAGCTATTGAATGAGTCTAGGTCAAAAGCCCCTCTGGACAAAAACCCCTTGGTACAAAAGCCCTTTGACCAAAAGTGAATGCTTTAACCACTAGGCTACCCCACTGTCCCCCCAAATGGAAACATGGGTTCTAAATCACGAGTTACAAATCAATGCATAAAAGTGTTTTGGCTACTTTACCTCCGTAACAATATGGACATTTGATGTTTGCCTCTCATTATTCATGCCGAGGTCAAAGAGGTCACTCATGAGAAAAGGAATTCATAATCTTGGTGTTGATTTCATCAATGTCTAAAATAAGATTTAAGACAAGAAATGATTAATGACATGAAAAATTTATAAATTCATAATATAATGACCCTAAATAATATATAGATTAATATGTAATTCCAAATAATTTTAGTTTGATCAAGTTTTAGTCAAATGTTTTACACAGGAATGTATATACACCTTGCTCATACTTGAGCAAATTAGCTCAATAAAAAGTAAAGTTCTGCAACATACATTGATCCCTGTGTAATAGGTATGGTGATTGTTTTGCAAAATGGCAGTTTCCTTTATAGGTTGCATACTTCTTTCCAAGTAAGAAATTATCACATTTTCTCCATTTCCTTCAAACTGATACCATAATATACTTTATAAAATATATAAGAGAAAGGTTCATCATACTTCACAAAAGTATAAAATACTTTTTCCTCCTTAAAATACTGTTTAAAATATATAAGAGCAGTGAGAAATGCTCACTCTGTGTAGGAGAAAGTCCCGAAATCTGTCGATTAGTTTCGCTCGTGACAGGCTTCACAAGTGTAACCAATCGACAGATTGATGACTTTCTCCAACGTAAAACGAAGTCAACATTGCATTCATATGTCGAACTAATGTACAAAGACACTGGACACCAAAACACGTTCTGATCTCAAACGTGCTAAAACATTCTGAAAAACGCACCTGTTATAAATACTCGTGCTGCACTAATCTACAGCTTGTGACGTATAAAAAGGAACATCACAATGGAAACTACCTTCTCGTCGACACTTCTGTCAGCGGAAAAAATGGATTCCGATGATGATCTGTTTTTTGACCCAAAACCGGTATAACCTTACCCTTGGTGATTTTGCAATAAATGATGAATTTGAGACTTTAATCAATTTTGATAAATCAAACATCGATGAGACTACTTTGAAGGAATTTCTTCACTGAGAAGGTCAATAACATTGTGTCGGACATAACATCTGTACAAACAGGCATCAGCCCTTTCTGGATCGAGAATTTGCTGGTGAACACCTTACTGCCTTTAAGCCAGTCAATGAACTTCAGTTACTCAAGATTATCCAATCAATGAGAAGTAAGACTTGTTCCCTGGACCCTATACCATGCTGGCTGTTCAAGTCTTGTTCATCCACAATCATCACTGCCACCTGTGATCTGCTTAACACATCACTTTCAAGTGGATGTGTTCCAGATTCTTTCAAGAAGGCTATAATCACACCTGTTCCAAAGAAAACAAACATTCATCCATCAGACCTCAAAAACTTTCTGCCAGTTTCTAATTTGATGGTCATCTCTAAAGTCTTGGAGAAGGTTGTTTCCTTTCAATTATAGTCTCACATCACTGATCACAATTTGTCAGAAGTGTACCAATCTACCTATCGGAAAGGTCAGTCAACAGAAACAGCATTAGTACGTGTTCACAACGATATACTAAGAGCTATGGACAAACAAGAAGTTGTACTCCTTGTGATGCTTGACCTCTCAGCGGCCTTTGATTCCATCCCTCATGACATTCCTGTCATTCTACATCACACCTTTGGTATTACCGATGTGGCCTTAAGATGGCTGGAATCCTATTTGAAGATCAGGTCAATGCGTGTATGTGTTGACGGTTCTGCATCAAGATCAATATCAATCCAATATGGCATCCCACAAGATCTGTTTTGGGCCCGGTACTGTTTTCAGTATATATTCAGCCTCTGGGAGATATAATCAGGAGTCACTCACTGCTGTTTCATGGTTATGCTGATGATCAGCAGTTGTATGTAACCATAAAACCGACAGATGTGTCAAGTGCCGTCACAACGGTGGAACACTGCATGACTGATGTCCACAAAGGGATGTGCGCAAATTGGTTGAAATTGAATGGTGACAAGACAGACCTCATCATTTGTGGTACTCAGAAACAGTTACAAAAACTCCCTCCTGTGAGCATTAAAGTGGATTCAGTCCTTGTCCATCTATCATCACGGGTCAAGAACCTTGGAGTAATCATGGACTGCTTGATGTCCAGTAAAGCTCAGGCACTCAAAACCGCCCAAACTGCAAATTACCATCTCAGCAAAATAGGCAAAATCCACAAGTACATTGAAATGGACACTTACAAAACTCTCATGAATTCCTTTGTCACATCAAAATTAGATTATGGTAACTCCCTTTTGTCCGGATCAACTGTCATCTCGCACCTTCAACGAATCCAAAACAAAGCACTGCAAATAATCACCCATACTCGCCCAACTGAACACATCTCACCCATCCTAAGGCAACTCCACTGGCTTCCTGTTAAGCATCGTATCACATTCAAACGTCTTCTTGTCACGTACTCCACACTTAATGTGGACTCCTCATGACAGTATCTCAAAGACCTTCTTAATCTGTACCAGCCCATAAGAACTCTCAGATCCTCAACCAAGCAGCACCTCTCCATCCCATCTACGTCTGCACAACTCGCTGAAAATGCCTTCTCTGTATATGCCCCTTGACTCTGGAACTCCATCCCAATAAACATGAAATCTGTGGACTCAGTTCAATCCCTCAAAAAGTCTCTAAAAACATTTTTGTTTAGCCATTAACTCTTTTCCACTGCTTTCCTCGAAGTGCCGTTGAGCAAGTCTACTAAGCAAGTCTGCATTTTCGACAAAAACTGAAAACAAAAGTTTTTTGGCAGTGCATCTGTTCAATTCTTGGTGTGAAGAAAGACAAAAACGATTCCCCAACTCAAAACAACATGACCCTTTGACTTTGGCAAGAAATGAATCCGATCTGAATCGAACTTTAATGCTATTTATTACCAAGGTTTGAAAGCAGAATGGGAAAGAATACCGTGGGAACTCTCTGTAAGAGATTCTCACTTCTTTACAGTACTATATCCGGAGAAATGGTATCCAATTAAACTTCTTCACTGAGTACCATTACAAAGGCCTGAGAAACATACTAGATGCCAAAATGAAAGCATTGGTTAGACAGGGGATAGGAATCACAAAGCGACAGGCGAAAGTCATAACAGAGGAAGAAGAGGATATTTTGTGGGCCAGATCTCTTTTAGGGAGCGATTCTCCACAACAGCTCAGTGACACCCCAATCTACTTGATTGGCCTTAATTTTGCTCTCAGAGCAGGAGACAAGCATCGATTTTTGCGTGTAGGCAAAACATCCCAACTTAAGGTAATCCAAAACGTGAATGAAGGGTCCAAGTACCTAGTTTATACTGAGGACATGTCCAAGACCAACAGGGGTGGCCTTAAACACTGGAAATGCGTAGTAGTGAAGGTGTCTCAGAACAACAGGTGGCCAGAGAGATGTTTGGTTTGTTTATACGAAATGTACTTGAATCTAAGGTAAGATATCAGGAATATGTCACTTACAATTAATATTATAATGACTGATATTGAACATTGATGTAAATATAATATAATATAAATATTAAGACATGATTACTCTGCACTGCCCTTATGTGCAGCGGAATCTGTCGTGACCTTGACCGTATTTAAACAAATATTGTATACCCATTAGCAAACAGTTTGTCTGCACTTTCAGGCCATATAATGGTACTTGCCAGGCATTTTATCTCCAACCACTTCGTTACCCTAAGACAGCTGTTTGGTTTGCTGATGTCCCGATCAGCCGTCTTTGCAAGGTTGCAGGCTTCAGTGGTTTCTATACCAACCATTCGCTTAGAGCGACCACAGCAACTTAACTTTACGATGCTGGACTTGATAAACAGTTGATCTGCGAGCAAACTGGACACAAATCATCAACTATCCATTGTTATAAGGTATGTGTTTTGACACCTATTAAAAATACTAAGTACGTATCTACTGATGCTATCACGATGGATGTACAGTTGATTCATAGCGAGGATTACTGAGTCAAACTTGTATCACGACTAATTAACTTTATATATAGTTTGTTAACCTTAATATTAAACACATTTTTTATTATGCTCTAAAGGAGTAGGGCATATTGTATTTCCCAAAGTTGAAAGTTACACAAAAATGTTTTGAATTATGTTTAGAGAACCTCTGAACAACTGACGGCTAAAGTGGACAGTGTTGTACAAAGGAAGTTGAGGAAGGTGGGTCCCGAACAGATACGACAAGTATGGCACCTACTTCAGGAACTGTTACTGAGACTACACCGTCCAAAGACCTAAAAAAAAGTACATGTGGGATAACCATGGCTCTTCAAGACGGCACCTACCTGTCCGTGAACTTGTGAGCTCGAGTGAACAAGCGATTCCTAATATAAGTGAACACATCAAACTGCCAGATGTTAGTTTTGTTTGTTGTTTTGTATAATTTGTATAATAATGTAACAAGTACAAAATATACAAATTGTAAAATGTCCTGGAAAAATAAACTATTTTAATATGTTTTGTCTTATTTACCTGTTTGGAGTCAATTCATAACACCTTAAACAATACAACTGTCAGTGAAAAGGTTTACAGTTTCACAAGTAAATGATTTGTATATAGTCACCACTGGATCATGGGTTGAAAGTAGTTCCTATGCAAATTAGCCAAATCTTAATGAGGTCAGGTCTGCTGTCTTGTCCTTGGTTTTCATTGGCTGAAGATGTGCAGCATCTTGATTGGATGTTGAATTTAGTTGCATTTGAAAGTGTGAAGTTTGTTCACTTGCTGTCTTTCTCCAAACCTGGCAAGGTGGTTTGAAAGTCATGGATGGAGGATTTTGACTTTGGTGAATTACAGGTTAGTTACACTTGGTTTTATATAAAAGGAATAAAATACAAAAATATGTTAAATTGTTGAAAGGTTAATTCAGTATTTATTGTAGCTTAGAAGTTGTTGGTGTCAATAATTTCACTTACAATTGATTCAGATAAATGTTTGAGTCCAAACAGATTGTACGTTTACTAATTACTGGTGAGAATTAGCATTTCCATGCTAATTACGGCATACACATTTTAGGTCCTTGCTTAATGTTTTTTTGGTTAGACTAGAATCTGATGATCATCCACCCTTCCTGATGTACCACTGTTTAGGTTGAAGAAATTCTGCCAAGGTGGAAAGTAGCCCAGTCCCCGTGTCTGTCACGGTCGAGGGAGCAGGTTATGACCAGCTTGCAGCTTGGTTTCGTAATTAGACTGTTGGCGAGAAACATAAATCGATCTGGATCAGTGCCCCTTTAAGACATACACCACCAACAACAACAAAAACAACATCTATAATAATTACGATGCCTGTAATTTTCAGTAAATTTGGCCTAGCTCCCTACAATGAGTGGATGATATAGAAAAGCGAATTTCAAACAGAATTCAAAACTGCGAAATTGTGGTGCATTTGGATATGGTTTTGACATCAAAGTGAGGGTTGAAGAGGAGGGACATAAATTGTACGATTCATGAAGAAATTAAGTAGCTGGCACATTCACCAAAGGCTAGCTAGTGCATATACGTTTTAGTTTTGCTGAAAGAAGGTGAATGTTATACAATTTGGTTACGGGTACACAAAGCCAGCAGATGGCCAGGCAAAAAGACGGTTAAAACAGTAGCCTACGCATTGAAACAGTAGCCTGCGCATTGAGACAGAAGAACCACACCTATACCTGCACCATATGAAATGGTTCTAATAGGGTATAATGACATCATTCGTTTATAAGTTAGGCACCTATGACATCATTTGCAAGGGACATTTGGTGTGTAAATTTTGGACATAAAACTTTTGGTACATGAGCAAAACATGAATTGATATGCAAAAAGTAAATAAGTTTGGTTATAAGACTGCTTGACAAACACATTTTATGATGATAAAGTGTAAGACAAAAAGGTTAATTTTTGTGCAAGACAAAAAGGTTAATTTTTGTGTAAACTTGCCCTTTAAATACAAGTAAGACATGTTTTCATGTCATTGAGTGTAACTTACATATTTAGTATTGACAGAAAAGTGGTTGACCTCAATAAACAGTCAACAGTTAAACACTTCTTGGTGAACAAGAAGTTTCAAGAGTGAATCCTAAATCCTGAATGTGTTCCCATTTTACAAGGAATAGGGGCTGTTATCTATGGTGATTGGATATGAAAACAAGAACTATGCACCATTATAAAAGCATATGAGTTCTTGAATCTAAGTTACATCACTGACTTTAATCACATGAAACTATGACAGTTGTTGATCGTGTCATCGGTAAATGATTCACCAACACAGACTAAACAAGTGCCCAGGTGGCTGAGAAGACCGTGTTGTAGGATGGAAAGATGTTATCTTGTTCATGGTTGGCTTGTCTACAGATATCTTCAACTATAAATGATTAACAAGGAAAGTCATCCATAGTAATGTCAGTTAGAAGGTCAGAGGTCAAGAAGGCCTTATTGCTTTTAATTTGTTTTGGGGTGATAGTACATACTTTTTGTCAATTCATGAAATATTTTGGATGAGGAATTTTTTTTTGTCATTAAATTTTATGATGTAAATGTACATGCGTAAACGTGATCAAGGTTAGATTTATAAATCCATTGGTAAATGCCAACCCATCTATAATTCCAAACACTGTTCTATTTTTGTCATCTCAAATACTTCCTAATGTATAATTCGATAACATGTAGTGAAAGGCAAAACAAACTTTCCCGATTTGAAACTACTTTGATTTAGAGATCATTTCCCAGAATTTTCAGATTTGTGATGCCAACTATTACGCTATACAGGTGTAAAGTCAAATCAAGATATTTCCTAACATTAAAAGTGCAGAACAAATATGTTCATTCACGCAAAGTTTCTTTTGCCTCAGAGGAGATGATTTTGACAGAGGACAGTATTTTGCTGACAACATAAACTACTGAATCTCCAGTCACAGAAGCTAAAGCAACTTTCTCCTAACAATATATACCTCTGTTCTTAACTATGTCCCTTTTATTTCTTGGACGCACCTCAGCTAAATGTAAGGTTCTATAACTTGCTTCTATGTGATAGATTTCCAGAATTATGTCCAATACTAGAAAGACTCTAGTACTTAATGATCAGTTCCAGACTTACCTTGTCTGACAAATGTTTGGTTAACATCCAAGAGTATGTCACAGCCTTCAACAATCATCCGTTCTATGGACAGGTTCTTCCGAATGTTCTCTGTTTCACTGACTTCATCATGCATCACCTGTATACACATATATATGCTCAGTTGTTTTTACACGAAATAATCTTTCATTAACTTGAAACAAACAAGTAAGATTTTTTTTACAAACCCATACTCTCAATCTAGAAAAATGTATATACACAAAGTAAAGTCCTAACATTAAAAGTGCAGAACAAATATATTTCCAGAATTATGTCCAATACTAGAAAGACTAGATAAGACTAGATAAGTACTAGAGTCTTTCTAGTATTGGACATAATTCTGGAAATACAACAAAGTATTTACACTTCTTCAAATAAGGTGACAGCTTCTTTCACCAATACTTATCTATATTCAACTTTGTTAAAGAAAAAGAAAATTGCCTCTAATTTCTCAGATTACATATTCCTCAACATCAAACATAAAAAAAATGAAAAGAACATGCCCAATGCTTCCTGGAATAAAGAACATGTGTGCACCTCTTGTTGAATGTCATCACTTCCAGTCTGGAAGCAAATGTCATTTACAGAGCCACTTTCTAACAAAAGTTGCCAAAAGTATAACTACCTTATCCCTTGGGTGGTATCTGTTTTTGCAATAAGTCGCCAATGATTTATCTGAAACGTAGCCTAGAATCGGATGAAATGTTTTGGAAAATATTCAAATACCAATGCCGAAGTAAGCTTCCACCATATTGGATAGTGTTTAGAAAATGGCATTCCACGTAGGCTGGTCATAAGATGCTTATTATATCAGCTGCGACACATATATTACTGAACTCCACATTCATATTTGAATCAAATAACAAATTGTCTTTGTCACCAATACTGAGTGTCTAGATGAAATCTAACAAAATATATGTAGGACTCAGATCTGTGGTGGGTCTCTAATCTATGGCGGGTTTCCTAATCTGTAGCAGGTTTGATTGTTCGATTGTTTCTTGACGTCATCTCCCAATGACGTCATAATCGCTAACTGTTCCCGACGTTATTCAACACTAGCCGTTTGTGGCGATAGTAATCTCAGGGAAATCTTCAAAGCTAAGAAAATGGAAACCACAGAAAATAAATGATGGTTTTGTAATTGCGGAGCCACCTACAAAGAAGAAGGAGAAACCCGTATCAAAAGATCCCAATGACTGGGAAAACATATCTGGTGAGTATGCTTTCAATCACACTCGTTTTACCAAATTGTAGATAAGTTTTAAATACCCAAATAATTATTAGACTATCATTTTAGCTCTATAGCTCTATATGAAATATGTGAACTACATGTATCCACTTTAATCTTATGTATTGTGTCGACTATCTTCTTTAGCCCTAAGACTATAATCTTAATCACAAGCCTTTGCTCAGCTACTTTGATTCTTACTAAACGCAAAAGATAACTTTCGATCACTCATTATCCCACTGATATCAGATAACTGTTTTATCTTTTACAGATAATAGTCTCGAAGGGAACCTTGCTATCGTGCAAGTCAGTGAATGTTTGGACTCTTGCTGGGACCAAAATCAGAACATCCAGGTAAACCTAAGACTAGCAAGCGACTAATTTAAATCATTTTGAATTAAGTGGAATTGATACAATAAAATGTGTAGGCCTATGGAATAAAGTTTTACAACAATCAGTTCTCACAAAACCATAAGCTATAACTCCAATCTAATTAAAACCAGATCTAATGGTATACGTCTCCTCAGTCTGTCATTGTATAACTCCTAAGTAAGACCATTGCGTTATATTACTCATGTCGTCAGGGATTAATTTTATAATGATACTTTGTATTTCAGGACGGTGTCAGCGACTGCTACAGGACTCTCTACAACAGAAGCTTCAACGAGGACAAGAATGATGAGCCGATCGCTTATGTGGAGGTATTAACGATAGAATCATAGATAACAGCAAAATATTAATTCAAAATTGTGGCAAACCTTTGGTGATAAAAATGATTGCTCAATTAAAACAATGATAAAGGATGATTAGTAGAAATACTCAGGAATAAAGATCTGTAATTAATCCTTTCTTTTATTGTTTCCAGTTCGAATCCCCGCCTCCTGCACAACGACCGGCGATGTGTGACGTCACATGCGTCAGCGTGCTACACTAAGAGACTTCCCGCTGGAGCAGTTTGCAGACAAGCTCGTGACGGAAGATGAGTTCTACCCACGGGATGAACAGGTGGTCTATTTCAGACCAAACCCTGTTATGAACAAGGGCTTCGCTGTTTTTACCAGCAGCTTCTGGAGACCAGTAACTGTCACCTCATCTAAGAACTCTAACTGTGGCTGAGTGTACGAGGTGATGGACATTCAAAGCTCTCATAGCTTCCAGTTGAACAGACATCAGATCCGTGATGAACAGATTAAGATGTAAAATAAATAAATGTTTTTACACGTTATTCACTCTGTTGTCTTTCTTTATGAATTGTTGAATATTTAAAGGAAAGCAAACGCATTCGATAATTAGCATTTCGAAGCTCTTTTAGTTCTATGATAGTCGTAAAACATTAGCACTATTGAAAGACGATCTTAGCGGTAACAGATCTTCGAAAATCTAGGCCCAGGGTTATCAGTAAGTTAGAAACACATAAATGAAATGCCATTAACCCCTATTCTACCTAGCTGAAATGTTCTAATGACGATGAGTAGGAAATCCACCACAGATTAGGGTAGATACGGCAACTAGCCATGGATTTGAAAATCTGCCAAGGATTTGGAAATCCGCCACGGATTCGATGCCTGCCATGGATCCGAGTCCTACATATATCTCATGTAAAAACGAATGCTGAACATTCTGAAAACTCTGCTTGTTTGAAATGTAAACAAAGAAGAATTCAGATTCTACAGTTTTGAGAGATCCAATTGTCTAATCTTTATTAATGTTTTTTGTGAGGACATCAGTTTTCCACTCAATTTCATGATTAGGATTATTCACAATGTGTTGAGAAACTGCAGATTTTTCATATCCAATTTCAACCATCATGACCCCACAACAATCAACACCCTAGAATTAAGTTTACAGTGGAAACAGAGCAGCAGAACAAACTCCTTTTCTTGGACATCACCATTGACAACTCCAACAACCAGCTCACCATGTCGAATAACTATTAGTGACTGGCAGAAATGCAAGTTGATTGAAGCTATCTTCATCAAACGTACAAAACCAGCAATAAACAGGGATCAGTGTATGTGAGACCATGGTCCAAGGGTGTAATAGATTAGGGTCTCTGGATGCTACCATAAGAATAATAGTCAACCACAGCCAACAAGAATAAGCTTTATTGATGATGGTGAAGATGAGTGTATGTACCTGCACAAAAAGGAGAATGTCTCTCAGTGAGGACACAGGCACACACTCTATCACATTTAACAACATTTGCAAAACAACACACAGTTTGGTCAACCATAAATGTATCTAGTGACATTATATTAATATCACAAGCATTAAATCAATCTGTGAACAGTATGCTATTGTAACAATGTACATGTGCCAACTATGACTTTTCGTGTTAATAGAAAAACTGTCATGGCCGACATCAACAAGCACATGGCCATTGTCAAGTTTATGATTTAACTAGCTTATGTTAGAATAAATAACCAGATATTTTAATTGAAGTTAGCATTCATGTATATCTTAATTGATAGTTAATAAATTTAACAGATGTTTAACATATATTGACATTTTTTAAATTTAATAAACTTATGCTTAACTTATCTTTTTAATGAAACTGTAAAAGGTTGACTCACCTGCACAAAAAGGAGAATGTCTCTCAATGAGGACACAGGCACACACACTGAGAGACAATGTACAAGTGGGCAACTAGTGGGAAAACTATGGAAGACCAATAGGGCCTGTCACAGCCAAGAAAATAATTGTTTGGCATAAGAAACCAATCAGTGGCAGGTAAGTGGCAAAGAGGTGTGTCTACTTATAGAAAAGAAGAATTGAAATGAATTGGGATGATTCCCAATTCAGAAAAAGAAGAAGGTGAAAATTAGAAGAACCAAGATGGTGACCAGTGTTAGTAAACAAGCAAGACCAGACAATGAAATGACATGACATGAGTGCTATTACAGCACCCAAATGGCACTTAAGGTAATTTTAATATTTTATTGAAAAGTTATATTGTTTTGTTTTTGGTTTTATAATAAAATATGCATGAACTGAAATATGCCCAAACTATATACAAAAATACCACACATTCTTTTTCAGCAGAATGAAATATACCACACAGCTACATAAGTACCTCCCGAATGCATGGTGCATAAAACAATAGACCGCCTCCGTGGTGTAGTGGTTAGAGCGTCCGCCCAGAGAGCGGAAGGTCGCGGGTTCGATCCCCGACCGCGTCATACCGAAAGACGTTAAAATATGGTACTTGTTGGTCCCTGCCTGGCGCTCGGCATTAATGGGTACAACAAGGACTGGTCAGCTCGGAGTCAGTATAATGTGTCTGAGTGGGATATTCATGCTTCACTGCGGCATGGTATCTCAGTGGGCTAGCACTATAAAACCAGCTTCAGTCTGGGCTAGTACAAGCAGCCGCACATACACCTACACACGCATGCATGTCATCATATGAGCGAAATATTCTCAAGCACAACGTTAAACCCAATTTCACCTCACCATAAAACAACAGACAATACCCTACCTTCGTCACTGTTTCATAAAAACACTGTACCCATGTACAAACCATAATTTTTATGTATACACTGTAATTACTTTACTTTCTATACATTTATAAATAAGTATCTACATTTCTAAATTAATCAATAATTGTGTACAATAAGTACATTTCTAAATAATTTTGCAGTAAACAATATTTTATCTATTAGCCCTGTTAGCTGTATCCATTATGCCCTCCACATGTATTGCGTCGTCAAGCATTGCGTTGTCATAGCATTGTGACATCATAAGCATTGTGACGTCATGGGCACAGTTAAAAGTCAAATTTCGCAAGTACAGGGGTATATCTGTGCTGGACTTTATGTCTGACATTGAATCATCTCCTTATCTACAGCGATGTGAAGGCCCCCTCGAAGATTTAGTACAAGCTTACAAAAGTGGTCTCATGGAATTAGTAGACAAGCATGCTCCTCTGCAGACTAGAGTGATCACTCTCAGACCCCATGCTCCCTGGTACACAGAAGAACTAACAGGGGCCACGCCGCAAAGCTGAAAGACTCTGGTGGAGGACCAGCCTACATGTACACCAACAGCTGTTCAAGGACCAGTCTAAGGTTGTCGGTAGAATGCTAATAAAGACCAAGAAAAACCATTATCGGACAAAAAATCATGGACAAGAAAGGTAATCAAAAACAGCTATTCAAGAGTACTCCCAACTGCCTCAACTGATATATCCACAGCAAGCAATTTCAGTGACTTCTTTCCACCAAAGGTGACCACCATTCGAAACAACATCACTCCTTCCAAGACTAACCTCTCCATTTGTTGGTGACAAACTGACTTCTCACCAGTCACCCAGGAAGAAATGAGATAGATAAATATGAAGGCACCTTGTAAGTCCTGTGAACTGGACCCAATTCCAACACACCTACTAAAGGAGTGTCTGGATCAAATTTCCCATTGGTAAAAGCCATAGTTAATAAGTCAATGGGTGAATCACTAGTTCCAGAATGTCTCAAGAGTGCAATCATCAGACCTCTACTGAAGAAAACTGGCTTAGATAAGGAGGAGAAGAAGAACTACCAACCAGTCTCCAATCTATCGTTCTTGTCAAATGTACTGGAGAGAGCGGTCTCAACCCGTCTTTGACTGCACTTACTGGAGCATCAACTACATGATGCTTTTCAGTCTGTTTACCGTGTTGGTCACTCAACTGAGACAGCACTCCTCAGAGTACATCACAACATCTCCAAGGCTCTGGACAACAAGTGCTCTGTTGCACTTGTTCTCCTTGACCTCTCAGCAGCCTTTGATCTCATTGACCACGATATACTGTTCAAACGCCTCCAGTACAGCTATGGTGTAACAGGCAATGCTATGTTGTGGCTACAGTCATACATGACACAGTGTGTCTCAGCAAGATCGGCAGTATCTGCACACGAAGGCTTGAGCTTTGGTGTACCACAAGGATTGGTATTAGGACCTGTCCTCTACTCCCTCTACTCAAAGCCCATGGGGGAGATCTGTCATCGTTATGACCTGCCCTATCATGTTTATGCTGATGACAAGCAGATCTACAGGGTGATCCATCCCAAAGATGATATCTAGTCTGCTGTGGTGAGGATAGAGATCTCTGACTGAGCTAGTGCAAACATGTTGAAACTCAATGAAAATAAAACGGAACTTTTTTTTTCAGATCTCAAACCTGCAAATCTGAGTGTCCTAGACATGAATTCCAACTTGGATCCAGCAACATTCAGCCCGCTGACTGTGTGAGAAATCTGGACGTCCAGTTTGACAAGTGTCTTACGATGGAGAATCAAGTTAACGCAGTTTTAAAGTCTTGCTACCACCAGATCAGAAACATCAGTGCCATTAGGCAGTACATCACAGAGGAATGCTGTTAGACTCTGGTTCACTCATTGGTAACATGCCAATTCCCCCAAGTCCCCCAATCTGTGCTGAGTTGACTACAAAACAGTGCCGCCTGATTGATAACTCGCACTAGAAAATGGGATCACATAACACCGAATCTGAAATCCTTGCACTAGTTGCGTGGCATCTCAGATGCCAATATATGATCCTAATGTACACATTCAAGGCAATACAACAAACAGCACCATCATATTTGCAGGAGCTTGTACTCCCATACAAACCAGCATGGTCTCTCCAATTCGAATCAGCCTCATTGCTCACTATACCAAAATCGACGACTGAAATGTATGGGAACAAGTGCTTCAACAAGGCAGCTGCAACTCTTTGGAACAAGCTTCCACCAAGTCTGAGAGAGACTGCAACATCTCTTTGACATCGCCTATGTTCAATGATGTGCTTATCTTGTGAAGCGCCTTAGGGTGATCTAGAAGTAGTTCAAATAGGACGCTATAGAAATATGGCATATTATGTTTTACAGATTAAAGATAATATGCAGCAGAGAGGGTTCGGGTGATCCTGGCACAGTCAGGCTGGTAAGGCACATCATCAACTCAGGGCCCTTGCCCCCTCTTCACGCAGCCCAGACAGCGAATGGGACTTCTCCCAGGAAACGCTGCCTAGTCGAACCCAACAAAAAGAATTTTCCGGAGAATATGTAGACTCCCAACACTGCAGCCTTCTGCATTAGCCAGAGTGTCAGAAGGGCTGTGCTCCCAGTTGAGATCCCAGTTGATCTGAATTCATTGGCTTTATCAAAATGGACAAGATCAGGTTTGTTGGCAGGAATTCTTCTGAGGCTGTAAATGGGCCTATTCCAAAGAAGTTTGAAAGCATCATCTTCCATGACACCCTGGACATGTTCAGGGTCGTACCATGGATGGACCTCAGAGTCAAAGCCACAGGCATGGCGAAGATGGTAAAAAGAGCATCGAGCCATGCCATCATGTCTCTTAAGATATGCTGTTTGTTGCCAAGGAAGGGCATCCACTCACAAGGTGTTGGACAGTCTCTGAAATTTCATTACACAGTCGGCATTTCATGTTAATATTTTCTTTAAGAATCACATTTAGGCGATTGCGAGTGGGAAGTGACTGGTCCTGAGCAGCAAAAAGTAAGCCCTCCGTTTCACATTTAAGACCAGTTGACTTCATCCAGGCAAAGGAGTCGTTTTGATTACTGTTCTGTTCCACACAATGCATGTACACACGATGCAATGGTTTCTCAGAAAGCTTCTCCACAAATGACCGACTCTGGGCAGACTTGGTGAAGGACTTCACCTGGTTTACTCCCATCGCTGTACCGTCCAGCAGTACATTGCCATCAACAAAATCAACCTCAAATTTCAGATTGTGTCCAACAACCTTGGCACTCCTAAAATAGCTGTGAAATTCCTTGCTTTCATCATGAGTCTTCACATGTATCACCAGAGGGTCATCCGACATGCAAAAGTACACAATAAAACTCTATCATGAAGAGCCTCCACATTAATCAAACCCCGACCTCCAGAACTGATTGGCATGTATAAACGATTCAGAGAGGAACGAGGGTGGTGGGCTCTGTTATCAGTTGTGGTCAGGCAGTCAAGACTCTGGATGTCTTGTTCAGTCCAATCAACTACTCCAAAGGAATAGGAAAGGACTGGCACAGCAAAAGCATAGGTGTAGGCCTGATCTTCCACAAGATGCTCATTATTATTAACAGTTACTGTTCATTAGTTTTACCTGATGATGGGGCCAGAACAGGCCCCGAAACGTTGTATCAAAGAATAAAAAGAAGATTAAATCCAGCAAATTCTTTATGTTCATCAAATAGCATCTTCAAAAATGGCAATCAAGCATCAACGTCTATATCATTTTTAATATGCTCATATAATAGTTCATCACATCAACTTCTAATGCCACTCAAAGAAGAAATTCAAATGACTGACAAAATCAGGCACAGCAATGGTATTTGCCAGCATTTCTCACTACTTCTCTTGATTACAATGAAACAAATAAAAAAACAAATAACAATATGCAGATAGTGAGAACATTAAAGATTACATATTGTGATTATTACATCACATGTACAAACAATCCCTGAATCATGGATAGGTCCCTTACAAAATCTTGCATACCAATGTAAGTGAACACGCCATTTTATGAAATATTTTGGTCACTGTTAGTTGTGTCAAACATCAACATTGTTGTACATATTTGGAAGATTCGTTGAGGTGTAGGTCAGTTGAATAAAAGTAAACACAATCATATTATCCTGTTGTTTGCATTTTTTTTTTTAGAGTAAACTGCAGTTATATTGTTTTGTGGATATTGTATGTACACATCAGTAACATTCTCATTCATTGTTTTTAGCAATATGTAATGGACAAAAACAATTAACTCCCTTTTATCCTTAACGGAAGTGCCTGTTCCCATGTGTTTCCAATGTTCAGTTCAAATGTAACCGTCAACCGATGTGGAAGGTTTTATTAAATTTTTAACCCCAACTTGGATGCCTCTGTCATTCATGAATGAGAAGCAAGATGTCAACAGGTTATGGGTCCAGACAACGTTTGATGTTCGACGGAGATGAAGCGAAATACGAATTATGGGAGGTAAAATTCCTCGGACACATGCAGTTACAGAAATTGTATGACGTAATATTACCGGCCAGAGAGTCGTCAGAAAACCCCTCTACCAGCAAGAATGCTGATGTTTTTGCGGAATTAGTACAGTGCTTAGATGACAGAAGCCTAGGCCTTGTAATGAAGGACGATGGGAGAAAAGCATTAGAGATTCTGCGAGAACACTATTTGGAAAGTGGAAAACCACGTGTGATTTCACTGTGCACAGAGCTTGCCTCGTTGAGGATGGGAACTGAGTGCACAACTGACTATGTAATCAAGGCAGAGACTGCCACAAATTCTTTAAAAATGGCAAGTGAGACAATTAGCGACAGCCTCTTGATAGCAATGGTATTTAAAGGCTTACCTTCTTCCTATAAAACCTTTGCTACAGTGGTAACACAAAAAGTTAAGCCCATGACTTTATCTGAGTTTAAAACGGCTCTGTGGAGTTATGACGAGACTGACAAAATACAATATACAAGCAAGAGTGAAGACAGTATTACAGTACACCTTAAAGTGTTATTCATGTGGAAAGCCAGGACATAGAGCATCAGAGTGCAGAAATAAGAATCAGCAACAGACACAAGGAGCAAAGAAGTATTATTCAAGTGGAAACAAGAAACAAGGCAGATGGTGTGACATATGCAAAAGTTCAACACATGATACTAAAGTTTCCCGGAAGAGGGATACTGCTAAAAGTGTGAGTAACAAGAAAGAACACTCTGAGCCGGAACATTCATATTTAGCATTCAAAGTTAGTGTTCAAGCTGAAACTGGTGATTTTGTTAACAATCTTCTTGTGGACTGTGGAGCTAGAACATATATCATAACTGACAAAATCAAGTTTGTTAATTTTGATGAGACTTTCCGCACATCTGAACACTACATCGAGTTTGCTGATGGAAGCAGAACTAATGGACGAGACAACGTGTAGATACCCCAAACGACAAACTACAAAACCCAAATGCATGGAGGACTATGTATGTGGATCGGACATATCTGAATCTGAGGATAGTGCAATGTACACTGTACACTACTGTTACAAAATGGCGAGCATTCCAACTTCATATGATGCAGCGATGACATAACCCAACGCAGACTAGTGGTATCAAGCGATGGAAGAAGAAATGACAGCATTAATAGACAATAAGACACTTGAAATTACCAACCCACAAGAGGGCAGATCGGCACTGGGGGGAGGATGGGTTTTCGACATAAAATCTATGCACAATGATAAGAGAACAAAGCAAGGTATGTAGCCAAGGGATATTCACAAGTTCCAGACATCGATTACCATGAGACTTTTGCCCCTACAGCCAAAATGACCTCGGTTCGAACCTTGCTACAGCTAGCAGTTCAGCAAGATATTGTGGTTCATCAGATGGACGTCAAAACGGCCTACCTGAACGGGCCAATCGACTGTGAGATATTTCTTCAACAACCAGAAGGATTTGAAGTTCAAGGTGAAAATGGTGAAAAGCTTGTATGGAAATTGAAGAAATCTTTGTATGGTTTGAAGCAAAGTGGTAGAAATTGGAATTCGATGCTCCATACATTTCTCATTGAAAATCTGAAATTCCAGCAGTCACCAGCAGATCCCTGTGTGTATTTTCAGTGTAGTGAGGGGTCTCTTGTGATCATGTTAGTGTGGGTAGATGATATTATAGTTGCTGCTGAAAATGTGACAAACCTTCAACATGTGAAAAGTGTATTGTGTGAAAGATTCAATATGAAGGATGTAGGACCAACAAACTTCACTTAAACTCAATGTTGACTTTATTCTCTTCTTTTCTTTCTTAGTCAGAACTAGCATATTAACTGCAAAACAATCAAATAAAACTATCTTAAAAAGTGACTGACAAAATAGTAAAATAGCAAACATAATACTTATGACAAATAGACTGACAATATACACTTGCTACTTGAGCTTAATACTTATAACATAAAACCCTATTTCAGCGTAATATCAAAAGTTACTTCCAAGAAATGCAAACAGAGAAACGGTTTAATATACATACCTAAAAATACCCTAGCAAATTATTATACATAAAATAATAAATTACAAAATAAATAGAAATAGCTCACCATTACTGTATTCCCATAAAGATAACTTTAACTTCAACTTTAACTTGACAAACTTCATGGACATTGACAAACTGCCATGTGCACCCTGCCATGTGATCTGTCATATATATATGAGCAATAACCAGGGTTCCCAGAACTAAGAGCAAGGGCTAAAATACAATCCACCCTGAATTACCTCCCTTAATAATGGAATACTTAAAGGAGAATACGAGTGAATTGCAATAATTTGCTGGGTGAAAGATAAAGTCATCAGAAACATATTCCCAAATTTTCAATTACAAATTATGTAAAATTATGTTTTAATCGCGAAAACAGTTTCTGTATATCTCAGCTTCGGCCATTATGCATATTTCGCAGGAACCCATGTGACCTTTCCGCTCGTGACGTCAAATATGCTTGGAGTCCGCCATATTGCCAAAGACCAAGCGCTACAGTAGTACAAATCGTGTTGTTTCTGTTGTTTTTGAAAATGGTACGATGGTGTATTCTGTTGCCTGGGGATGCACGGAATCATCGAACAATGGAAAGCCACAATTTCTTCCGTTTTCCAAGCAGGAGAAATGGTCCGATCATATGAAAGAGACAAGCACACATGGGGCATACAAATCCCAAAGCTAGGCTGAAGAAGGAAGAATTACCCACGAGATTCATTTATACTCCATCATTCCCTGTTACAGCTTACTGTCAGTGGTATTTTTAACATAAATTAAATCAAGTACGATTGCCAGTTGAATTGCCTCCGCTGCAAATTGCCCCAGCAAATTTGGTCAAATTGCCCCAGCAAATTTGGCCAAATTGCCCCAGGGGGGATAGTTAAAATGACCCAATTTATCTAAAATGATTAAATATAGGCCATAAATGCATAGTTTTGTCAACTGTGATATTATGTTCTTCATATAAAAGTATATACATAGTTATGAGTTTACTGATGGAACATTTATCAGAAATATTACTTCTTAAAAACTTTTATATGAAGAACACAATATCAAAGTTGACAAAAACTATGCATTTACGGCATATATGTAATCATTTTAAATAAATTTGACCAAATTAGAATGAATGACCAAATTTGCTGGGGGCATTTTGTAGCTGGGGCAGTTCCACTGGTACCCACGAGATAGATATCAAAATCAGTAAGAGATTTCACATGAGCTTGAAAATGTTTCGCTATGACGTTCTTTTCGATTTGGAGCCCTAAATGCTGCAGACTACCCGAAACATTGCCGAATACGACGGCAAATCATGAAGTACTTGTTGCTTTCATTGTGTTCGATTTTGTCCAGTTACGCACGTTGGCATCAGACTCGCTATTTGTCAGTAGTGTGTGCCGTGAAAGTTGTTCTGTGTTCACATTGGCTGACAAGATGCCATTCTAAGGCTATGGCCGAGTACCATAACTATTTCCATAACCAAACACTGGGGAAACATACATTGTCCTGACAAGTATTATAGGATTCACCAGTTTTCGGGGAATAACTTATCTGCGTCGCGAATATTATCTCTGCTCGACCAGGCTGGGATTTTGTGTGGAGACTTGCTACGTTATTAATGAGAACTAGGATCGTAATTATTTTTTCAACAAAATAACTCCAGTGTAATTTTTGTAGCAGATAATTACTATTTTCCCCCGTCTGAAGCATAATTATTGTGTTTTTAAATCCCAGACACCCTACAGTCACCCATTTGACACAAAAAGAACCGCAATCACATTGCAAAAAATATAATTCTTAGGGACTGGTCATATACTTATAGGGGTGGGAACTGTATCACATTTTGCTGTCAAATAGTATTCTTGTTAAATGATATGGTATATTTTTAAATTTATTTTGAACTCAAGCGGTGCCTCTGTTTCGCTTGATTCTTCTTCATCATCTTCACTGGAAGATTGTCTTGCAAGGTGTAAAATCAGATCGTATTGATACGGTCTAACATCCATTTCAGAAATGACATCAGGAACACCTTTTACTGCTTCAGAATCCATGGACACTGTTAAGTTGCGAAGTAAAATCAAATAGGCAGCCATCAGCAACAGGCACATATGTCGTCATGTCACATGATACCCCCTCTGCTCATTAACTGTCGGGTGTTTCCGTAAAAGGCGGAAATACGAGTACGTTTTTTGTGTTTTTATTGCTATTTACAAACTTTTTGTTCAATTTAATCACGGAAGGTGACTTTTAGAATATCCTTTACAATGTATCAAAAGTTTTGTTTTCGTTCAGATTCTCCTTTAAAATTAATGAAATGACAGGAAATTATCTCCCTTTAACTAATAACTTTTAAGGAACAAATGCACAAACCTATTCAAGCTTAAAATGAAACAGAAAAATATTAATATCTTAAGATGAAGAATGAATAAATATTCTTATATGAACTTATACTTAGAAAAATAATGTAAAAAATTACTTTACTGGGAAAATTTACTTGCTGATGAACTTGAAGACTTAATAAAGATACAACAAAATGAAAATAGAAGAAAAATCCCATTTTGGCCATTACAAAGGATCTAGGGAAACTGTCAAGTTTTCTTGGAATTTAATTCAGTTGGGAAGGAAACAGTGTGGAAATGAAGCAGAAGTTCTTAAAAAGGACTGAAGGACTTAAAACCGAAGGCCATTCCTTGTGAACAATGTGTTGACAGACCAGGCGAGGAGCTGACAACACAACTTGATGATCCAAGACTGTGACACATTTACTGTAATGGTCGATAATCAGGGCGCTATTGCACTAGCGGGAGACCCTGTGACCCAGCAGAGGTCCAAGCATATAGACATTAAATACCATTTCATTAGAAGTTCAGAATGGTATTGTAGAACTTGCCTTCGTTGTGTCCGAACTGAATGTGGCCAATGTCTTCACCAAGCCGGTGTCATCAATCAGACTGAGAAGACTTGTCAAACTCAGTAACCAGTAAGAAGTTGATCATCAATCAATCTTTATTTCAGTACTTAAAAAGGCCACAGGCCTGTAGTACATTTAGAGTTTACATGAGTAGATAGAAGTCATTTATAAATTCTTTTCTGCAACAATACTTTTTCTTAATCTCATAGCGAAATAGATGTACATTGCCAGATTCTGTAATATTGATGTGGTAGTATCGGTTAATAGTGAAATTAATGTTCTTACACTTGGATGCTTATAATAGTATGGCTTTAAGTAGTTCGTTCGTAGAGTCGTATAAACAGGACAGATTAGAAAGAAATGTAGTTCATCCTCAACAGTACTCATATTACATAACTGACACATTCTGTTTTCTCTTTGTATACCTGCATACCTGCCAGTTTCAGTAAGTAATTCATGGGAAGAGCAAAGAAAATGAGAGAGAGCTATACGGAACTTCTTTACGCCGATTTTTGCTAAATAGTCTTCAAAACGTATGTCCGATTTCCATTGATTATAGTATAAACATTTTGTGGATAGAAGTAGTGATTCTGACCAAGACTGGAAATAGATATCTTTCATTCTTTGTGTAAATGATATGATAAAATTGGTATGCAACTGAACATTGTGATCACACCACACATAACCATAACCAGTTTTGTACAACAACTCCCTAATAACACTCACCCAATTTCTTTTCCCATTTTCGTCATTACAATTTCATCATATCATAACATTTTTTCGGAAACCTATGGCATGGCATATGCAGTAATCTTACCCAATACTTTATGGCTTTAATGGAAGAGTATATAAACAAGGGGAATCTACCTAATTCTCCGTAAACCATCCTATTACATGTGTTCGGTTTTACACCAAGAAACTTTTTGCATGCATATAAATGAACTCTTTCAATACTGTCATATTGTTGTAATCCCCATATTTCAGAGCCATATAGAAGTATTGGACTTATCTTCATATCGAATATTTTAAAGAATGTGTTAAAGGACATTTCACCCAACGATCTCATATTTTTACAAACACCGATTAAGATTTTCAAGGCTTGTGCTGATGCTTGTTTTGTGTGTTTGGACCAGGAAAGGCTATTACAAAAATATACACCAAGATGCTTATAAACACTGGTAGTTTTGAGTAGTTGCCCTTTATAATACCATTTTTCTAATTTAGAGAGCTTTCCACCTTTCTTAAAGACGATAATTTTGGTTTTGTCTCTATTTACACACAATTTATATTGGTCAGAAAATTTGTCTAATTCATCTATTTGTTTCTGTAAACCGCTAACAGTACTAGAGAATAGTACAATATCATCGGCAAAGAGTAGCAGAAATAGTTGTATTGTATCTGGGTGTAGTTGAATCCCATTCGTACATGTGTCACATATTTGTATTGCTAATTCATTAATGAAAAACGTGAAAAGGAAAGGGCTTAAAATTCAGCCTTGTCTAACACCTAGTTCACTAATGAAAGTTTCAGATAATTCATGCTGATTCCTTACACACACTTTAACATTTTCGTATATACTCTTCAACACTTTATTCATTTTACTACTAAGACCGTCGCGATTGTAGAAGTCTCCATAGTTTATCCCGCTGCACAGAATCGAAAGCCTTTGCAAAATCAACGAATAGTCGTGAACTTTCCACCTTTTGAGCTGAGGTATCTTTGTATTAGGCTATACAGTATAAAGATATTATCTGTTGTTGTATATCCCTCCCTAAAGCCCGCTTGACCCTCGTATATCTGATCCATGACGTCAGTCCATTTAACTAATCTTTTGTTGATAATGTAAGTAAATAACTTGCCAAATATACTAAGTACAGTTATTCCACGGTAGTTATTGGTATCTTTAGGGTCACCCTGTTAATAGACTGGAACAAGAATGCCAACTGACCAAGATTCAGGAAAGTTCCCAGTGTCGAGGATAATATTGAAAATAAGCTCAAGATATGGAAGTAAAAGATCAGGGTGCCGTTCCACTAACCGATCTTAGCCCTATGCCAATCGTAAATTATCTGTACACAGCGCTTTGAGCATGCCCAAGGATGTGGAATAGGCGCACTATAAATATGTAATTTTTAGAGTAAAATTGATATTTTATACTTATCCTGACTCATGCTCTTTTGCTTGTCTTCTTCTTCTTGCGAACATAGTGGAACACTTGTATCTCCTTATTTGAAGCTCCCTTCAAAATAAAATCACTAATTGGTACTCACCACGAGTTGCTCCCCTTTGTCTCCCCTGGCGGGAAAGGTGTCGCCACCCTCTGGCCATGTGCTCCACTCTCTCCTGATTTAGCGAGCCCAACACTTGAATTTACAGGGAAATCCAAAGTGTTATGTGGGGAGGATGGGAGGGCTAACCTCATGAGTCAGGATAAGTATAAAATATCAATTTTACTCTAAAAATTACATATTTTTCCTTATCCTGACTCATGCTCTTGCTTGTAGCATCCTACGGAGCGGAGGTGGGTAACAGAATACTTTGGATTTATAATTAGTGATTTTGTATAGATATACTGTAATATCCCCTCACGGGAACTTCATGAAGGCTTAGATTTAGGATGTTTCCTGTATAAAGAAAACCATAGGTTATATAAAGCCATTAAAGGGGAATTACATTATGAATATATTGAACAATACATATAAATATATATATATATATATAGGTGACTCTGATAGAGGCACTGAAATTGACTATATCAAGTATATGCTTAAGGTTGAATACTTAAGCTGAACATATATACATAGCCCTAAAACTCCATTAGAGTTATAAGCTAGATGAGTATGTATAAAATACATATTAATCTTGTGAGGATAATATTTTAGCAGCCCTCTGAGGGACTGTCAGTTGCTGAGCGAGGACCAGTGGTCGAAATGGTGAATGCCAGAGACATCTTCTGTAGTGATGTCTCTTAGGTAGTGATTAGCAAATACCATGTTAGATTTCCAATAGCATCCTTCCATAATCGTGTTCAAGGAACAGTTACCGTGTAGAGGCGAGGGTAGAGGCCAGTGCCCTGATCTCATGTGGATTTGATGCTGTTGGTGGGTCCAAGCCTGCTGCCTTGTAGGGCAGGAGAATGACAGTCCTTATCCAAATAGATATTGTGGTCCGTGACACTTCTGTTTGATTAAGTGGCGATAATGGGATGAATAAGCGTTTGAGAAATCTTCTCCTTGTTTTGGATCGTCGTAAAGTAAATAAACTTTGAAGCTCTTACGGACACAGTGATAGGTCTTGTGTATCTTGTGATCGAGAATAGAGGATAAGCGCCGGGATGTGGAATAATCTGTCTGGTTGACCTGGCAGTTGATTTTTTGCGATGAAATCCCATCTTAATCCGAGGTGCGCTGTGTTATGATTGTCATCAAACTGTATCCTCTAAGTAATCCAGAAGCGTGAATTTCAGACATTCTTGCTGCTGTGGCTAGCGATAGCAGAAACAATGTTTTCTGTGAGAGAAATTCAAAGTTTGTCGATTCCAAAGGTTCATAGACCTCACTCGTGAGGTGTTGTAACACTACATTCAGATCCCAAGCTGGGGCGTGGAACTTCCGCTTTTGGTCCTCAATCGAAAGCTCGTAGTAAGGCCAGTAACTCTGGAGATCTTGTCAATTTGACACCCGTTCTCATGGTGATTACAGAGCTAAAGCGGCAAGATATGTTGATATCGTTGAACCTTTTAAATGTTTGTTTTGGCGTAGGTAACACAAATAGTCTGCCACTTGAGGTTGTGAAGCCTTTCTTGCTGTAAACCCTTTCTTTGTTGCATAATTTTTGAAACTGTGCCACTTGTAGAGTCGTACAAGTTACGAGTTGAGTAGCGTAAGACAAAGCGTGACTGCTTTTGCCGCCCTGGCAGAATATCCTCTCTTGTTTAAGCACATTTGTATACAGTCCATACGTGTAGTTGGAACATTGCTGGGTTTCCGTGCACTTGTTTGGTGTGAGGATGAATTAACAGGTTTTGGCGGCAGGTAGCTCCAGTGTTGGTTGACCGATTTCTTGAATTAGTATGGGAAACCACGTTCTGGCCGGCCAGTAGTAGCGACCAAAGTGAGTTGTAGGCTCTGTGTTTGTCTGATTTTCTGTAATACTTGAGGTATTATTGCTGGCGGAAGCAGCGTCGCGTGAGAGCCTTCCCATGATAGACTTAAGCGTCCGTTGCCCAAGCTTGGGGTCTGGGACTGGTGACACGAATGTCGGTAGCTGATTGTTGAATCAGCGTGGCGAATAGGTCTATTAGCGGCTCCTAATTGCTTGATTATCTGTGCAAAAATTTCCCTGTTGATCATCCACTCTGTCGGTGATGGTAGATGAGCCGAGAAGCGTCTGCTAGTATATTTCTGGCTCGGGAATGTGCACTGCTCTGACATGTAGATTTAGATCTTGTATTAAATCGAACAGTTGAAAGCTTAGGTTCAAAAGGTTCATCGATCTCGTTGAGCCTTGCTTGTTTATGTAGAACGCCACTGTCGAATTGTCTGTATGGATCATTAAGTGGCATTTTGTAGAAATGTGCTCCAATGTAGAATGGCGTTGATTACAGCTTTCATTTCTAGACTGTTTATATGGAGTTTGCATTCTTGCTGATTCCATAACCCTGATATCGTGTGGTTGGTGAGATGAGCTCCCCAACCTTGGAGTGACGCGTCTACATACAGATGGGTTTTGTATTCCTGCTCTGCTAAACAAATCCCTTCGCAGACATTCGATTTCTTGGTCCACCATAGTAGATGTGGTCTGAGATGTTTCGGTAGACTGAATGGTTGTACATCGTTGAGATGTGCGTTGATGAGGACCTGTAGGGGCGTAACTGTAATCTGCCTGTGACAGTCATGTCTTGGGCTGATGTGAGAAGACCTAGTAGGCTCTGCCATTGTCGCGAGTGGTAGCGAGAGAGTAGAGCTGGTGGAATGGTCTGTTGTATCTTGAGCCAACGGTCTTCTGGTACCATAATACGGTTTGCGATTTGTGATGAATCGAATACCTAGGAACTGTAGGTCTTGCGATGGTACTAGGTCCGACTTGCGTAAGTTTACTAACCAACCTAGTTGTGTTAGTAGCTTTATGATGTAATTTAACTGTAGTTTGAGGCGCAGTGGATCTTGATCTACTTGTATCCCGTCGTCGAGGTAAAAGCACTCGCGTAGCCCTTGACGATGTAGAAATTTGATAATCGGGTTTCGTTATCCTCGTGAATAGCCAGGGGCTGATGATATTCGAATGGGAGTACTTTCCACTGGTAATGTAGCCCTTCTAGAGTAAATCGTAGGTATTTCCTGGAATCGGGATGAATGGGGATGTGCAAGTAGGCATCCTGTAGATCTATGCTGCCCATGTAGTCCATAGGGACGAATCATCTGGCGTAACTGAGGTAAATGTATCATCATGCGAAACCCGGTGGTTTGCGTAGATAGTTCTTGTTGAAAAAGCTCATGTTGTAGATGAGTCTGTATTTCTCCGTGGAGTTTTCTTGGGAACTAGGAAAACTGGGGAGTAGAAACCTGGTTCGCCGTTTGCTTGATCTATTACTTCTATGGCCTGTTTGGATAGGAGTGATGAAACAGCCTCTTTATCTTTGGTAGTTGTTGCGCTTGTAAATCGAACTTGGGGGTTTGATTGTCAGCGGAGGCTTGGCCTGTAGAGGGATCTGAAATCCGTGTTGAAGAATGTTGGAGGCGTAAGGGTCTTGCAGTATTCCCCAGTTTTCCCAGTGTAGTTGGAGGCGTCCACCCACTTGAGCTGGTTGTACTGGAACGGCTGGGGGTGGAAGACTCCAGTCGTTCCGAACCTGTGTTTCAGCGTCTATAATTGCGGGAACCTCTGGGTGTCCTGCCTCTTCCTGATCCTCCTCTATAGTTGCCATATGGGCGACGAAAAGAATCTTTACCTCTAGAGCTGGCTATCTTCCTGTCTCTTGCTCTTTGTAGGCCCGTGAACTTAGATCTGCCTGAGTATCTTTGTGAAGTCTGACGAATGACGCTGGCTAGTGTGTCCATCGATCTAATCATAAGGACTTCCCTGGAATCCTTAGAGACTTCCTTGGCGACTTTGTCGATTTCTCCGTCAAAGATGGATGTTGTCGACCACGGGGCTGTATAAAGTGGGGCTGTAAAGTTCTCCCCCCAATTACAGGAGGCGAGGAGGCCTTGACGACGAGCTAAGGTCAGTGCTGCTGAAACAGATGTAAGATGATCCGTTAAAAACTGCTGATCTTTCTTTTGCATAAGTAAGGCAGAATAAATCATTCTATCATCTTCCGTCGTGGAATCCCGGAATCTAGTAATAAGAGTCTCATTGATCGTCCTAGATCTATTTAACCCAAAGAACATACGTCTCGTCATGGTTTCTATATGAGCCAACTTGCGATCATCCATCTTGTAAATCTTGTTCTTTACATCGCTGATGATCTTATAGTTCTCATCGATGTCCTGGGCCTTGTAGAAGGAGTCCATGTTATGCGTGGAGAACTTCTTGGCTTGAAAGTTGGGCAGATGTGGTATCTGAACTTTCGTAGCTTTCTGGAAAGCTGCATCTAGATTCTGTGGCACTGCATAATCGGGTCGATCGGGGTAGAGTGATTGCATCTGGATCATCTTCCTTCATCAAATCGTCTGAGCTGTATTGCCACTTTTAGATGGTGATGTGAGATCTAGGTTATTGACCATCCAATACCGTATCTCTGCATCAGAAAATATGATTCCTCCATCATCCTCAAAACCATCATCATTAATAAATTGTAGATGCTCTTCGGGACTGCGTGTAGCTGTCTGTATATCTGATGAGGTTTGTGGCGATCTAGTTGACTTGTGCGCCGCTCTATGTGGAGATCTGATGGGTGATCGACCTGGTGATGAAGCGGATTGGAGATCGTCTATGGGATGATCTTCTCGGAGACTTGTGAGGTGAATGTTGATAGCTTCGCGAAGCTCTTCGGCAGTCCCTCGATGTTCTTCTAGACGATGAAGATCTGGAATCATATGTCCTTCGCGAATGCCTTCGCGAAGCTTCATTTGCGTCCGGTCCGGGGGATCGATGATATGACCTTCGCGAAGGCTTCCGTGATGTCTGATGGTCTGAGTCCATATCTAGAGATGAAATCGAAGATGGTGATGATCTCTCCCGCCTTCGCGAAGGCCTTCGCGAAGGCTGTACATCTAGGTCCTTCGTCAAGGTGGTGCGGGACTTCCTTCGCGAAGGTGACATCGTCTTGGCTGCTACGTTGACGGGGGGTGCCTCTGGGGTGCTGTCTACGTTGGAGCCTTCGCGAAGGCTCGGACCCTGCTTGCGCAGTTTGTAGTGGTCCTCCATGATGTTCATAATCTGCCGCATCATGTCTTCTGGGATGATCTGTGACGAAGTCGTCGGCGTCTTTTCTGCGATGGGGTTCACATCAATGACGTCTGACATCGGTGTAGAGGCATCAGGCTGCATGGTGATCTCTGCAGAAGTCACAGTCGCTGACACCGGTCGTTTCTTCTGCCGTAAGTCGGGGATGATTATCGGCTGATCATCGTAGAGGCCCAACTCTGCTGCTGGAACGATCTCGGCTGAGAAAGTTCTTGCTGTCTTCGTAGATTTCCCTTTGGAAGTCTGCGCTGCCCTGGGTGTCCTCAATCTGCGTTGAGGCGACGATGAGGCCCTCTTAGACTTAGTCTGCAATGGCGGGATGTCTGGGAGGCGGTCGTTTCTTGAGTAACGGACTGCGCCCCCGTTCCTCTGCCGCAGGGGTCTCTAGCAGAACACCAGCGGGAGAGGGTCGATCGCTAGCAGCTGACTGGATGGAATATCTGGACTCTCTGCCATGTTTTGCCCTTGTTTGCGTGATCTATCTGCAGCACGTCTTAAGGCATAAAGATGATATTTATTAAATGCAGAATGAGATAAATTAATGCAGTAATTGCAAGCGTGAATTAAAGCGCACACGGCGTAGAACAACTAGGGCATATTACATGTGGATCGGAGGCAGAGAAAAGCGTAATCTACAAATCGTACAGATTTTCATGAGCGTAAAGCTAGCTGAACAATCACGAAATACGTGAATAAACAGTAGAAATACGATAATTAATCAATACAAATAGTAAAGGATACTAGCTATACCTCTATAGTAACCTATGAGAGGTAAAAAACTAAGAGATTATCAAAGGATATGTGTGTAAGGAGACACAAGGCGCTCTCACATCCTGCTCACTGGGCGAAGAAGGAGAGAGTGAAGCACATGGCCAGAGGGTGGCGACACCTTTCCCGCCAGGGGAGACAAAGGGGAGCAACTCGTGGTGAGTACCAATTAGTGATTTTATTTTGAAGGGAGCTTCAAATAAGGAGATACAAGTGTTCCACTATGTTCGCAAGAAGAAGAAGACAAGCAAAAGAGCATGAGTCAGGATAAGGAAAAATATGCATTTATTATTATTATATTATGCTTGATACCCAGCGTTCTCACGCACTTGCACCTGAAACCAAGGTGCTCACTACCCTAATATTTTGCTCTAGGTTTTTTCTCCACGTTTACACTTGGTTGGAAAAATACCCGTGAAGGCCCAGGTTAGAATATTGAACTTCAATAACCCATGCCTGTCGTAAGAGGCCACTAACGGGATCGGGTGGTCAGGCTCGCTGACTTGGTTGACACATGTCATCGGTTCCCAACTGCGCAGATCGATGCGCATGCTGTTGATCACTAGATTGTTTGGTTTAGACTCGATTATTTATAGCTAAGATACATAGCGTTCACTAACATGAACGCTCATGCTAGTGAACGCTATGCATCTTAGCTAGATTATTTACAGACCGAGGCCATATAGCTGGACTATTGCTGAGGGCAGCTTAAATCTAAACTCACTCACTCACTCACTCAGTTGGTTCGTAAACTACTTCCATCATTTGCTAGACTATGCAAAGGGAGATAACTCGTGCCTCGCATTCCTCTATCTCTCGCACGAAAGAGTCTCGATCTAAGCTTGGATCGGATCGTAAGATCGGGACCGGCTACGATCGGCCTAAGATCGGTTAGTGGAACGGGTGTAACTTTTAGCTAAGACGATTGTAAAATTGGCGTAACTTGCTAAGATTGATCTTAGTTAAGATCGGTTAGTGGAACGGCACCCAGATGAATGTTTGAAAAATTCCGGGAGGATGTTGTCTAATCCTGGTGACTTATTACACTTTAGATGTTGTATACTGTTAAGTATTTCATCTGTACTTATTGGGGCATCCAATATGTCGGAGGCTACACCTGAAATATGAGTAGACTCAGTATCGCTCACATAGTCTTGTCTATTTGGATCTGGGTTGTTATCAGAGGTAGAGAATAATGACTGAAAGTAATTGAACCATTCGTCGATTTCAATGTTATTATTTTGGCTTTTCCTAGGATTTAGTGTTTTAAGTTCATACCAGAATTTTTAGGCATCATTTATATTATTTTCTAGGTTTTTTCTTTTCTGTTCCATAAATGCCTTTCTCTTTTCCTTGCAGGTTGTATTATATCTGTTTCTAGCTTTGTGATACCTCTCTAGGGATTGCAAGGTTTTATCTTTTCGAAGGAGTTAAGAAATTTACACCGTTCTTTTTTTAAATGATTACATTCTTCATCATACCAGATATTCGTATTATGTTTTTCTGAAAAGGGGCGTATCCTTCTTTTCATATCAAAAGCAGCTAGACACGATGCTTCTACGACATAATCTACACATTGACTTATACCAGTTGATGCTACATCAACAGATTTATCAAATAAGTCTTGTATATCATCCGATAGTAGATTATTTCTGAATTGCGACAACATCTTGCTATTCCAAACAAAAGACAAGGTATGATAAAGGCCCTTTTTGGCTCACAAAATTTCATGATATTCAAAGTTCTACAACATGATAATTTTAAACCAGTTGATGCTACATCAACAGATTTATCAAATAAGTCTTGTATATCATCCGATAGTAGATTATTTCTGAATTGCGACAACATCTTGCTATTCCAAACAAAAGACAAGGTATGATAAAGGCCCTTTTTGGCTCACAAAATTTCATGATATTCAAAGTTCTACAACATGATAATTTTAGCATAAAAAATGCTAAATAAATTGTTGAAATTACCTCCATATGGTTTTTTTGTACGTTTTAGTGCTGTTTTTTTCCTCTTTGAAGACCTCAAAGTTAACCTATTTTACAATATCTTCGAAAAACCTGCATTTTCATATTTTCAGAGTGATAAAAAAGTGTGAGCAAAAGCTTGACCAATCCCAATTTTTTCACCACACATGAAGAGAGTAAATTAGAATGCACTCCTAAAAAATTGTGGTGGGTCACGCTTTTGCTCATATCAAAATGTTTAAAAAAGTACATTTTTTCTGTTGTATGAAATTGACCCATACAACATCTCAAAAATAAACATTGGCGTAAAGTAATATCTCTGAAAACTATCCGTCACATTTACACAACTATACCATGATTCATTACTATTTTGAATGTTTTAGAGCACTAAAATGAACTTATCAAACATGTTTCTTAACAAATTTCAATATCGTAAGGGACTCTCAAGGCTGATTACTTTGAGGTAAACAAGGGTAGTTTTTGGGAGACCCTGTTGATCACTGCTGGAAAAATAAGAAGACATCAGAAGATTTTTCAAAATATGATTAGGCAGCATTCTAAAGGTGAGAATATTTGTAATTATGCTAGAATGTTATCATATTTGTTCTATCATCTGTTTAGCAAACCCCTCTGTGTCACCTGTCACTGTCAAATAACACTGGCATTCCACTGGATGTAACTGTGTATAAACATACACATTTTAACAAAAATAATGTACCTTGATGTTTTCTAGGATATATCACCCTACATTTAATATTGTTAGAATAAGAACATTGTATCAAGGTCTAGCAGATTATGAAAAGCAAGCAGATGTCAAGTGACACATTGTTGCAAAGTGTAATATATAAGCTTAAAGTGACAAATAGTAACAGTAGAATCTGTAGCCTAGTGGTTACAGTGATGGCCTGTCAATTTCTTCTGTTATCAGACATTCAGGTTCAAATCCTAATGGGTTTTTTTCTTTTCTTCTTTTTTTTTCTTCAAAAGTTAAGTTAAACATTGTAAATTGGCTGACAAAACTTGTGCACATGAAATACAAATTTTGTAAAAAAAAATTCTTAAGTTTGGTAATGTAAGTTACACTGTTCAAACAAACTTGAATTAACATCATGTAAATCTTGTTTAAGCCTGAAGACACTGACTTTTCCACTTTGTTCCCACACAATAAAGAACCTGTAGAAGGTAAGCATTGTTTCAAAATGTTAGTATGGTAATTTCTTTAAGTAAATATTTACAAACTGTCCAGAGCTGTTAATTAGTGGTGCACTGATCAAACAAATAATTAGTTTATGGATATTTTGTGGGCTGCCAGTCAATTACCGATAACCAAATCACATAATCAATTAAAGCGTTCACTCTTTCTTCTTAAAAATATGTTTACAGAATCAATGACTATTGGTTTCAATTGTCATATTAAAACTGAGGACTGATTACCTTTGTTTTCATGTGCTCTAACAGTTGTTTTATCTTATATCTATAATTGATCAAAAGTGGCCTCAACAATTGATTATGCTTTTGGAGGTCAATTCCCTCCCTATATAACTATACTATTGACATGTTTAGCATTAGAAAAAATAGAAAGCACCAATTTCTTGAACATAATGATAATTCTTTTATGATTTCAAATATTTGTTTTCAGATAAGAGAAATTTGCTTGGACTGATTTCAGGAGTGTCATTTCATGAAGATGACAACTTAAAACTTGAGGTGGAAGGTAAGCATAATTATGAGTGCTAAAAAATAACCAATATTTTTTTCTTCAATTTTCTAATTTAATGTGACAGAATTTCAGAAATACTGATGTCTCAGTGGTGATTGAATCTGCATAAGCCTTCAAGGCCAGACTACTGACATTTGAAAATAAATAAGTAATGTTACCCTTGAATAGATTTATAATATCAAAGTTTTAAAACAGAATTTTCTTTTGATATAAAGTCATCTGTTTTTCAGTTGAGAGAAGATCTGGGTATGGCAGACACCAAAACAATATGCCTGTTTCCAGCAACTCTAGTGATACACGGTTGAATGCTGCAGTTCTTGACAGTGATTCAGAAACTGATTCAGAGATTGATGACCATGTGGATGAAGAGTGAAAGTGGATGTTTTATATATCTTTGCAGTGAATGAGTTGTGAATAATTACTTTTTGAAGATTTTTGAATACTGACTTTTAACACTTACTTGGTGTCAAAATCAAGCTGTGCCAAGAATGTAATTTCACCTGAAATAGGCCCCTTTGAGGTCAAGACCTGTGCTTTTTAGTGCAACATGATTGGTTATTATAACAACATGTTGAGAATGAGATGTCTGCTGTATATATTTGCAAGAATGTTGTAAATACTGACTTTTAACACTTACATGGTGTTAAAATCAAGCTGTGCCAAGAATGTAATTTCACCCAAAATGGCCCCCTTTGAGGTCAAGACCTGTGATATTTAGGGAAGCATGGTTGGTTATTGTAATAACATGTTGTGAATGAGATGTTTACTGTATATATTTGCAAGAATGTTGTAAATACTGACTTTTAACACTTACATGGTGTTAAATCAAGCTGTGCCGAGAATGTAATTTCACCTTAAAAAGGCCCCTTTGAGGTCAAGACCTGTGATTTTTAGTGCAACATGATTGGTTATTGTAATAACATGTTGTGAATGAGATGTTCACTGTATATTTGCTAAAACCGGTTGTGAATACTGACTTTTAACACTTACTTGTTAAAATCAAGCTGTGCCGAAAATGTAATTAGACCTAAAATGGGCCCCCTGTGATTTTTCGTGGGACATGATTGGTTATCATAAGTACATGTTGTAAAATTGACCTATAGTTTATGTTTGCAAAGAAAGTTGTGAATAATGAGCTTTTTTGTAATCAATTGGCAAGTAATTGAATTACTGTCCACAATGTATTGCAACCCTAATTGGGCCCCTTGAAGTCTATACATAGTCTATGACGCTTGTGCCATTTGTACCTATAAATGTAAAATCCCCTAATTTAAAATCTTTACCACATCTGCCATTCACAATATGTATATTAAAAATGCTACATAAATCTAAGAGGCATCTACCGAAATGGTTGACGACTTTGTCACAGGAGAACCGTTCCAGGTTAAAATGATCCAATATGAAATCCCACATGGAATGATCTTTACTTTCCGTATGATATATTATGTCATCATCAACAAAGTCAGGAAGCGTAGCTGTCCGAGCATTAAAATCACCCCCACAAAGCAAGTATATATCTGGTAGATCAGACATTTTATCCAACAGTTTCTCCTGGAAAAGTGAAATACCATTTTGATCAAGTTGATCATGTATATATAGTACATAACTACAGTTCAAGTGGGGGTGTTAGAGTAAACTGCAGTTATATTGTTATGTGGGTATTGTACGTACGCATCAGTAACTTTCTAATTTATTGTTTTTAGCGGTATGTAAAAGACAAAAAACAATTAACTCCCTTTTATCCTTATCGGAAGTGCCTGTACATGTGTTTCCCATGCTCAGTTCGAATGTAACCGTCAACCGATGTAGAAGGTTTTATTACATTTTTAACCCCAACTTGGATGCCTCCGTAGTTCATGAATGAGAAGCAAGATGTCAACAAGTTTCAATATTGTGATAGCCTTCAATATCTTATCACACGTTTTTTATCATTTGAAACTTTTTTTGGTTGTGTAATAATATTTTTACACCAGTGACCTATTTATCATAGTACACCATATCCTTAACCTATACCCGAGTGTTAGAAGAGGAAACTGCATAATAGAATAGAATAGAATAGAATAGAATAGAATAATACTTTAATGCCTTTTCAGGAATTGTGTTACATCAGCAGAGCTACTGACACATTAGAGAGATACCAAACATATTTACATAAATTCTTTGATTTTGGTATCTTCACGTGTTTAAGAGAGATATAGTTCTTGGCATAAAGGATGTACAGGCTCTCTTAGTTTTCACAATTGGAACTTTGTAGAGGCGGCCTGAAGGGAGGAGGTTGCATTCCGAATTTAAGTAGTGAGTACGGTCAGATATGATTTTTGACAGCTTTATTCATGATTTGCCGCTCATATATCGATGATTAACATTCAAATCTGACTCGAGCAATTTTACTTGCAGTGTTAACAATTTTGAGTATTTTAGATTTGAGATGAACTGAGAGAGACCCGTACCAACAATGGAAGGAAAATGTTAAAATACTCTGAATAAATGCTACATAAAAAGATGACATCACAGATGGGTTAACATAAAAAGATCTCAGTTTACGCATGAGATGAAGACGTTGTTGACACTTTTTTATTAGGGCTTCAGTGTTAAGAGTTCCAGTTCAGCTTAGCGTCAATGAAGGTTCCCAGATACTTATACTCTGTCACTGTCTCAACACATTCACCGTTGATTATCACTGGAAGCATTTCTGTGGGTTTACTCTGAAAGTCAATTATCAGTTCCTTTGTTTTTGTGACATTTAAGAGTAAGTGGTTTTCTGCACACCAAGTCGTAAAATGATTAATGTCCTCTTTATACAGTAGTATATACAATGATAGTCCAACAAAAGCCTCTTTAAAGCTGTATTTCATTAATAAAGCTTTTGTCAGGCCCTTAGATCTCGCCACCATTGTATATACTACTTTTGAATCCCCAGTTAACTTCCCCGGCCACACGTGACACTATTGTGTCACTATGACTGCGAACTAGCACTTTCCTGATCACGTGACACAATGTCGTGTTGACCTCGATGAAACAGTTTAATGTGACAGGATGCTATTGGGATTACTCAACAGTAAGTGTTAAATATTTTGCTTGGGGGGTAACATTGTGCCGTACAGTATGACCAATAATTCCTCTCTGACGAAACCTCTCCCTGGCCCATCTTTCAAGTAGTACAAGTTCGGCTCGTCGGCTTTGATGTCCACTTTATCTATGTTGTAAGTTTTGACTGACCATATCGGATCGGTGGCTCGTTTCCGAGTGTCCCCTTCGTGTTCCCCCGGCTGGTAGAGGTACCTCACGAGGGCCCTATCGGGTATCTGTTTCTCCTTCCCACGCGATGGTGCAGCCGACTCAGCCACCACTGATTTCAGTTTGATAGCGTCGGCTGGTTTCTTGCCGGTGAGCAGAGTGGTTTCGTGGTTGATAGCCGACACCACTTGAGGTAGCCGCGCTACCCATTCCGTCGATCGTTTCCCCGGGTTGACCATCTCTCTCGCATACTGGTGCCCGAATAAGCGCTCGGCCAAAGTCCGATTGAATCTCTCAACTATGGCTTGACTGCGATGAGCTCCGGCAGCGCCACGCCTGACCTGGACGCCGTGCTTGGCTAGCAGTTGTGACATGGCACCCATGAACTCCCGTCCGGGATCGACTTGCAGTTCGGTGGGCCATGTCAGCGGACTGCGTTTTGTACATGCGTTCGAATCCGCGGGCTACCTGGGCCGAGTCTTTCGCGGTTAAGGGTTCGGCTTCTTTATAGCGGCTGGCCACGTCCACGACGGTTAGGGCATACTTGTACCTCTTGTCGTGGGGTAGAAACAGGAGGTCGGCCTGGTGGACGCTATTGGGTATGTTAATGCCAAACTTTCTTCGGGGCACGTAGCGTGGTGCCAGTAAATAGATCTGCCACAGGGCTTGTTTTTCAAGCCACGCTTTGGCCTCGTCCGGGGTTATCGCGCCATTTTTGCCAGCTTATGTACGGCGCTAGCTCCTTTCCAGTACCCACACGGGCTTTAGTAAATAGCCTCAAACTTTCTTTGGTTCCGTGACATCGTTGTCGCCCCGACAGGGTGTTTATATATACACCTATGTTCTTGGTTCAATTTTCTCATGCCCGTACGCGTACGTGTTTATCCCGTCAATGGCTCTCCAACGCTTCGTGTCCATCGGTGATAGGGACGTCTTGTTTATAGTCAGTCCGTATATCCTGTGCCTGTCGCTTCTAAGCGTGTTCATTTGATGCCTGAAGGTGCAGGTCTTGAAAAGGGCTTGTTTGATGTGTTGTTTCACCACGTACTTCTTAACACCCTTCGCCTTTCGGATCTCCCCATTGTCGGCCTTCAGTATGGAGTACATCTTGGGCCTCAAGCCTATGAACTCAGCTAAGGGCGTGCCAGCACACTCGTCCTTCATCTTACCGAGGACCTTTTTATTTACCGTGCTGTGTATGGTATGGTCCTTGGGGTAGTCGCTGGTGTCATACAAATCGAGGCGTTTCTTCATGTCCTCGTACACGTCCTCGGTTCGAATCTCCATCAGCAGGGAATCCGTGTCAGTGTACAGCACTTCACACCTGTCGCCGTACTGCTTCTTGAGCTCGTTGTAGTAAAAGTCGTACATCAGGTGTTTGGATAAATCGAGGATGCTCATCCCCACGTAAACAGGCCGGTTGAATTTGATGTGGCTCTTCTTCATGTGTAGGGCCACCAGGTCGTCGGTGAATATCTTGCTCCGGTTGAATGCCGTGCTGGCTATCAGTTTCCTGAGCTTGTCTTCCTCTCTCGACCGAACCAGCTTCACGGTCACGCGTTTCCTCAGGTTCTCCATAGTCTTACCGAACACCGAGTTGTTCATGAGCTTGTAGAGGTTTTTCTCAAAGTCACTGGTGGCCAGCTTTCGCAGGTCCGTGTTCATTCTGATGTAGGGCTCCATCCAGGGGCTCTGGTCGAACACGAGCACCCTGTGTATTTTGGTCAGCCTCATACCCAAGGACAGGTACAGCTGTAGGTTGCGATAGTGCAGGATGTACTTGGTCTTATTCATTAAGTTGGGCACGAGTTTTTCAACATCTGCCACCCGCCCACCCAGCAAGTTATGTCGGTACTCAGACATCCGGTCTGGGTTAACCCTCAAATGTTCGGGGGCCAGGGGGTAGCTGTTGTGCGATGTGTGCAATGCCTTGGGGTATTCCTAGTCCACCTCGGGGATATAGCCTTTGTTCGAATCCGGCGCGATGCTCATAACATCGATCTCGGGTGATGCCCATTCGAATCCCCTGTGGGTAGATACTGGCTCATGGCCCAACTGTACAGGTTGTTGGCATCGAGGTAGAGGATGTGAGTGGTTGGCTTGCTCTAGTCGTAGCCCTTCACGTATTGATTATTGGCTTTCGCGTAGCGTTTGGCAGCCATGGAGATCCCACCTCGCAAGCCTTTCTCAATGAACAAGTGCATGTCGTAATCGGTGAGCAATTCCAGCTTAACTCCGGTTTTCTTCAGCAAGGCATCCCAAGATAGACCTGGGCTGGTGTAGTACCATGCGGGGTCGAGTTGATACTGCTTAAAACACGTCCTCCTAAACGTCTCGAACACGTCGGCTAGCAGGAGCACGTCTGTTCTCAAGTACAGGTCGTGGTAGTCACCCAGATTCTTACAGCCCAGTTTATTCCATACGTTAATCGCGTGCGAGTAATCGTCTTGGGTGATTGTTGAGTCGGTCAGGTTGCTGTAAAATCGGCCGATGGGAGGCAGTCGGGTCTCGGCGAACTTGGCCCAGCCATCCATGTACTCGTAAGGGGTACACGCCCTTCCTCATCAGCAGGGGTCGAGTCTCAGCGTCGGTGTATCGATCGGTGATTGGGAAGGTATCGTTGGCCTTGACCAGACTGTCGAATGACGACAGGAGGAACTGAACCGAGTCGATGAACCTCAGGCCATTCAAGCTGAAGGAGATGTATCTCTCCATGTTGTTGGGGATGCACGTCAGGTTGCCGTCAACCCTCGCGATGGCCTGCATGATCAAGTGAGAGTCGTACCCTCTCAAGTTGTGGAAGACCACGGGGATGTTTATTGTCTTGGGGTTGATTCTGAGCTTGAGGTTGCACCGCGCTGTGAGCGGCGCCTCTATAGTTACCGGTGACATGACAGTGATCTCTCACCGAATCGCCGTTCAGCGGGTTATCACACACGTGACAGTGAGTGCTGCAGCCGTGAGCTAGCCGGTCGGCTTGAGTCATACGCATGGGAGCGCCTGTGTACAGTGCATTCCTGATACTTTTCTCTTCCTCCTGCAAACACTTTAGAAACTTTTCAGCCGCGTCGGGACCCCTGTACACTACAGGAGCTTTCGTTTCCCCATCACATTAGACGACCATGTATCCAAACCCACAGGCCTAGTGCTCCTGTGTTTTTTGTGTGTTGGGGGTCGGCCCGATGTCAACGGTTTTCATCAAGGCTTCAAAGTCGGCGTAGATGACATAAGGCATGGACATCTGGTTCTTGTGGTTGTCGAATTTTAGGATATTGTCGCCTTCCTTGGGCATGTCGACTCGTATGGCCATCTGCCCCACACCTTGGCAATCCTCCCGGTGGGATTCCAGCAGGGTGGGTCGGCTGAAACCGTGCAGGCATCGTACGCAAAAGTGTTTTTTCCCAACGTGTTTTGACTGGTCGTGCAACAGCCTGCTGAGGTGTTTTATCCACGTGTAGTGATACTTATCACCTCGCTGGATCATGAATACATTGATCACGCGGTGGGGTTCCCCCAACATTGGACTGACCCTGTGCACGACTGTTGTGTTGCCTTTGTGCCCTAAGATGTTTATGGCTATATCATTCTGTTTTTCTATTTTAGTGATCTGGGATATGGGGGTGGGTTCAGCTATACCATCCCAGTTGAGCCCATCGTCTTGGGGATAGCTAGAAGGCCTGTTCGAGCTGGAAACAAGGCTGACCTGATAGCTAACCTCATGCAATCGTCTCCTCTATTCTTGATGTTGACTATGGCCTGTTTTGCTTTGTAGTAGGGGGGCAAGTCTAGGTACGACCCCCCTCTGAATGGTACGTAGTTAGCTATGTCTAGATAGACCTTATCGATTTTATCCACGACCCACCCGGAACCCATGTGCATGTAGCGTTCTAGGTATTCTCGTATCTGCTGAAAACTGATATCGATTGACTCGTCTATAGTCTCGGTATGAGTCACGACTTCTTGTTTACCTCGGAAGTAAGGCTGATCGTACTCAATGATCCCCCCACATTCTGCTGTTTATCGAGTGACATTTTCACTGTGATTTGAAACTTTATACTTCCCAAATCGTTTAGTTCCTCATTAACTTTATCAGCAATTAGAGGCTTGGAGTCGGCGATGTCTATGTTCTTATCAACATGCATGCACCAGCCTCTCAGATAGTTACCTACAGCGCGTTCAGTGCGCACGAACTGTAGATCAACAGCTCTATGATGATGTAATAGTTCGACTAGCTGGGGCTTCCTCATACGGGAATAACCTACTAACCCCAGCTCTCGGGCTTCCTGTTTGAGTTGTTTCACAGTGTGGGTCTTTACTACGGGGTCGTGCAATAGTGCGACTAGCCCGGCTTTCCTCATACGAGAATAACCAGTCAGCCCCAGCTCTTTCACTCGGAGTTTTAGTTGTTTTACCATGGGGAGGGGGTTGTATGTCGAGTAATCTCAACAACTCTGGTTTCCTCATTTGGGAGTAACCCACTACGCCTCATTCTCTCGCAGTCTGTCTGAGCTCTCGAGTAGTAGACATTGTGTACACACCTAAGTACATCAATCTCTAATTGGACCGCCGGAAGGGAGGTAACTCTTAAAAAATAATGGAGGCGGCCTTAATATATATCTAGATAGACCTTATCGATTACCCATCCAGAACATGCGCGTAGTAGGGTTTCTTGTATTATTTGCAACGAGTTGTCGACAAACTCCTCTCTATATCCCCGCGTTGATACACATCTCCTTTCCCACCATCAAAGTAATTCCAAGTGTGCCCTTCTGGTACTTTCACCATGATTGAAACTGCGAAGCCCTCCAGGTCTTCCAGTGCCTTATAGAGTTCACCAACAATCATAGGTTTGAGGACACTGATATCTATACTTTTACCCACATCCATCTGCCAGCGGCAGAATCTATTCATTATTATGCCTAGGTGTGCACCAATATTTAATTGGACTTACACCTCTATCCTGAGGAGGCGCCTACGTTCTTTTATGTAGTCCTTTTTATTCTCGTAGATAAGATGGTGCCTGAGTACGTTTGCTCCGTGAGCTTTGCATAGGCAGTAGTGGCCTTTCACCCCAATACCACACACAGAACACGTGTAGTTCGGGAAGCCATTTTTGATACTTCTCATATGAAAACAGCAGCACCCCTCAGTCCTACATCTCCTACTGCAGGGCTCGGTCTTCCCCATAAGTATGTATTCGCATCGGTTCGGGGCAGGTCTCATCTTTGGTATACTCATATGGGGACTTAGTCTAATTGCTTTACAACCAACGCAGTCGCTGCTAGACCCAGCGCGATAAAGATCAATTCCCTGTCCTTTTGCCCCGGGGATGGTGTGTAGTACTGAGTGAGTGTGGGCTTATGGAGTGGTTCTAGCTGTTTACCGGTTAGCAGGTATAATTCTCTCGCTGCGTCTTCAACGTTCTCGAATGTTTTAACGGCATGGTTCTCACGCTGGAGTTGTTCCTTAATGTAATCGATCCTCTGTATACTCCTCTGTTTCTCCACGGCTATGTTGTGACGTTTTCGTTCAGCCTCAATCTTGGCCACGTTCGACTCCCGTAGTTTCGAAGAGGAAATTACTCCCGGAAAATGCCAGGGCATTTACTAACGCCCCGCCGACCATCATGGCGATCGTAGCCATCCTATATATAGTTACATTTACTTCGAAATATTTTCCGGTGGGATCCCTTGTTTTACGAGGATGTCCTTGGTGGCCATCGCCATACCCAGGTTCATTATGAGCATGCCCATATCCTGCAGGTTGAAATCTAGCTTGATAGTCGGTTGTTTAAGCACCATTTTGGTCAACCGAGCATACCCTACAGCTAGACTGGCGACCACAGTGGCGTGGTATGCATCGTTGACGAACGTTTTCCCCTCAGACATTATGTATATGATATAAAAAATATATATTTATAACATGATATGTGGGTTGACCTCTAATTGTGGTTGTGGTGCTGGGGGTGGTTGTTTATTATATAACAATAATGAGAGAGCCGCGGCAGCAGTTGCGCCTGCAATCCACAGGAGTGGAGGGTAGTTACTCTTATGCTAAAACATACCGTATTTGTGGTACAGCACGCAGCTGATAGAGCTCAAGGCGTGTTCAATAAACAGGTCTTTCTCGAGGTCCTCCCACAGGTAAAGTCGACGTTCCTGGGGAATGGGAAGGAAGTACGACGCTATACCGGTGTAGATCTGGGTCATAGCTGATCCTATAGTCTTTGTCATCTCGGCCCCGAGTCTAGCCTCGTATCTCGCGTACAGCTTATCGATTTCTTCGGTTGACATTTTGTGAATTTTATCGGGAGTGTAGTCCCCAAAGTATTGTTTGGCTTTACCACCAGCAGCCAGCGCTACAAGTCTCTCTCGCTTGTCGTCACTCTGATCCTGTGGCACCAACAGTTGTTAGAGCAGTTCATCACACTCCATCTTATAATGTAATAAGCAAGTTTTAGTTTTAATAATATAATACCCGATGCAGGTGAAACATAGCGAGATGAAGGTTAAGTTACACACGACGAACACTTAAAAAAAAGTCATAACTGCTAAACGCTAAGCAGTTGCTAGGATAAAACACCCTATAGGCCACGGGTTGGTCGGTCTTGAGCACGAGCTTAGCATGCTTAGTTTCAGCGAGCTGTTTCTTCACACGTTCTCATTCTAGTTTGCTCATCACATCGTGTTCTCTCTCAAACACTCCTCGAATGAATCCCTGTCCTTGCAGTGGAATAAGGCCACCCATCGCGTCTGCTCCCTGAGGTCTTTAAACACCGAGTTGAACTTCTGCGTTAGCACCCAGACGCTGTGCTTTGCGTGCCGGACAGAGAAGGCCAGGTACGATAGCATGTCTCTCTTTCTTTTTTATCTCTCAATTAGCGCTGCAGTCGTCCAGGATAAACAGCGTCGACTCCCCCTTGAATTTGTTGTGATAAGGCTTCAACCAGTCCTGCAGACGTGTCCCCGGGTAGACTCTGAGTACGTCCGGGTCCGTCATCACCCAAGGTCTTTCCGTGTACGTTCTATTCATGTGCAGAGTAGGGCACATGATAACGATGTTATCAAACACATCCCGGTAGTGCCCCTCCAGCATATCCAGCACAAAAACAGTCTTCCCACAGCCTGTCTGCCCGCACACTATGGCGCAGTGCAGGTCGCGGGGTAGATCAATAGATGGCTTGCTGCCGGCAGGCAGTGGCTTGGTTGGGCACGCCCTCGATGGTCACTTCCACCTTTTCAATTGCGGGGTTGAAAAACTTCTCGCTGTCCCTTCGGAACGGCTTGTAACCCTCGACGGGTACGATCAGGATGCCTTTCATTGATCGCGCCGGCACGTTTAGGTTGATGTTCCACAGCGTGTTATCCCGCACGACCGCTCTATGCCTCAGTATGTGGTCGTACAGGATGGCCACTTTCCCCGAGTACTGGTTTCGAACCTGCCTGGCCAGCTCCAGGCTAGTGACCATATCGAACTCCAGAGAGATGTTGTCGATGGTGTAACTGGTCATCACCGTTCGGCATACGCGAATTCAAGCCTATCACCCAGCGCGGCCTGGTAAAACGGCGCGTGTCCTGTGAGCAACTCGAAGTCGAGCGGCACGCAGAACCTGTTCCCGTATGCTTGGGCGATGGCCTTTTCACCCTCTGAGATCTTGTCTAGCTGGTCTTGTGTGAAGCCGTACCCCACGCGCAGCCGGGTCGATTTGCTGATGCCTTGGTACACATCATTGACGCGTTCTCCCTCGCTTTTCCAGAGGTCCCCGTAGCAGTGAAAGACGTCGCTGTCGTCGATGCTCAGCACCTCGTTACCACTGATCTTGATAGTGGTTTTCTTGGTCCCACGTCGAACACGTAGTCGACTTTCGACTGGGCATATTCCAACACGTCTTGGTATCGTCGGATGGCACCCGGTAGATCGACCGGGGCGGAGACGTTGACGTTGGACACGAACTGTTTCTGCGCGTCTAAAGCAGTAACCGTACCAATGATACCGGAACGCGTTTGATTCTGAGCGCCCAGCACGGCCCACATGTACGTTCGAATCGAGTCGTTCAAGCGTTCGATGCTGGCATGAGTGAACCCTCGCGACGTATCCAGCATGAACTTTTTCCAGTCATCCGCGGGCCCCTGCTCGAACCTCCAGACTCGGTAATCCTTGCTGTCGTCGAAAGCCATGAGATCATCGTTCCACTCGTTCATCGTGACGTAAGCATTCGCATACGTTTTACCACCCCATTTTTTCAACTTCTTGCTGGCTTCCACGAGGGGCATGTTGTGAACGATGGGGATGCCCAACCCATGGTTCCGCCCCGGAAAATGCCAATCCGTCTTCGGGTCTAGTTTGAATTCGTTGCAAACGCGTTCGTAGGCCCGTCTATCGTACGGGTTGTTTACTGCGTCCCATGCTTTGTCCTGCGGGAGCGGAGCGCTGATCTCTTTGAGGATACGTCTGACCTGGTAGTACACGTAAAACGTGAACACAGACTGACTCAGCGGTCCCCGCCGAGTGTCTGTCAATGTCAGGCCACACCCAGTCGTCGCACACCAGACGGCAAAGTTGAGTTGATTCTGCCAGAACTGCATAGGGGTGTTGAACCAGGCGTGGACTACCTTAGCGTTAGTCACCGAAAACCTATACCTGTCAAATACATCTATAAACTGGGCTCCGAAATACAACCCAGCCGCGACCACAATCTTCATGTGCGGGAAATCTATGCCCAGTTTAGGGTAAAACACTCCCGGAGGGTAAAACACTCCTGGTTTGTACATTTTTAAAGTATTATATAATAATGGGTATATATACTCTAACATGTACGTAACACTTCCCAGAATAACGAGCGGCGAGTCCGTTCAGCTGATGCACGCGGTCGATAACACGTTGGGCCAACTCGAAGTCTCACTCTGAGATATCACCTACCTCCCGCGATGGACCAACATCAACGCCAGCAACAACAAGCTGTTCGTCAGTGGCGCCCGCAACCAGATAAATGACGGCTACTACAGCCTGTGCTCGCTAAGCGACGAGGTCTTCGAACCCTTGGGAGCCGAACTCAAGATGAACGACTCAAATGGCACAGTGGTGTTAACCAACAACGGAATAAACCCCTTGAGGCTCGGCCGACCATTGGCGAGGACACTCGGTATGTCGCCGGACGAGATAAAACCCACAACTACCGTCACAGGCACGAAGTTACCCGACCTAGTACCGTACCGAGAGCTGTGCATTCATCTCGGTCAGTTGAGCACAACGGACAACATTCAAGGTGATCACCCTTCCACGATACTGAGAGCCGTACCGGTGAAAATGGAGAAATACAACGACGGTAGAACCGAGTTGTTTTCACCACGTCAGTATAAGAGGTCAACTCGGGCCAACATCCCTGAGTTGATAATATCAGTGTTAGATATAAAGCATAATCCTGTGAATATAGGATACCTCAGCATAACGCTGCACATAAAATGACTAGCGCACAAGGTCCCGGAATGAAGTTGAAAAAATGTGTCAATGTGGGGATCTCCGACCTCGGGGAGACACGCGGATTCGACGACCCCAGAGTAGATGGTAAATTGTACGCCTTGCAACTGAAAAACAACATTTATAAACGCGTTGAAGTCCCCTCCATCGGTCGAACCCTAGGTGACATAGTAGATACCTCAGGAGCAGCCCTCAACACTCGGTTCGACCTAGTCTGCATCGGTGATGATAGATGGGCGGTTTCCCAATCGTTCGGAGGCAAACTGTTCGACTTAAAAGATGTTGAGAGAACGACCGTCGCCCGAAACAAGCAGTATACCCTCGTCTTCACCGACGACGACAAGTGGGTGTTGTTGCCTGCTAAAGTCGACTGGTTTCTCAACATTAGTCTCGGCTCACCCTACGTGTTCACGGAGAACAAAGACAACTACCTAAACAAAGTTGTGAACACCAGAACCCTGCTCGTGGCTTACGTCCCGGCGCAGAGACGTAGTGTAATCATCAGCCCAGTTTCCAGTATGGCAGCCCACATGCTATCGAGTAAACCGGGAGTGCAAGACGGGGCATTGCAGTTGGTGTCTGAATTCGCTGGCGTGGTCAACATCCTGGCGAGCCTACCGGCGAACCCCACGCTGGTCATCCAAGTCTACCTAGGGGAACCATCGCAGGATGAAGTCGAAATCGTGAAGGGGATAAAACTCTGGTAGGTGAAACGGCACCAGTATCACGTTTGCGCTGTTTACGTGCGGGTGGGTGTCGACTCCCACACCAGTCTGCAGGGGGTCACCGTGACCGTGGAAGACACGATATCACTCACCAAGATCTTCCTACCCGACAACATACACTTCATGGGGGTGAAGTGCATCCCTGAGAAATTATCAGAAAAACAACTGGAAACTATCTCGTAATAGTATTATAGCAATGCCCAATCGTCATCGGCCCAACGCCACACTTAACTATCTAGGAGACATGGAGGGATTCGATCTGCCCGGCGAGGAAGACGCTTTGTACGTCCTACGCTTAAAAGATAACAGGTATAGGCGGGTGTCCCTGGCAGACTCCAAAGAACCCGAATGGTTGATCAACATGACCCTCGCCCCACCTTACATCTCATTAAACGAATATAGGTATATCACCGAAATTAAGAACAACGGTATCTTGCTCGGGGGTTTCCCCCTGGGTGGCCGGGATATAAGAGTTTCCAAAATATCATATCACCTGACCTACATGTTAGAGGCAATTAAAGATACATATTTATCATTCAAATTATACGCTGGCCTACAGGATTCTATGGTTGTGTCCCCAGGCTCCACACTCATCATAGAAGCCTTTTTCACAGACGATATTGATGATGAGTGGGGAATGAGACCAGACCGGCGCCTTTTATCTGGGGTGGTAATAAATTGGCCAATTGCATATCCATTTTTGGGGAGCCATTGTCATATCATCATACAACTGAGCTCGGACCCCTCACTGGGGTTGCTGCCCTCCTTAATAAGCCACGATGTGGTTAGTATAGAACAAGAGTTACCTATTGACTTTTCCACTATTTACCTACCCAAGGGGCTATGCCTTAAAAGCCTCAAGTACATTGATCAACTATTAAATGAAGCTCAATTAAAAAATATCTTGTAATATATATTATACGCACAGGATGGGCCTGTACCCAGTCGTAGAGGAAGTCGCGAAGACACTGGAAACCGTAGACGGATTCCGCTTGAGACAGTTATGTGATGTAAAACGCCAACTAGAACATGACCGCGACACGCGGAAAGCACTATGTAAGAAGTACCATAGAGCTTTCAATATCGTGGATGGGGCTGATACTGTCCTTACGACAACCAGCATGGGACTAGGGGCGGCAGGTGTTGGGTTGTTAGCCACCATCGTGGCCACACCTATAGTGCCAGGCATTGAGATAACAGCTGGGGTTGTAGGGGTGGTAGGGTTGATGTTTAAGGTTGCATCCCGCAGACTGCATCATAAGGCATTGAAACACGACGAGATCAGGGTTCTGGCCGAAGCAAAGCTGAACAAGGTAAGTGAGCGTATTTCCACAGCACTCACTGACAGTAAGATCTCAGAGGAGGAATTTCTTTGAATCCTCTCTGAACTCGACAAGTACCGTAAGATGACTGACTGACTGAGTTAAGTTTTACGCCGCTTTTAGCAATATTCCAGCAATATCACGGCGGGGGACACCAGAAATGGGCTTAACACATTGTGCCCATGTGGGGAATCGAACCCGGATCCTCGGCGTGACGAGCCAACGCTTTAACCACTAGGCTACCCCACCGCCCCTACCGTAAGATGAAACAAGAAATCCGGTCCAAGTCTCGTAAGTCTGCTATCAGCGAAGACGAGAAAAAAAAAGTACATAGAACAGGGGGTACGAAAAGCCCAGCAAGCCTTCATTACGAACACCAAAGAGATCATAGGCGATTCACATTAAACTGTTTCATTGAGGTCAACACGACATAGTGTCACGTGATCAGGAAAGTGCTAGTTCGCGGTCATAGTGACACAATAGTGTCACATGTGGCCGGGAAGTTAACTGGGGATTCAAAAGTAGTATATACAATGGTGGCGAGATCTAAGGGCCTGACAACAGCTTTATTAATGAACTAAAGCTTTACAGAGGCTTTTGTTGGACTTGATCTCAGACTATCATTGTATATACTACTTTATACAGTTCTTCAGAATCAGTGTCGTTCAGTTTGCCGACAATTGCTTCATCATCTGCGAACTTTACAGTTGAACAGGTTGAATTCGAGCTTGCACAATCATTAGTGTAGAGGGTGAAAAGAACAGGAGATATTACACAGCCTTGTGGTGCACCAGTGTTGGTGGTCCGTTTACTCGATACAGCCCCGTTAACTTTCATGTACTGCTGTCTGTCCACAAGGAAGTTTTCGATCCACTTGATGAGGTATGAGTTAACGCCCATGTCTAACAGTTTCTGTATCATGATATGTGGCTGGATAGTGTTGAATGCAGATGAAAAGTCAACGAAGAGGATCCTGATGTATGACTTAGGTGTCTCTAGATGTTTATAGACATTATTAAGGAGTGACAGTGTGGCATTGACAACTCCTCTCATTGACCTGTAGGCGAACTGAAACGGGTCCAGTATGTCGGCAACTTCCTGACGGAGATGTCTCAACAAGATGCGTTCCAGCGACTTCATTGCTATAGATGTGAGAGTAACTGGCCTGTAGTCGTTGAATTCTTTAGGTTGTGTCTTTTTAGGAACTAGTACAATTTCTGATGTTTTCCAGACCGAAGGAATAACATGTGTATTCACTCTGCACTCCTTCAACACAATGCCGTCAAGGTTGTCAGGTCCTTTTGCTTTTCTGATGTTAATTCTGGAGAAGCTTTGAATGACGTCAGCTTCTGATATATGGATACGACTTTCACTATCCTGTATGGCTTCACTAACTTGAGCTCTCTCATTGGTAAAGTTGTGACAATCAAAGCGGCTGTAGAAAGTGTTGATGTCCTCAGCAAAGGTTTTATTATCCCCGGCATTGGTTGTCTGTCGTCGCCTGCTCTTGCCAATCATTGTGTTCACGCCTTGCCAGGCTTGTTGCAGATTGCTTTGCTGAAACTGTCTCTCAACTTTCTCTTTGTACGCTAGTTTACACTCATGAGCTTTAAGATTGATGTCCTTCTGTATGCATTTAGGTTTTATTCTATCTTTCTTCATGTATGCTCGTTTCTTTACGTTTAATAAAGATTTCATTTCTTTTGTGATCCAGGGCTTGTTGTTTGGGAAAATTCTGATTTCTTTTTCTGGTATTATGTTGTTGACACAAATATTTATATAATCCGTAATGACGTCACACATTCTAATGTTTGTTCTGCATCATAGAACATGTCCCAATCTGTACACGCAAAACATCCTTGTAGGGTTGCAATAGATTCTCTGTTCCATGATTTGACAGTCTTAACAATAGCCTTCTCTGTTTTTTAACTTTTGACGATATGTGGGCAGCAAATACACAGAATTATGGTACGAAGCTCCTAGGGGGTGGTTTACTACATGATTTGTAGGCGTTCTTGATGTTACCATAACACAAGTCAAGGATCTTGTCTTTCCATGTACAACATGTTACATACTGATTGTAGGTGGGGAGCACAGACTTCAGGGTACATCCATTAAAATCTCCAAGTATGAATTTCGGCTCATCAGGACAAATCAGCTCTAGGGATTGAACATGATTATGAACTACATCAGCTGCTTGTTTGTTATCGGCACTGGGTGGTATGTAGACACTCACAGCAAAGATCTGACTGAATTCACGTAGTAGATAAGTAGTCCGCATAGACACTGATAGAAGTTCGATGTTTGGTGATTATCCTTTCTCTCACAAGATAGTTACGACACCACTTTTCATTTATATACATACATACACCTCCTCCAATAGATTTCCCTGTAGCATCTGAATCTCTGTCTAATCGAACTGGAGTACCAAATCCTTCCAAATAGAGGGTGTTACTGTCCACGGAGGGTGATAGCCATGTCTCCGTGAAACATAGAATGCAACTGTCTCTGAATTCGTACAAATATTTTGTGCTTGCCGAAAGTTCGTCAAGTTTATTCATAGACCTCACGTTTGATAATAGAAAAGTTGGAAGAGGTGGTCTTGATTGGCGCGCCCGTACTCGTCGTTGGACTCCTCCCTGCTTACCTCGTTTCCTAGTAACTTTTGATCCTGAATTTGAATTATTCCCCTTGTCTGATGCACATTCCGGGGGCAAGTCTCTAAGTCCTTTCAACTCCAACACGGTTTCCTTCAGCGCCAGCAGCTATTCACGTCCATACTGGTGCCAGTGACGTCCATCTTGGTTTGCCGTTACGGAGTCATCTAACGACTTCCAAGACGATGACACACAGCAGACAAATATACTTAGCGTCATCGCTAAAATCACACACCGGTGGAATCCACCCATACTTGCAGGGCTGTTAAGCACAAAGATACGGTTCCTCAAAACTTACTGACTTGTGTAAATATAAAAACAATGGGAGCTCTGTTGATGTCTGTCGCCAGCAGAGCAGCACCATCTATCGCAATACGTATATCATGTACGTAGTTCCTGTAAATTGTTACATCCAATATTGTAATTTCATACATACAGATTTGTGAACTGTGATTTTATTCAATCATTTTAGTAAAACTGACTATATTACTGTATTAAAATGCTTAATGTATTTTATGAAATGTATATTGCACTTTTCAAAGGAATTGTCATGGTCATGGAATATGAATATTTTTATGTCATATCATTTCTGACCGACAAACAGAGATTGTTCATACTCTTAAGTAGTTGAGATATCAGGAAGAAGTTTGTTAGCTCAGAGTTCCTGTAAAGATGCCAAATGAAAAAAATCCTTGCATAGTACTTTTGTCAGTGTATGAATAAAAGTGGAGAAATTTACTGTTTGTCAGTGTATCATAAAATTTCGGAAAACACTTAGCAGTGTTTAATTGTGAAGTATTTCATCTGAATTTACACCAATGTATAGAAAATTTATATTCTACATTCTGTGTAATTTTATAGCCACATGTTGATATGTAAAGGATCAAAACCGACTCTGAGGTTTTGTTTGAAAAAATAAGCCCGCGGCAGAGGGAAATTGGGGAGGGCCGACAGGCTGGATCCGATTTACCAAAGCCAAGGGCTTACTTTTCCAAGCAAAACTGAGGAGGAGGCTTTGATCCAATTTATGAACCGACCAAAGATATCCTTTAGATATAATTTTAATATTTGGTATTTACTGCTGAAATCAAATTACTGTTGCGACTGGCAGCCGACACCTTGCCTTGCACATGCTCTGCACGCGTTACCTGTGTCCTGCACATGTGCTGCACTACCTGTCTTGTGAGGAACATATGGTTCATACTGGCAAACAATGTCATTTGTCACAGCGATCCTTCGTAGCCTAGTAAATACAACTGCCAAGCTTGTAAGCGAAGGGTTGCAGGTTCGAAACCACGTTTTGGCACTGTATGTTGGAAGTTATCAATAATGTGATATTTTACGCTCATATTCAGTGATAGCAAGACAAAGTTATATCTATTTGTAGATCGCAAAGTGCGACTAACTTTACATGTAACCAAGGGAAGTAACTCTATTATTGTTATGCACGAGAAAAGCACCGGTCGACAATGTGACACATTTACTGCAATGGTCGATAATCAGGGCGATATTGCACTAGCAAGAACCCTGTGACCCAGCAGAGGTCAAAGCATATAGACATTAAATACCATTTCATTAGACCGGAAGTCTGTCTACAAAAATGGTATGCATATATCTTCAGTAAAATTTAGTTGTTAAAGCTATTGGGTACAATGTGTGAAGCCCATTTCTGGTGTCCCCCGCCGTGATGTTGCTGGAATATTGCTAAAAGCGGCGTAAAACCAAACTCAGTCAGTCAGTCAGTCAGTTAAAGCTATAATTTGATGAAGTTATATTATGGATAATATTTTAGTGGCATTCTTATGGTGCTTTTACTTATCTTGCAGTTAATCAAGTTTCGTTTTTGACAAGACATCGGCCTAAATGTCTTGTGCAATGACCTAGATCTACAGTTCAACAGACTCACGTGACCCAGTTTTGTCACTCTCGCATCAACTACGCTGTACAGTTTAACCAAGTTAGAATGTATGAAGAGTTGCCATTGAGTATGGAACACGATGAACTTAGCTCTGTAAGACCAAGAATAATGACAGAAAGAGGTATTTTATATACTTTGAATACCAAAAGAAACAACATTGCCAAATTGTGTAGGAAAATTGGAAAACAAACTGCAGATATTGATTCATGATGAACAGTCACAATACGAAGAAGTGCATATTGTTTATTCAGACTGGCTAGCCACGCTTTAAGATATTCTGGAGGAGAGAAGTGGTTATTGTGTTGTGGTACAACAACACTCTGTCCCTGATGATTATGAAAATGACCTTTCAACTATTGACAATGATATTGACAAATTTATTGAGTTCAAGAAAACTGTACCAAAATGGCTGCACGAAAATGAACATGAATGACTGAATATGGCCAAACAAGCAGATCAAATCTCTGTATCCAAACCCCCTTATGCCATGTTGCCAATGCTTCATCTGGTTCACATGTGACGGAGAGAAGAACAATGAAGAGCGGAATTAAAGGCAAGAGCTGCTGCATTCAAGAGGAAACAGGAATTAGAAAAGGAAAAGTTACAGCTTAAACTAAAAGAAGAGGATCTGGAATTACAGATGGAAATGGCAATTAGTGACGCAAGGTTCAAGGTATTGGACGAATGGGAAGAAGCACAGAGTGATGGTAGAATATCTGTGACTCCTAGGGCAGAAATACAAAATCCTGGAGCAGGTGTTGATGAAACGAACAAGTCACATACTATACTATCTGATAATAGTGCCAGAATGTCACATATTAGAGCATCAGTTTGCAGCCTCAGTCAGTGAACACAGAAAACAAAATGATTTCATCAGTAATCAGTCACCTTCAGAAACCCCCTCAGATATGATGACATTTAAGGGCAATCCCCTTACATACCAAAAATTTATGAGGCTGTTCAAATCTAAAGTTATTACTTACACTGACAATAATGATGAGCATTTGAATTACCTTGAACAATTTACTGATGGTGAGGTAAAGAGCATAGTTCAGAGCTACAGTTACCTACATGCTGATGTTGCATTTCCTGCTGTTATTAGAGAACTGGAAGAAAGATATGGGGATGAAACAGTCATTGTGAACGCTTTCATAGACAAGGCTCTTGACTGGCCTGCTATTAAGGCTGATAACCTAAAGGCCCTTGACGAGTTTGCAGTTTTTCTGTCTGAGTGTAGGAATGCTGTAAAAAGTGACATTCTTGACTATATGGAACATATCAAGAGACTTATTGCAAAGCTACCCTATCAATACCAAGAGCGATTCAGATCTATTGTACAAAAACTCAAGGAGTTTGGGAAAAAAGTGCTGTTTTCTGACTTTGTCACATTCCTGCAGCGAGAGGCGAAGAAGGCCAATGATCCTATTTTCGGTAAGGATGCCTTACAGAGTAAATTCAAACAAGACAGCACTGGTCAGAGATCAACGAAACCCCAGTCAGTAAAATCTAAACTTACCTTAGCCACTGAAATCACTTCAGGAACCACAGGTTCACTCCATGTTGAATCAAAGTCCAGTCAAACTGAAACTCAAGCATCTATGGGCTGTATCCAGTGCGGATCCAAGCAACATGTTCTCAAATGAGTGTGATAAGTTTGTAGCATCACCTCTACTGAAAAGAGTTCAGTTTGTCAGAGACAATGGAATTTGTTTTAGATGTCTAAAGCAAGGACACAGGAGTAAGTTTTGCAGAGGTAATGTCTCATGTTCTATCTGTCACAGAAAACATAACACCTTACTTCATGATGAGAATCTAAGCAAGGCAAACCGCAAAGAGACCACAGCCTCGTGTGTAGGAGCTGGTATGGGGGTCGGTGAAAATACTGATGCTATGTGTACCATGGTAATAGTTCCGGTTAAAGTAAAGAAGAAAGGAGGCCTGCACACTGTAGAAACCTATGCATTCCTAGATCCTGGGAGCAGCTTTACATTTTGTACTGATTCTCTAATGAGAAAGTTAGGTGTCAGTGGGAAACCAATGAACATTGACATTGAGTCTATTGGGAAACCATGTTCTATGAAAACATTCACATTAACTCATTAAGCCCGAGAGCCACCTAACTACTCAACACCTGGAACCCCTCGCTGATTGCCCACTCGCTGTGCCGAGACTAATTAGTGCTAATCACACCTGATTTCCCTGGCAGGTTTCGGGGATGACAGGAAACTGTCTAGTCGTACAAACAAGTCCTGATTGTTTAATTGTGTCGTAAAGATATATGTTGAAAGAAAGCAGGTGTGAATACATATCGTGTATTGCAAAGTTTTATGTAGACCTTTGGCATCTTGTACATTTATATTTTATCACAATATGCATGTACTCTTTGTATGTAAGAGATGAGACACACATAAACAAATTCTCTCTTTCATATCATTGTGTGAGGTTTAATTTTACAAAACATCTATGACAGTGACAGACTGTAAAGAAGAATTTACTTACATACTTAATAATCTTCGACGAAAATAGCGTTTTTGCCGATATATTTCTAGTGTATACGAATTATTTTAATGAAAGTACTAGTACGCTAGTCTGTGACTAACATAGAGCACATTCATAGCTTGGCACTTCGTTTCATCTAGATTTAATGCAGAAAACATACTTGACCATACAAACATACATATAAAAAATGTATACTACATATTTCTTGCATAGACATAAAACAAAGAGTCACGTGATAGGGCGTAATCAGATTTCCCGAATAGAACGTTCGGTATCTCAACTGTTCAATATAGTGGCTGGTCATATGTTATCTGTGACCAATCGTATCATGAGATAACTGTCACAGAGGAAAGGACGGGTGATGGGGCTTGGGCGAAATTTCTGATGAGCACGTTTGGTCACTCAACAGCTTGGATAGAGATTGATTATTGGCTATATCGTTGACCAGTCGATATGCTGGGTTTTGGCTTTATCAACTCAAGCTAACAGTTTGTGTATTGTAAACATACACACTGGTAACGATGTATGAAATATACACATAAGACAAATAGGAGTAGATAGACACTTCGGCGAGTATATTTGTCCTCATTTTATTGTTTTTCGATAAGTAAAACAAAACGATTGAAATCCAACCATCGAGTAGAGATAGTATTTATTTTCATATACATTTTACACACACAACTAGTACATAAAACATAATGGTTTGCTGTACATGTAAGTATAATCTTCACCTTGATACGAATGAATATCCAAACTAAAGTACACATATTACAGAATTCACGAAGTGACACTATACTGAATTATTATAGTGTATAAACTTGCAGTTGAACACACCCCACCAAATATTTATGAAGGTGGGTGTGCCTATATTTACACTGAATGCAAACGAGGTTCATAAGATTACAGATGTGCATGCATGCATAAACATTACAGAGAGGGGCGTGACTCCATAAAGCAAGTTGTCCAATGATATGACAGCGCATCTGTTTATTTTACACTTGTCACGGGACAAACCTTTCAACAAGGACGTAACTACATATGCATTCTACCGAAGGCTGTTATTTCAAGGTCGAAAGAGGTGTTCCATTATCTCATTACTGTAATCTGATTGAATGAGTTCATTGATACACGTGAATATTACACCGGATTTGATAATTACAGAGATCAAATGCAAATGTTTTACACAATGCTCATGTAAATTGCATAGAAAACTGACAATTCAAATCAACATGAAACTTTCAACATCTTGAACAAAAATGCTTGAAATACCTTTGTGGTTTACATGTCATAACTTATGGTATTACTTCTGTTTATGTGTGAGAATGTTTTGAATTACCAATTTACTGTGTTTTGTAACAAACGTAGTAAAAGATTTCATTGTTGTAATAACACTGACATGTATATATATTCGATGCAAAGGCGTGACTTATCACTTTATATTCGATTAGGTAACATTATCAACTTTAGATTATGGAAAATAACTAGTTACAATTCAGTAAGCTTCAAATTAGTAAGTTAAATTATGTCTAATCTATTCGAGCTTGGATGTATAATTATTTGTGTTCATACATTATGTTTCATTATATGAAACATGACAACATAATAATACCTACAAAGTAAATTCAAACTCTTCTTTTGTGTTTGAATTCTTTGTATGTCCTTGAAATTTCGTATATTGTTTCCTATTTATTAGGAAGTTGAAGAAAATATTATCTTCAGTAACCTCTAAACCATTACATCTAATTCAATCAATGTACATACAAAGTATTTTAGTATCCATTCCCAATGAAGAGTACCAAAGCTAATATTTGCTCAGTACTACTAAATTGGTTGAAATAATAGGTACAGTGCGATTTTTAAAAGTACAACACACATGTGCGTTTCTCGATGAATAAGAGGTGCTTTCTGTTGACGAATATATGTGGCTCTTGCTGTGAGAAACTGCCAATTACCTGCCCCATAAACACGTCACTCGCTGTGAGGAGCGGATTAATTTGCCCCATATATGCGGCTCTCGGCCTTAATGAGTTAACAGGAGCACAGGTGTGTGACATGTCACTGGAAAACTGCATAGCTCTTCCAAAGGTGTACACGGTAAAGAAATTGCCAGTTTCTAAAGTCCACATTCCTACTGCCGCAGATGTTTCAGCATGGCCACATCTTCATGATATTAGGATACAATTGGATGCAGATATTGAACTAATCATAGGAAATAACGTCCCAGGCGCCTACACACCCTTTGAACTAAGGACAGGACCAGAACAAGCTCCACATGCAACTAAAACTAGGCTTGGTTGGACATTATGGAATATTGTACGTCATGCAGACAATGAATATACACAGAGGTCAGTGTGTTTTGTCAACAGAGTGGAGGTATCTGCTGTACATGAGGCTGAGGAACTCAAGCATTTGGATAGATTAGTACACGAAATGTACCATGCCGATTTTCCAGAGAAAACGATTGGTGATGGAAAGCAGCACTCACAAGAAGACAAGTTATTTCTAAGGATTATTGAAGAATCAATCGTACTCAAAGATGGACACTATGAGACTGCACTTCCATTTCGGAACAAAGATGTCCACTTTCCAAACAACTACCCATTTGTACTGAAGAACTTGTTGGGGTTACGAAGACGTCTTGAAAAGAATGACAAGTTCAAAAGCGAATATGATGCCTTTGTGAAGAAAATGCTGGAGAAGGGCTATGCGGAGGCGATTCCGAGTTAGGAACACGAACCCTCTGAAGGTCGAGTATGGTACATCCCACATCATGGGGTTTACCATCCTAAGAAGCAAAAGCTGAGAGTAGTTTTCAATTGTACAGCTACACAATTCAAAAGGAACTCAGATACAAACTTGATGGTGTTAAGAACTTGGGTGGGGAAGAAGTGGCCTAGCTAGGCTAGAATCTCCCCACTTTTCATAGAAAACAGAACAGAATATCCTAGTTTCAACAGGGGAGAAAGTTTGGCCTAGGGGGGGAAACTTTAGCCAAGCCCAAACTTTCCCCGGGGTAAGAATATCCCAGGACAAAACCTCCCCGGGGAAAGTTTAGACCTGGGAAGAAATGGCCTGCTACACCAGGTCATGCATATGTAGAGTACCGGGTAGCTCAGGTCAAGCTGTAGTAGTTGGGGAGATTACTGTTCCTATTCCCCAAGAGATAGAACAGATGTTATATTCAAATGATGAGTATGTTGTAACCATAACAAATAATCTAGTCAGAATCTTGGCTATCTTTATGCACTTAGAGTGGTGTTTACCAGGCTAAATTTGGTCTCAAAACTGCACTCTGGTGAGCAAATTTCAGTCCCACTGTTTTATGAACAAAATGTCAGATTATGAGAGTGTGAGCATTTTTCTGAAAGCTTGCAATTTTCTGTTTGGCAGGATACAAAGTTAAATCCCAGCAGAGGGATGAAAGGCGATAAAAGTATATGCACTTCAGAAACATATTTTTTGTTATCAGTTGTTTAATCAGAGATATGTGCCTGCTGTTTCAAATCTGTTACCAATGATAATAAAGTAAAATTAGAATATGTAATTACTTATCAGTGGACAATTCAAAGAGGAAATGGAATACTCACCCTGGACAGTTCTTCCAGTTTGCTTTTTGCAAACTCGAGGCTTCGTCGTTCAACGTGTTCGTGAGGTGTGTGGGCAAGGAGTTCGTGCAGAGTGATAATGTAGCGAGGTATCTGTCATAAAAGTTACTGATATTAGCCCAAGGAAGATACATGTTACAACATACACCCAAACGCTTAAAGTTTGTTTGGGTGAAAATGATACCAAAGAATCACAATCTAACTACAAATCTGTTCATGATCAAACATTCATTTCAAAGCAGAATGTAATGAAAACTTCAGACTAACTCTGGAAAAAAGTTTCAAAACATCTCCAAAATAAAAAAGTTACTTAACAAACTATCATCATTTTGTTTTGATTTTCCATGTGACGTTTTATGAGGATAAAGTAACAGTAGTACTGTTTGAGGAACAGCCTCAAGGGCGGGAAGCACGTGCAGCTAAGGATGTTAAAGGTCACATGCAACCAAAAAATCAAACATAATTAAAACACAATTATCACTTATTCATGACATATAATATGCATTGCTGATTATGAAAAAACAAATAAACAAAATTATAATCGATAATCGCAAATCAAAAGTGCAATATTTTGTACTTGGGTTTACCTCCCTCGAAACGAAGCAGCCGGATACCGAACCCAGTCAGAGCGGGTGGGTGTGCACTCAAGTGTAACGGCTGGTTCATTAGCAGATGCCGCCTTCACGGCTCATGTGTGTGTGTATATATAGAGATGTTGGGTTTTGTAAATACATGCTCATTTTTTGTGTATAACATTTTGCAATCAACAGACATCATAACATGTCATGTGTTCAAGTATCACACCTGCCTGTCTGTGTAATTACATAATGTGACAGAGACCGAACTCGGGCCATAAATCAATGCGTTTTGTTTATGGTGTATAGCCTGATTGGTGTTAAGTTCAAATTGCATGTGGTCAGTGATCGCAGTTGTGTATTGAATATTGTCATTAGCAGACAGGCAGGCAGACACACAGGTGTCAATAAAACAAGACATTGAGTTTTGTCTGTGACAGCTTACATATCTATATCACAGTTAGAAATTGTGTCAACGCTAAATAATGACATTGCTTTTAAGTATCGAACTGAGAAAGTGACTCGGTAAGAAGAACGTGTGGTGAAATAGACAAATGAAATTATATAAACAGTTTATTTACTGTCATAACATATAAAAGCTCGGCTACTGTGAGATATCAACAAAACATTATGAAAATAGCTCACACCAAAGCCTTCACCGAGTATTCACCAGACAGCCCGCTTCCAAGTTGCGCGAACCTATTTCACTGTGCACGTGCTATGAGCGCAGCCCAGCTGTTGAAACCCATATTCCCCAGAAAAGTCTGGGGAAAATAAGTGAAACGTTTGAACTCCGATTTCGCGCGTTTTTTTTCATCGCGTTATTTTTCAACTTTATAAGTTGAATTTGCATTTTTGACGCTTTGTTTCGGTAAGTCCATACCGAAAGGTATCAGAATCTGCAAAGTTGTGTTTTACGTTGCATGTGACCTTTAACATTAAGGGGTTGTATCAAAACTCTTCTGGACAGGAATCTGAGGAAATTCCTGATTCACTTTCACTAATCTCAGATTGTACATTTATGCCAACTGGTTGAATGGTAGCATAATCTAAACCACTCTTTATCCTGTACTGATTCTCATTTTCAACTCTCTGTACAGTTTTGCCAAATTGCTGGTGTTAGTTTACTTATAGCTTTTTGTACTTCATTTTGAAGGTATGAACATGGTCGCGACCCACATCAGATTTTAGGATACCCCAGAGTAAGTTCTATTGGATTGAGATCGCAATGGAAAGGCGGTAAACATAAACTTTCATGGCCATGAGCTTTGAGATATTGATTTACTCAGAGACCATATACCATATATCGCTGATCCACTTTACATATTGGAGTTGTTTTGTTGCTCTTTATTATGTCATACAAAACAGGTTTAGATGCTTTTGATGGAAATGGAAGATCTTTGTTTTCTAGCCATGCTACCATATCACTTTTCCTGCTGTTGGATGTTGGAGCTTTTGCATCTGGATCCTGCACACAATGATATGGTGCATTGTCCATAACAATTAAACATTTCTGAGGAAGTGCTGGCACCAGCTGGTTTTTTTGCACCCAACTTGGGAAAACTTCCTGATTCATTTCAGTGTGGTAATCTCTTATATCTTTGCATTTCGCCTTGAATATGAGTGAACAATCAGGCAGAAACCTCACACTTTTACAACCTGCGTGTAACACAATGAGTTGCTCACTCTTGCCCAGTGGCAGTTTCCTGTTGCATGATTCTGCTGAGGAGCTATCTACCCATTGTGTGCTTGCTGTGTGGCTGGTGTTCCCCCATGTTTGATCCAAAAACACTTGTTCGAATCTCTTTTGACGTTTTTATCTGATACTGTGTATGTATGTGTTGCTTAATCACACAATGTGAGCTCTTTCACACAGCACCCACCCAGAATCTATTTTGGCTATAGTCTTCTAATAGCATTTCTTACTAACTCTTTCTGAAAACAGTCAAGTTTGTCAACTTTTAAAAGTGGAGATTTTGATACGACCCCCTCAGTTGTGCCTGACTCGGTTGCACGTTGTCGTTTAACAAATTTACCCAGGGCTATTAAGGTGACCCCTTTCACTTTGCCTTAAAAAAATCATAAACTTTGGAAATAATGGACTTTATGTCAGAGGTGAATTTCATTTTCTCATGTACCGTGTCAATAAATTGATTGGCTATGCTTGATGTGACGTCACAATTGCAACTTGCTTCTCACTCTTGAGGCTGTTCCTCAAACAGTTTACTGTTACTTTACCCTTGCAACACTTTACATGGAAAATCAAAACAAAATGATGATAGTTTGTCAAGTAACTTTTTTATTTTGGAGACAAACGTTAAGAAATTTTTTTCCAGAGTTAGTCTAATGTTTTCTGCGTTGAAATGAATGTTTGATCATGAATCGATTTGGTGTTAAATTGTGATTCATCAGTATTATTTTTAATCAAACAGACTATACCTGTTATGCTTTAAATATGAACAGTAGATCTTTTAGACCCATTCCATTCAATTCTCATATGTAAGTCATATTAACCATGTTGATAAAACCTATCAAGATATAATTCTTGATCTCCCTACAAGGTTTTGGATATAGGGTCCAGAGAAATTATGAGAACTTGATACATTGTCAGTCAGGTTTATCTGCCCAGGATCACTTCTCTAATCTGATCTGATATTTAACAATGGAAAAAATTGAACTTAACAAAAATATATATATCACAAAACACACTGAGTCATCTACTATTCTCTTAAGGCAGTGCTCAGCAAAGCGGCAGACAAGATAATAAAATAACTGGAGAAACAGTAACTGAAGAAACGAGTGCCACCTCACTATAGCTTACCTGATTATTTTGGCAACAGTGGTAAACAAAACAAATTACTTTTAACAATGATGTTGTGGATAAATTGACAACTCTGAAAATGATTAACTTTATTTGAACAATATACCTTGGTAGTTACTGCTTATTATTTTCACAGTAATATGTTGCAACTTTACTGCAGTTTTTGTGGTCATACTGGGTAGGTATGTTTTAGGTGAGGTGAGGTGAAATTGGGTTTAACGTCGTGCTTGAGAATATTTTGCTCATATGACGATGTGCATGTGTGTGTATGTGTATGAGCGGCTGCTTGTACTAGCCCAGACTGAAGCTGGTTTTATAGTGCTAGCCCACTGAGATACCATGCCGCAGTGAAGCATGAATACCCCACTCAGACACATTATACTGACTCCTAGCTGACCAGTCCTTGTTGTACCCATTAATGCCAAGCGCCAGGCAAGGACCAACAAGCACTATATTTTAACGTCTTTTCGTATGATGCGGTCGGGGATCGAACCTGCGACCTTCCACTCTCCAGGCGGACGCTCTTACCACTACACCACGGAGGCGGTTAGGTATGGTTTAACCTATTGGCATTAACTGTTAGAGCTCAGCAAGAGGTACCCTACATATTCTCAGATTGTTTCCAGAGTGAAATCAAACAAAGGAGTTTGTCATACCCTGTTTTGGCCAGGTCTACAACTTAGGCCCCAGCACCACAGTGCTAATAAAATGGGAAAACAGTCTGCCATGGAATGTCTTATGAAGACAACTTGGTGGCTGAGGGTACAGATTTCAGAAAATAGCATTCCTTGGCCAATACACCACTTCAGTCATCACTTCTCTTAGACAGATATTTGATATCCTATCAATCGGCTGGTCATGCCAAATCCTGATTTTCAGTTTTGCTGAATATTTAGTTTGGATCATCACAGAATTTGTGGAATAATGTCCCAAAAATGTAGAGTTCAGATTGTGTTGAGGTCAAAGGCTCAGAATGCTGTGGTCAATGGTCTGGAGTGACTATGTGTTATGCTTGACAATATTAAAAACCCATAGCAACCAAAGCTCTGTAAACATAAGTCAACATTACATGTCCTGACCAAGAAGGGTTTCATATGCCATAGGCCGTAGCGAATCAGGAAATGTAGTTATCTTAAGTTAGTTGTAGATATTTGCTATACCGTAAACATATTATATATCGCGCAGATTTTATTTTCGCGCAAAATATTTTACCGTGAAAATTTATACTCATCGAAAATAGCTGGAAATAGCAATCAGCTGTGCACACGTATCCCGGCATTCAAGTTCAAACATGCACAATAATATAACGGGACAAATTCTGAGGCAGTCATCAGTAAAATATAATACAGAATACTATTATTTAAGCCAACGAAATATATACTAGCATTGTGTAATTTTAATTACAGGTTTTGCTCTATAAATGTAGAATATATACAGTGGAAACCTGATAAGTAAAATTTCAAGGGACTCGCCAAAATTGTTTACTTATCAGGTATTTTACTTATCCAAACTCATCAAAACCTGCAAATGACAACCATATGCATGTATATATATATGATATGTAACAGTGAACAACTTATCAGGGCTGGCCTCCAGTTGTCAGTGTATTGTCAACTCCTTGACGCCAGCGAGCTGTAAATAGGATGTTTGTTTGGGTACTGGAGACTGACATGACTGCCCCTCATGTCGGATTATGTGGTGATCGCTAATTTAGTTATCCAGTCTCTTTTGTTAAGTAATTTACTTCCAGGGACCGTGAGAAGACGTTTAGTTAAGCGGTATTGTTTACTTATCCGAGTCTAGTTAACCGGACTCTAATAGTGATAATTAATGAAGAAATTTGCCGGGACCAAAGAAAAGTGTTTACTTATCAGGTCTGTTTAGTTAGGCGGTCTTTACTTAGGCGGTTTCCACTGTATAATCAACACTAACGTTATACGGACCCTCATGAACATGGTAAGTTGTACGCACATGGAATGGGGTAAAATAAGGGTATTTTATTTATTCATTAAGATTTTATATATATTTATTCCTGCATATCATGAAATGAAATCAAAAAGCTTCATATACAGTAGAAGTTCATTTCCTTGATAGTCAATTAACACATCAATCATCACATTCACAACAACCCGGCTTGTTTGAAATTACGCGATAACGACTCCGGCTTCAGTGTCATCTTTGCAAACATTTGGATCTGGAAGTCCCGGTGTTTTGGGGGTAGGGGGTAGGGGGTGGATAGCAATACATGCTGCCTGATAGGTTAAGCCATCTGGTTGTTTTCATTGCTATTAGTGGCGGCCTAAGAAACAACTGGCAGTTCCAGCAATTACTGATTGAGCAAATAATTGACTGCGCGATGTAGTCTAAACTGTCAATTCCACGAAATTTGCACCAAGGGAAAAAAGTACATTTACAGTATTAGATTTATTTGTTAAGTTTGTGTGACCCTCTGAAAGATGATGGACACTAAATTTGGAATCTTTACATTTTGTACTTTGCTACATTCCAAACTTGGAAATTTTACTATAAATTGTATGTTTATATACTTATTCTATCTCACGGTATGCACCTCTCTTCTTCTTCTACGACCATGTGTGGAAACGTGCTGTAGGCTAAGTTGAATAAAAAATTTCTGGCCTCTGACCACCTGACCTCTGCCCCCACTCTGATAGCAGTACCTGTCAATCATCTCAATAAGCGTGCGGATCGCTCAGATGATCACGTGATGATCTGTGCCTGTCATTCTCGTCTTGGAGCGTCCAGTAATCTGTGAAGTGGGGCAGGTCGGGTGGGTATCCATCACGTGAGATAGGATAAGTATATAAATATACAATTTATAGTAAAATTTCCAAATTTTTAAACTTAAACACAAGGAGGCCAGGAGAAAGCACCAACTCCCGATATGCTGACTCCAAACTTGTGATTGGTTGCTTCTGATAACCCCTTAGCTTACACAGCACAAAAACTCTAGTGAGTGGGCAGTCCCGAATTAATGTGGTTTTCAGCCGCAACTGCTGTTTTCAGCAGCAAAAGGACGCAGTTTGGCAAGTAGACCCCGCCTCCCCACGATTTATCAAGTGGCTCCAGTGAATTAAAGTCGAAGACCTTAATCTAGACAGTCCCTGCTTCGAAACTACCCTCCAAAGACACAGGCTGGAAGGTGGTGAAAGAGGGAATAGCCCGGTTGCTCAACTGGTTTAACGTTCAGTACCAATCCCCCTAACTTACCAAAGGAAGAAAGGACTTAGGAGTGGAACACTTCGAAAACCATGCAGGTAATTGGAAATCAACACTTCACTAACGTAATTGCTCAGAGAGTAGAGGTCAGTAAGCGGAGTGTCAATCATCTCTGCATGTAGCACAAGACTGGCCTCTCAGTCCATTGAGTCATATCTATGACAGTGCAAACACGCCCTAGTTCCCCAGGTGAGGTGGTGTAAGCCTAAGATAAAAAAGGTACCAAGATAAAGATGACATCGATATCTTTTATTAAGTACAGAAAGCAAAACCAACACGCGGAAGGACTGCTTTTCATCTGCGAGCATGGGTCGATGACAGCTGCTGAGCAAGAACTAGAGGACTGAACTGGTGCAAGCCCTCCATGTCCATGACCAAGAGATCCCAAAGATAGTGTTAGGCGAAAACAGTATCCGACTTCCAAAAACATCCCCCCATGATTGCCTGGAGGGAACAGTACCTATGAAGCGCCATGGTGGAAGCTAGAGCCTGAGTTTCCTGAGGATTCGCTGTCGAAGGTGGAGGAAGGTCGGCATAGGCATAGGCACGCAGGATAGTGGATCTCAACCAAAACGCCAAAGTGGTGCACGAGATTTCCAAGGTGGAGGCAGCAGACAACGGGATGAAGAGTCTCTTGCGCAACCTGCATCGGTCCTTAGAGGCAGCCAAATAGATCCGCAATGCCCCAACTGGGCACAGGGAAAGATCTTCTGTTTCATCAGGACCCAAGATAGTGGACAGCGGTGGAATCGTGAACGTGCGGTCCGACTGTCCTGGTAGTTGGTTCTTGGCGACGAAGTCCTACCGCAAACCAAGAAAGACTTTAGCATGTCTTGACCTCTCAAAACGCACCCGGGTGACGTCGAGGGCGTGTAACTCGGAATTGCGGGCGGCAGTGGCCAAAGCCAAGAGAAAGAAGGTCTTGAAAGTGACCTGCTCGTAAGATGATAAAGCACAACGGAAAGATCCCAAGCTGGTGGTTGGAACTTCCGGCATCGGTCAGCAAGTTTATAAGATCTGAGGAGAGACTGGAGCTGTAAACACCTTCACACCTGTGGCTGGCGCAATAACGGTGTTAAGAGCAGCCAGGTAGGTAGTCAATGTAGAACCCTTAAGCTTCCTGGAGGTTCGAAGATGTTGGAGGTACTCCGCCGAGACAGTAGTGGGAGAAGCTATACCCCTCGTCCTGCAGTACGCCTCAAAATTCTTCCATTTGTCATCATAGAGTGACCTAGTGGAGGAGCGATGCACTGTAGCGATGGCAGTAGCGACACGCTTAGAATATCCCTTTGCACTTATGGAGATGCGCCAAACGTGAAGATGGAGTGTGAGCGGAGACCAATGCAGCTGATCGGAGTGCGGATGCACCAGAAGATCAACGCGTTCAGAAAGTGGTACAGGATCTGGATCGGCCAGTTCTTGTAGATCGAGGAACCACCCTCTGGACGGCCAATAGGGCTTGACCAAAAGCAGTCTCATCCGCTGCGTCATGCACAGTTTCAGTAGTATGCATGGAAGTAGGGCCACTGGTGGAAACGCGTACGTGTTATGGTCGTCCCAAGGAATGGCTAGAGCGTCGAGCCCCCCAGGCCAGAGGGTCCGGAATCGGAGACACGAACAGAGGCAACTGGTCGTGAAACAAGTGGCGAACAGATCCACTGTCGGAGTCGTCAGCGGAAGGCAGACGGTCTGGAACACCTGTGGATGTAGTTTCCACTCTGTCGGGGAGGGATGAAGCGGCCGGGACAGAGAATCCGCAATCACGTTCTTCACTCCTGGAATATGGTTGGCGCGAACGGAGATGTCGAGATTGTCCACCAACTGGAAGAACCGTCGTGTCCACTGCAGGAGTTGAGAAGACCCTGTTGACCCCATCCGGTGGATGTGCCACACTACTGCTCCATTGTCTGACTGGACCATGAGAGAGGTCGATCGTAGAATCTCTTGCCAGTGAGTGATGGAAAGAATCACTGCCCTGAGCTCTAGAATGTTGATGTGGTAAGCGCGATCTGCCGGAGACCACCCCCTACCACTTGCTGATCGAGAAGGTGAGCCCCCCACTCATGTAGAGATGCGTCAAAGTACAGGTGGTGAGTTGGGATGCACGGCCTTAAGCAGACTCTGCTGTAGACGTTCAACTCTTCCCTCCACCAGAGGAGATGGGGATGGAGCGTCGGAGGTAAGGTGATCAGGGAAAGCGGGGTTGCCCACCCTGATGTGTGGAGCCAGGAATAACTGCAACGGTCAAAGCTGAAGTTGACCCCTGAGGGTGAATGCCTGGGCCGACGTCAAGAGACCCAGGAGCTCCTGCCATTGACGAAGAGTCCTGGGTTGAGACAACGCAAGGGGAACTAGTTGCCAGATCTTGTAGAAACGGTCCCTCGGCACAAACAATCTGTTTAGCTCTGTGTCAAACACCGCCCCGATAAACTGCAGGTGGCCTGAAGGGACTAGCTCCTACTTTTCCATGTTGACAAGCCAGCCTAACTGGTGAAGTAGCTGCATCATGAACCCCATGTGACATAGGAGGAGTGCATGGTCGGTCCGAGCCTGGATACAGTCGTCGATGTAAGTTTCGAACAGTATCCCCTTGCGATGGAGGAAGCTGGTGATTGGCTTCGTCAACCATGTAAATAGCCACGTAGCTATGGTGGATCGCAGCACAGTCATTGTAGGAACATCTCGTTGAAGACCTTCATGTTGCAGATGAGTCTCAATTTGTCGGAATCCTTCTTCGGAACCAGAAAGATTGGAGAGTAAAACCCTGGTTCAGCAGGAGTCGAGCCCAGGTATTCGATCGCAAGTTTCTGAAGAAGCGTAGCTATGGTGGTTTGGAAGTACAGTAGTTTGACGACCGGGATACATCCTGTGCTCCAGAAATAATGTGAGAGGAGGGTTGTCGATGACTGGAAGTTGAAACCCCTTGGACAAAGTGGAGAGAATGTAAGGGTCGTCCAAGATGGTCCAATTGAGGGCATAAATCCCAAGTCTTCCACCTACTAGGGAAGCCTTGATAGGTACGATTGGGGACGGAAGGAGCCAATCGTGCTCTGATGTCTGCAAGTCACTGCTTCTCGGCCCTCTGAGTGGAGGACTGATCGGAACCAGAAGCTGGTTGAGCAGCAGTGAAAGTCCGGCGCTGACGGTGGGAACACCCTATGGTCGAACCTCTTCCTCGAAAAGAAGTAGGAAGTCCCGAACGAAGATCTTGGTTGGTCGGCACACAGCTAACTGGCCGCCGTTGACCCAACAAATCTTGTACCCGCTGAAATTTCAATATCTCTACAGACACCTGCAAATGAGCATCCTGCCCAACCTTTGCGGCTATATCTCTTATAGCCCCATTAAAGATCTGCCCGACCAAGGTTGACAGAAAAGATCTGTGAGAAATCTATCCTCCCACGAAGATAAGTGAAGCGGGCCCCTGTGCCGAACCGCCATGAGGTAGGAGAAAAAATGGGCCAGCTGATCCAAGATGGTCTGGAACTGCTCCTGTAACAACACCATCGAAGCCCGAATATAAGCCTGTTGAGGGGAAGCCATATGTGAGACAGACATAGCCACAGCTTCAGTCATTGTCAAAACCAAGTTGAGGGGAGCTAAGATCCTCTGAATGGTGCCATCCAGGTGCGACAACTCACGGTCCTCACGGTCACGGCGACAACTCACGGTCTGTCAAGTAAAAGCGGGGTGCCGCAAACCCATCCTTAACCTTCCTTAAGTTGTCAAATGCCTCATCATGAGAAGCCACAAGTTGAGTAATGCAGGGACGAGGTGGAAAGGTGATAGAGCTGAAATCACCTGATTTCATATCAAAGCTAGTCAACAAGTCCGAAGGTGAACTGCTACGAGGTAGTCGAAGGTTATCAGCAATCCAAACCAGTAACTGAGGTGTGTCGACTGCATCAATGCTGATATCTGAAGCCGAAGTGCCATCTGAAGTAGGAGAGGGCGTAGCCGATTGAGGAGCTTCATCCACGGAATGAAGTGGAACGGTCGGAGGGCCAGCTGGCTGAACAGTCAAGGATGGAGCTGGGACTTGCTGATGTAAAGCCGAGGCCACAGCATGAATGATGGCATCAAAATCAAGAGGTCAAGACGCAGAACCCTCAGACGACGGATCCCAAGAAACCGGTAAAATAGGCCTGGCCGGTTGATCGACGTAGTACCCGAAGTAGGAGGCAAAGTAGAACCAGAGGCTGGCATGGGTGGATGACCTGGCAAAGTGGCAACGTTGAACCAAGAGAATGCGGTACACTGGAAGTAAGCGTCGCACTGGAAGCAAGCGACGCTCTCATAGGAAGCGCTGAACCAGGACCAAGCGACACATTGGAAGCAAGCGGCGCTCCGACAGTAAATGCCGAACCGGGATCAAGTGGCGCATTGGAAGTAAATGGCATTCCGACAGTAAGCGCTGAATCGGGAGCAAGCGGCACTCTGCCAGCAAAGGCCGAACCGGGAGCAAGCGGCGCATTGAAAGCAAGCAGCGCTCTGACAGCAAGCGCTGAAACGGGAGCAAGCGGCGCTCCGCGGAGGTAAGCGGCGCACTGGAAATAGGCAGTGATCCATATACAGGTGGGACGGCATACGAGGCAGATGTAGAAAGCGCCGCACTGGAACTTAACGCCATACTTGTAGACATCACAGGAGGGTATGAGAGCGTCGAACCGTGACAAAGCGCCGAACTGGAGATAAGCGGCCCATGGGTAAAAAGCGTAGAGCCAATCACCATGCTGGAAAGCGCCGAACAAAAATTAATTTGCCACTTGAGAGTGAATGCTGGGCATCAATCCAAGCGCTGCACTGGAAACAATTGGCGTAGGATCACCTGGGTTCTGAGAAATCGTCAACAGGGTAGATGGATAAGACTGGCCAGAAGAAGTAGTTAAAACTACAACTCTAGGTGGCGAACGATCTTGAATCACAATAGGACTGGACGGCTGCAGACGAAATAAATGCCGGAGATCCTCACTCAGATAAGAATCAGAAGCATCATATAGAAATTCTTCATTCGGAGATGGGGACTTAGACCAGCGAACAGGTGTCTTCGTACGACATTCAGATTTCGAACGTGTAGATCAGGAAGGACCCTCCGAGGGTCTACGGCGATCCCTGTCAGTCAAACGTCGGGAAGCCACCCAGCGATATTCTGAAAAAGCATCATCATCAAGTTGATCACAGTAGGTACAACGGTGCAACCAATCACAACATCCCAAACAATCCACACACAACACATGTGGGTCTGCAGCAGAAAAGTTACTATTACACTTGTCGCAATGTTTGTGTTTATTAGAAGCACTGGTAACTGAAGGGAGGTAACTGGCACGATGCTGAATGTGAGAGCACACGTGTAACAGCGCATGGGAGGCTGCGAGTGTTCCACTCCTCGAACAGTAGTGCTGACAGACAGGTGTACATTGCAGCCTGGAGACACTATAAACTGTTATGTAAACGGAAAGCCCAAGCTTTCTCAAACTCTTTCATGGAAAAACTCAGTGAATCGTTAAAGCAACATGACAGTAGAACATTCTGGTCTCTTGTATCAAGAAAATCAATGACTTTTTCCAAAAATATAAGCATAAATGACTGGATTAACCACTTTAAAGGTTTGTTTCATGAACACAAAAACTGTGGAAACTTTATTGAATTTTATAAATTTGTCCATGGCTTTGTTGATTCAATTGACAAGTATTTTATCAACATGATAGCTGATAGCGATGATGAACTTGATAGGACTATCACTTTAAATGAAGTCTTGTAAAGCACCAGGATTTAATGGTATTCCCATAGAATTTTTTAAACATGCCCCATTAGAATGTACTGTCATGTTATTAAAGTTATATAATGTAATATTATCCACCAGCATTTACCCTGAACAATGGACTTCTGGGGTTATTCTTCCTGTTTACAAGAAGGGCAGTGTAAATGAAGCTAGTAACTATAGGCCTATTACTCTTCTTGATGTGGCGGGTAAAATTTTCACTCAAATAATATGTAATAGGCTCTTAGTCTGGTCTACGGAGGAGAATGTTATTGTCAAAGAACAGGCAGGTTTCCGTAAAGGCTTTCAAACAATTGATAATATATTCATTATTGATACTCTCATTCCGAAATATTTGTCGCAGAAGCTTGGTAGATTTTATTGTGACTTTATTGATTTATGAGCTGCCTTTGATTCAGTCTATCGTAAAGGTTTATTATTTAAGCTCTGGAATAGTGGTGTTAAAGGAAAGGTATTTAGAATTATTAGAAATATTTATCAAAGTGTCCAGTCATGTATATCTCTTCCTGGTGGTTGCTCCAGCTTTTTCCAGTGTAGTACGGGAGTAAGACAGGGCTGTCAGATGTCCCCGATGCTGTTTTCTCTTTTCATCAATGATCTTGTCGAGCATATGTCTTATGAGGGACAACATGGTGTAACTTTGGCATTCTTGGAAATATTTATTCTTCTATTTGCTGACGACATTGCAGTTATGGATATATGTGTTGTTGGTTTGCAGAAAAAATTAAATTTACTATCAGAATAATGTGATAAATGGAAACTAGCAATCAATACTGCTAAAAGTAAAGTTGTGGTCTTCCGTAACGGCGGTAGATTACGCTCATGTGAAAAGTTTTGGTTGAGTGGCTCCAAAATGGAAGTGGTTGGATGTTATAAGTATTTAGGGGTCCAGTTGTCATCGTCAGGGTCTTGGTATATTCTCTCTTCTTCCGCATGACATTGCTGAGCATATTTTTGACATTAAAGTTCTTCCTATTCTTACTTATGGCTCCGAAGTTTGGGATTTCACTCATCGCCTGATATTGAAGGTATTTCATGATAGATTTTGTAAGTTAATGTTATCGTTAAATAGAGGTACTCCAATGTTGTTAGCTCATGGTATTTTAGGTAGACCTAATGTTAAGGTTTTTCACTATGTCAAAATAATCAAATTTTGGTTAAGGTTACTGTCGCAAACCGACAATGTGATTTTGAAGCACTCCTATAATTTTCAATATCGAAGAGCTGAAAATGGCAAGTCTTGTTGGGCACTAAACGTTAAATCATCATTATTCAGTTATGGTTTTGGTGAAGTTTAGCTACAACAAGGTATAGGAAGTAGTGTTTTATTTATCTCTCAGTTTAAGGAAAGGTGTATTGATATTAAGCAGCAATGCTCGAGTGCAGATTTGGAGGGTTTCGCGAAGTTGGATTTCTACAGAACTCTTAATAATCAGTTTAGTTACTCAAATATACTCGAAACTGTAACAGTTAAAGTTCACATTGCAAATTTCATCAGATTTTGTTGTTCAAATCATGACTTATTAATTGAATTGGGCAGGAGGTGGAATATTTCCAGATCAGAAAGATTATGTCCATTCTGTATTGTCCCAAACATTGAATCTGAGTACCATTTTTGTTTAAAGTGCCCATTTTATCATAACTTAAGATATACACTTCTTTCAAAATATTACTGGGAATATCCAACTTCGGATAAGATGCCAGCATTATTTATCTCAAAAGGTGTAATCTTGAGAAATCTCTGTAAATTTCTTTTTTTAGCAGCCAAGAAAAGACAAATGTTCTTTAAAGATGTCCCTCTTAGATAAACAATTTCAATGCATATATTTTGTAAAAGCTATTACTCATGTATAAATACATCTATTATAATTGTGAGCCATCATTTCAAGCTCTCTGTATACAACAAATATATGTACACAATATCTGTATCATGGGCCTGTGGTCCCTTTACGAAATAAACACATATCAACATTAGAAGCACTGCGACGAGATTTACCCATATTGAACACAGTCAAAATCCCACTAAGAATCAGCACACGTCCACACGACAACGTAGAGACAAACAAGGAAACATTGTGTCCAGGGACACGGATGCCCCCGCTGCTGTAGGAAGAGTTCCGTACACTGAGTTTGCTCTGGTGATTAATTTCTACTAAATAAATATCATGGTTGATTATAAAATAAATATATACAAAGTGTCCAAGGTAAATACTTATTTGTAAATGTATGTCACAATGAACTTACCACAGTACAATTAAACCTATATCATGAAGGTTCATGGTACAAGGGTAAATAAACTAGCAATAGCAATATCACTGTGCAGGCAAGTGAAAGCAATAGATTGCTGTAGAAGCTAAAGTGGTAAGTCCTTCATTTCAGACAAAGTCTCGAAAATTGTATACATGAATGGAACCATAAATAACCATTCAGGGTCCCACTGAATTACTTGAAAACACTAAAAACAATGTGTTGAGGGGTTAGAAAACACAACCTATTATCATATAAAGATGAATAATTGAACAAAATTCAAGAACAGGTTCAATAAACATCTAAGCAACTATGAGATGCACACCTTTCGAGTCCCAATGAAACACATGTATAAGCTTAATCAATTCTGTTGAGCTGTTTTTGTGGAGAAGTGGATAGACTTAATCCCCTATTTCACGATCATCAGAGAGAAATTCAACAAAATTTATCTAAGTTCAAATGTCTCTAAACATACAAAAAATATAAAATACAAAAACAAAATATGAGATGCACACCTTTAGAGTCTGTATAAAAGACATATGTAAGCTAAATGAGTTTTGTGCAGTGGTTTTTGAGGAGAAGTGGATATAGTACAACCCCTGTTGTATGGGACGAACTGGATGAATAGAACCAATTCAAGTTCAAACATCTGTAGAAGTGACAAAATTAAGAAACTGGATGAACAAGGTATGAGACGCACACCTTTAGAGCTCCAATGAAACACACATAGAAGGCCAATTCTTTTCAGCAGCTTTTGTGGAGAAGTTGATAGACTTCATCCCCTATAACACTATATTCAGAGAGAAATTCAACAAAATTTATGCAAGTTTAAACGGCATTAAAATTGGAAAAATAAATAAAATACAAAATCAAAATATGAGATGCACGCCTTTAGAGTCCCCATAAAGCACATGTGTAATCTAACTGAATTCCATAAAGTAGTTTTTGAGGAGAAGTGGATAACGTACACCCCCTGTTGGACGGAACGAACACTGGCTGAATAGAACAAAATTCAACTAAGTTCAAACATCTGTAAAAGTGACAAAATTAAGAAATTGAATAGAAAATTATGAAATGCACACCTTTAGAGTCCCTACAAAAGACATGTAGAAGTTCATTCAATTCTGTTGAGCAGTTTTTGTGGAAAAGTGGATAGAGAAATTCAGCAAAATGTACCTAAGTTCAAATGTCTCTAAACTTACAAAAAAAACCAATAAAATAAAAAAACAAAATATGAGATGCACACCATTAGAGTCCCAAGAAAGCCCATGTATAAGTTCATTGAATTCCACAGAGCGGTTATGGCGGAGAAGTGGATAGAATACATTCCCTGTTTCGGACGGACGGACGGACGGACAGAGGACACCGAGGATAACCCTATATGCCCCAGCCATATATGGCGGGGGCATAAAAAGAGAATGACAGGCACAGATCATCACGTGATCATCTGAGCAATCTGCACGCTTATTGAGATGATTGATAGGTACTGCTATTGGAGTGGGGGCAGAGGTCAGGTGGTCAGAGGCCAGGAAGTTGTGATTCAACTTAGCCTACAGCACGTTACCACACATGGCCGTAGAAGAAGAAGAGAGGTGCATACCGTGAGATAGGATAAGTTTAATTTTTTTTAGCTATCATGAATTTATAAATGCAACAATGAAATATGAATGGGTGGATATTGGAGATGACATCTTCAAATATTTTACATTCAGTAATATAGTGCTTGTACAACCCTCGCTATGGCTATTTGAATCTTCCAATGATCACGCCTTGATGATTTAGCCAGCGTATGTCGACATATCAAAATCTCTCTTAAATGCTGGTATACGCTGAACTATTGATGTTTTTTTCAATGTTGGGAGTATAAATAGGATATTCATAACAAGTTGGACATATACATAACGTATAAGTAACTTATACAGAACGTTTTGATACAGATAACTTATACCAATAAATGCTTAGCATGTTGCCGGCTTTCACAATTATGCCTAATGTTAGTCTAACTTATGCACAACGCAGCAGCGTATCGGCCAGTCGTAGCCTACAAAAAGGCAGCCGTTCAACGATTCAAATCACAACCAAACTAGATATTGGAGTATCAACATCACTGTCACAGTATCCACATCACCGTATCAACATCATCATTTTTCTGGAGAAAACTTTGAAGAATGCTGCCAATATACCATTATACGGTAGCTTCAGTAGGTTCTGTGGTTGTCCAGAACACATGAAATATGTCTACATATGTCAATATGCGTTGGAGATAAGTCGATAAAAGTTACACTTACATTCAAAGCATGTTACTTACAGGTTAGAAATAAGTTTGGGTACACTAGACATTAATTTGACATATTTTGACTAATGAGTAACTTACAAGTAACGTGTGTGAACATGTGTCAACGATCACATAACTTACCTACAACTTATGGCTTGCGAAACAATTTTTTTTGACTACCTCCCCATAATACCACATATACCAGCATGCTTCAGCATGCATTTAACTTATACAAAACTTACCCATAACCTATTCAACATATGCCAGCACATTCGCCAAATTTTTCATAAGTCAGCATATGCTGGCTAAATCTTCAAGGTGTGACAAGGCCATTACACATTGCTGGTGGAGTTTGAGAAAAGAGAAAACAATGTAAATGCAGCATGCAATGTAAATCACACTCCAATGGCTGGCAGATAAGCCTCAATTGCAATAACTATAAACCAATTAATAGTTCTTCATGAAAATATATCTCATGATTCACAATTTTCATGTGCATGTTCATTCCCAGTGCACATTTTGTATTTGTCGTGTTTGCTTTGGGCATGATGCTAACACACAATTTCTGAATGAGATCAGCATACAGTGATTGTTAAATTGCCAGGTGTTCATGAAAACACTATTGTTAATAATGCTTATGCAATGCAGTGACCTGTTGAAAATCATTTTCTGTGCATTGTGGATATGTTCATACAAAAATGGCACAAAAAGAAGCAAGGCAACATTTATAACTTGCCACAGGGGAAGCAGTTAGTGGCCAAACTCTGCAACTGGTTGAAGGGACACAACATCCACACCCGACATCCAACTATATGCTTCCAATCTTGCTTCCACATCACTATCAGCCACACTAAGCTTGACAGAAACTGTATCAGAGATTCAGGACACTGGACTGGGACATAATACAATTCACAGATAAGGCAAGGTTTCATGGACAGTTCTGATGGTTGTAGAAGGGTTCACAGGTATCAAAGAATGATTTATATAAAGATTTCCAAACTCAAAAATCATCAGCCAGGAGCAGGAAGTGATCATCATAGCAATCATGTTCTACTGTTGGTGCAAATGCAACAATGTTGTAACAGGAAGCAAAACACAGCTGTCTGCCATGTTCAGCGTTTTCACCAGACAGAATATTTTTTCATAGAACATGTGTGTCAGATGAGATAAGTCAGAACCCAAAACCATCTATCAACACCAGCTGCGTTGGACCAATCATGGGTTGACATAAGGAAAAGATCAAAATCATTTTCCATTATTCCGTTTTTTCAGTCTGCCTTGACTGTCTCATCTCGAAATCTGCAATGAAATCTGCCGGGTGACATGCACACTGGCCTATCGATGTATGAGTCAGTTCTGTTAGTAAAGTCATGTTGACTGGTCGTGCCTGTTGGTTGTCTCTAGCTGGTAGTTCACTGAACAACCATGCGATTATAACATGGTGTCAGGACAAAGCAACAGGAAGTTTACCATGAAGAAGTAGACAGAAATACAAAGTTATGTCCACAACAGAGCATTACCAACCAACCAATGAAACTGAAGAATTTCAATGGACAACAGTGCACATGAAAACATGGCTGCCTCCATCAAGTTCACCAGAGCATGACCAAACCTCGTGAGTGAGTATGGTAGGATAATTTCGGACATAAACACAAATTACCAAGTAGAATATAGCAAGAATGGAACATTACAAGCCACCATCAGAACTGGAATTTCATACAGTTAATTTCGCAGATAATTGGAAAAGATGGAAACAAAGTATGGACATGTATTTGAAGCTAGTTATGCCAAAGACAAACAAAGAGGAAAAATGTAATGCTTTCTTGTACATTTGTATATCATAGGACAAAATGGCAGAGACATTCATGATACATATAAATTTGCTCAGTTAGAAGTCAACAAGATTGATTCTTTATTCACCAAATTTCATGAATATTGTACTCCAAAACAAAATGTGATCTATCATGGAACAATAATTCATACGAAATTCATTATTAATTATAACCACTCCTTGCAATATATATTAGGATTCAGATATTAGGAAAATATAAATATAGAATATTAGTTTCATCATGCATCAGTAATAGCTTAGAGAAAGACTCCCGTCAAAAGTAGTAAAACTCATCTCACAGACATACTATTGAAAAAGGTATAAATTACGGTTGCACAATTTCACAGATGTATAAGATAAATCCTTGCCTAAGGTATTACGGACTCAACTGTTAGACAAACCTTTCAGTAAGACAAAAACTATGTCGAGACAGTTTAATAAACTGGTTTGATCAAGTGAACATGTCATTAAAATAACATCGTGCAAACACCTTAAATTATGGTCATTAAGCCAGGGTGCAGAGTAAGCATATCTTTTGTAATACCATAATCATCCAAGCAATATGTCAACACAATTAGTGCCAGTTAGATTAGGAAGCATCCAGGACATGTGTCAACACAATTAGTGCAAGTTAAATTAGGAAGCATCCAGGACATGTGTCAACACAATTAGTGCCAGTTGAAATAGGATTAGCAGGATTAAGTACTCCCCCTGTCTGTTCATTTAAGTTGTTCTTCTAGGATACACCCCATTCTGTATATTCTGTATTTTTTGGCTATTATAGGGCACTCCCATTTTTGTATCAGTCAACCAATCGTAATCTCTTTATTGTGTTAATTGTAGATGAATAATTTGAAAACCAAATGTCTGTCAGTAGGGTAGACTCCCAACACAGGTCATCTCTAGCCCTCAGCCCAGAGGGTTGTACCGACTCTCTGTGGCCACCCCATGTTATTCTGTTTCATGTTAATAAAATTGTAATTAGCTTCTTGTAACATCGGACTCTTTGCTGAGCTAATTCCCCATAAGCAGACAAGCATGCCAGTTAGATAAGGGGTTTCACCGGAAACCATCACTGGGATCGAAGACCCCTATCATAACAGATCATTGAAAGACATAAATCCAATACAAGATTTCAAAAGAAAGATGAAACTATTAATGAATATGTTACTGAACTCAGGAAAATTGCTAAAGGTTGCGAGTTTGGATGACTTCAAAGTGAGCTTATCAGAGATAGGATAGTCTGTGGTACACATTCACAACATGAGAAGGAAATTTGTTAAGAGTTGATGATCTAACACAAGAACAAGCTGGCTCTATTTGTAAAGCTGATGAGGAATCTTTGAAACAGATGAAACAATTTGATCAAGAAAGTAGTGTCTCTTTTTTGAAGAAAAACAAATCAAAGAATAATGGAGAAAAGCCAAAGATTTATGATAAAAGTAACTCTCATAATTCAAGAAAACAGAAAGTGACATTCAAATGTAGAAATTGTGGTAATATTCATGGTAAACATGAGTGCCCAGCTTATTGAAAGACTTGTACCAAGTGTAAAAGACTCAACCATTGTCAACAATGTTGTAGCAGCAAATTAGTTCATGAACTTGAAGAAACATCAGTTAAATCACCAGAATCATCAGGAAGTTTTCTCAGTTCAGTTGAATGTGAAACCAATGAAGATGTTTTGTTTATATCAACTGTTACTGAAACAGAAGTGGGTGAAAATGACATTTTCAAAAATTTGCCAGTTCAAGGTACCAAGTTGAAGTTTTAAGTTGACACATTTTCAGAAGCCAACATCATTCCAGTAAGCAAATTCAGGCAAATCAAAGATTACCAACACATTCCCCTTCCAAAATCATATTTTAAATTCAAGAGTTACAACGGTGACATCATACCACATTTTGGTAAGTGCAAGATTTCATGTTGAGACAATGGATTAGAATTTCACATTGTGGATACTGAACATTGAACATTTTAATATGAATTGTATATTTATATACTTATCCTACTTGCACCTCTCTTCTTGCTTCAACAGTCGAGTGGAACGACTGTAAAACTTACTCCTTTGACCTCTCTTGTCCCATTGCCCGGGCACTCCATGCTGCTTCTCCCAGCTTGGCAACTTACCAATCCCCCAACCAGAGCATGCAGCACGCTCCACTACATACTCACGTGATTCTTGGAGCCAACTTATCCCATCGTGTGAGATAGGATAAGTATATAAATATACAATTTATTTTAAAATTATTAAATTTTTAAACTTATCCAATCTCACGACTTGCACTTATCCCACGGTTGGACAGTGGGCCACAGGTTACCCTTCTGTCTGGACAGCGCGAACAGCTGGTACATGAGCTGTGTGGACTGATAACAACCGTAGATAGCAATGTACAAGTGAGGCTTATGCTTGTAATGGGTTCTCCGGAACCCCTTGGCTTACTAAGAACAACAACTCCCAGAGAGATGGGTGCTCCTGAGCGATGTTGTGTTCGGCCGCAACCTTGTATAAGATGAGAGACGCAATTGGGCAAGTAGGCCTCTCCACGATTTACAAGGTAACCCCATAATTAAAGTCTTGCAACTAGAATCGGGCCGGCTCCTGCTTCGAGAAGGCAACCCCCACCCCACCCCACCCCACCCAAGACATCGACCAAAGCAGGTGAAAGAGAAGCACAACTCGGCAAAACCAAGTTAGTTCAGTTCAATGTTCAGTTCTGGGACAGCATCAAATTGACCCTCACTCCTTTGCACAAGCTTAGTTAAAGGATGTGCCCGGCAACTTAGAAGGCAGAACGCAATGAAATCCACTGGAATTCAGGAGTGTCACACTTCACTGGCGTAATTGCTCCATGGAGTAGAGGTCACTAAGCGTGAATATCAAACACTTCTGCATTTCATACTCATTGTGCCTCAGGTCTGTAGGGCCAAGTTTGGTGTCCGTATTCCGATGCCTTGGTATGGAAGCAAAGTGAAGTAGTTCTTCAACCCAAAAGATGAGAACAAAAGATTGAGATCCAGTTCAACTTTTGTTTTCGTATATATATATATATAAGGAAGCAGTAGCGTCCCCGCTGAGCCAGAGCAAGAGGTCCAAACTAGTGTAGTCCCAGGACATCCGTGACAGACAGGTCTCACAGGTAATGTGAAGAGAAGACAGAACATCAGAAGCAACCTTCCATGATAGCGGTCAAGGAGCACCCTGGCAGTTGGTTTTTCGCAGTGAAGTCCCAGCAGAGACCCAGAAATCCTTGCCATGCTTTTTCCGCTCGAACCACATATGTGGTATACGGAATGATAGTTTCGGACCGTATAGGTGCACCATGCCTAGGAGCTCCATACTAGCCAATTCAGCTCCCACAACCACTAAAAAATTAGTGTTTTTCACAAAACTATATCGGAAGAGGAAAAGTGTGCCAATGCAAGTGCACTCGAATTAGAGATATGAGGGTGTATGGATATAGAAGAAAATGCCAGGTGCCAAGCTATCGCGCGAAGCCTATGCTGAGATATGATCTGGTCGTTTGTCCCTTCGGGAAGTGAAGAGGAAATACCACATATTGCAAGCCAGATATACATGAATCTGAGGTGGTATAGACCCCAAACCACAGACAAAGACAACAACTTCCGACATGGTAGAAGTCTTCGAGACCCTGCTGGAGAAGTGTCCTCTTGTGTTGTTTTCTGACCGAGAGAAACAAATCCTGGAGCAATCGGGACACACCTTCTATGAGCAATACCAGATCCCTCGCCAGTTTCTTGAACTCTATTTGCTGTGCTTTCGCCAATTTGTAGAAGACGGCAAAATAGTCGATTTCGTCTGCATCTACCCACCCAACCAATTTCTACCTGCAGCAGGCAAACTCTGAATCGTTCTCGCCGACGACTGACAGACACAACCGATGCACTGACTGCCTCGCCGCTATATCGAAAGTCCCCACTCTCTTCGAATTCAAATTGGTAGACAATTGTCCATGCGAGAATAATTCTTGTATCTTACAGCAGCTAGCGGGAAAAGCAGAGCCACAGTGACAGAACAATATTCTGCATACCCCCTTGCCCAACTACGGTGGACCCAAGGATATGGAAGTAGCAGCCCCTCCATGCAACGAACACCGAAAAACCACAGAAGTTCCAGAATGAATCTATACGTGCAAAAAGTTTGCCGTAGCGAAATACAAAGGGAAGAACCGACGGTTGCTGCTACTCGATTCGCCGACTGGAGAAACAATTCCGGTCTATGGCTACAAGATACGAGAAATGGATCGAGACGCCGGCGAAATATAGCAGTCCATGGAAAACGAGGCGGTAATCAGTTCATGATTGTTGAATGGGGTAAAACAAGCAAGCCAGTTTGTTGACATGTGATCGTCCAACTACAATAAGTATGATAATTAGCGAAACAAAATATATTATCCATACTACACTTCATTTTGATGCATGAGTAGATGCAATATGATTGTGAATTCTTTGAATAATGTGGACCAAAGTTATAATTATTGGTAACTGCCAGTTGTCTGTGGTCTATGTTTGCCAGGATTAGGACCCCATCGCAGGGGATCGGCTTATGTATGAAACATACCATTTTGACACTGATTTTAAGGGTCAAGTTTGGGGGTCGGCTTATCTATTGGGTCGGCTTATAGAAGGTTATATACGGTACCTTGTTCATGTATGCTATGACCTTATTGTCAGGTACAGTGAAGCCTCGTTAATCCGGACGGTTGCGTTTCTCAGCAAATTCGTCCGGATTGCAAATAGTCCGGACTACTGAATCAAGACCCAAGTTCAAGCAAGAGTTGCTTCCCTTACTATTACAAAAACGACACGAATCTGGATAAAACAAATAAGCATTTAATGTAAAGCTTATAAAATGATGAATAGTAAGTACAACAATAATATAGTCATAGCAAAAGGGGTCTTTCATTGTTGTTTGTGTTCGTTTAACCTTCCTCATTGAATTCATCATATCAATAATTTTACCGAGTGGCATCCGCATGTTGATCCGACGTGTCTGATCATGTCCTTCCTCAGCACAGGTGAGGTAATGTCTAACAAGCGATCTATTGTAGTATGCCTTGAATGTCCGAATTATTCCTGCATCCATCGGTTGAGTAGTATATACAATGGGGGTTTTGGATCAAGTCCAACAAAAGCCTCTGCAAAGCCTTATTTGTGAAATAAGGCTTTGGTCGGACCCTTGATCCAGCCCTACTATAAAAAAGTTTGAGACGCCAGCGGGATACGAACCCCCACATGTATACCTCACAACCCGCACTACTCAACTGACTGAGCTACTGGGGACATGGCTGAAGTGTGTCAGTTTAGCGGGTCTATCCTGGGATTGCATCATCCAATGCTGGGCTGCGTCTAACGTGCCGCTATGACACTATTGTGCCGCTATGCCACGTTTACCTCAATGAAACAGTTTAATGTGAATCGCCTATGATCTCTTTGGTGTTTGTAATAAAGGCTTGCTGGGCTTTTTTCACCCCTTGTTCTATGTACTTTTTTTTCTCGTCCTCGCTGATAGCAGACTTACGAGACTTTGAACGAATCTCTTGTTTCATTTTGTTATATTTTGTGAGTTCAGAGAGGATTGAACGAAATTCCTCCTCTGAGATCTTGTTGTCAGTGAGTGCCGTGGAAATACGCTCACTTACTGTGTTCAGCTTTGCTTCAGCCAGAACCCTGATCTCGTCGTGTTTCAACGCCTTACGATGCAGTCTGCGTGATGCAAACTTAAGCACCAACCCTAACACCCCTGCAACCCCAGCTGTTATTTCAATGCCTAGCACTACGGGGGGTAGCCACGATGGTAGCTAACAACCCAACACCTGCCGCCCCTAGTCCCATGCTGGTTGCCATAAGGGCAGTATCAGTCCCGTCCACGATATTGAAAGCTCTATGGTACTTCTTGCATAGTGCTTTACGCGTGTCGCGGTCTTGTTCTAGTTGGCGTTTTACATCACATAACTGTCTCAAACGGAACCCGTCTACGGTTTCCAGGGTCTTCGCTACTTCCTCTACGACTGGGTATAGCCCCATCCTATAATATATCTAACGAAATATTTTTTAATTGATCTTCAGTTAATGACCGGTGAATGTACTTGAAGCTTATAAGCCTTAAATCTGTGGCAGGGAAATAGGTGAGAGGCTAATAGGTAACACTGAGGTCACACTAACTCCCTTGTAGTGTAAAGTGTCGCTAAAATCCTTTTGGGGATCCATTTGTATAATGAAACGGTGAAGGAGTACGTCGTCACCTCTGCGTCTTAAAGGTAGGGAATACCAGGTTACTGTCACCCTAGGTAAAAATTGTAGTTTTGTTATTTCTTGCGGGGATACATTGCGTCTGCGGAGATTGAATTCTATGATGAGTGTGAAGTTTAGGCTAGCAATCATAAGATCTTGACGGTGATTGGGATCGGGAAACCTTAACTCCCCCTCCCAGCGTGCCTCTAACATGTTGCTCGTTGCATGATGTGTTAGCTTAGGACGTATTATATCAGACCCCGGAATGAAATCCCCAGGCAAGACACCGTTGTTCTTAATTTTAGAGATATTCCTATCTTGGTCTAACGAGATACAAGGTGAGGTGAGGGTAATGTTGAGCAACCATTTGGGTTCTGCCAGAGGCACTCGTGTATACACACGACCTCTTAAGTGTAGGACGTATAAGCCTTCCTTGCCACGCTGGTCGAATCCCTCCGTGTCTCCTAGGTCCCCGAGTGTGATTTTGGGCAGATGTCGGCTATTGCCGCCCGCCTATACACGTTGTCTTTCAAGTGTAGGACGTATGAGCCACCTTCCTCACCAGGCTGATCGAATCCCTCCGTGTCCCCTAGGTCGTTAAGCGTAGTGTTGGGACGATGACTGGTCATTGCTATAATACTACTACGATATAGTTTCCAACTGGTTTTCTGATAATAGTTCAGGGTGAACTTCATCCCCATGAAGTGTATGTTGTCAGGTAGGAAGATCTTGATGAGTGATATCGTGTTTTCCACGATCACGGTGACACCCTGCAGACTGGTGTTGGAGCCGACACCCACCCGCACGTAAACTGTGCAAACGTGATACTGGTGTCGTTTCGCCCACCCAAGTTTGATCCCCTTCACGATCTCGACATCACCCTGCGATGGTTCCCCTAGGTAGACTTTGATGATCAGTGTTGAGTTCGCCGGTAGACACTCCAGGATGGTGATCACGCCTTCGAATTCAGACACCAACTGCAATGTCACGTTTTGCATCCCGGGTTTACCCGATAGCATGTGGGCTGCCATACTGGCGAGTGGACTGATGATTACGCTACGTCTCTGAGTCGGGACGTAAGCCACTAGCAGGGTTCCGTTGTTCACGACTTTGTTTAGGTAGTTGTCTTTGTTCTCCGTGAACACGTAGGGGGAGCCGAGCCTAATATTGAGAAACCAGTCGTCTTTATCTGGTAACAACACCCACTTGTCGTCGTCGGTGAAGACGAGTATATGGTTTGTTTGAGGGCGACGGTAGTGCTCTCAACATCGTCTAAGTCGAACAGTTTGCCCCGAACGATGGGTATATTATCCATTTATCATCCCGGTGGTGACTAGGGAGTACCGCAGTGTTGACTGTCGCTATTGTGGTATCTACTATATCACCTAGGGCTCCACCGGAGGGACTTCAACAGCGTTTGTAAATGTTGTTTTTCAGTTGCAAAGCATACAATTTACCATCTACTCCGAGCGTCGAATCCAGCGTGTGTCCCGAGGTCGGAGATCCCCACATTGATGCATTTTTCACCCGGGCCCTTGTGCGCTGGTCATTTTATGTGAAGCGTTAAGCTAAGGTATCCTATATTGACGGGATTATGATTTATATCTAACACCGATATTATCAGCTCAGGGATGTTGCCCTGAGCCAACCTCTTATACTGCCGCAGTGAAAACGACTCGGTTCTACCGTCGTTGTATTTCTCCGTTTTAACCGGCACTGCTCTCAGTAAAGTGGAAGGGTGACCCCCTTGAATGTTGTACGTTGTGCTGAACCTGGCGAGATGAATGTACAGCTCTCGATGCGGTACTAGGTCGGGTAACCGTACCTGTGGACGGTAGTTGTTGGTTTTATCTCGTCAGGCGACATACCGAGTGTCCTCGCCAATGGCCGGCCGAGCCTCAAGGAGTTTCTTCCGTTGTTGATTAACACCACTGTACCGTTTGAGTCGTTCATCTTGAGTTCGGCTCCCAGGGGTTTGAAGACCTCATCGCTTAGAGAGCACACGCTGTAGTAGCCGTCAGTTATCTGGCTGCGAGCTCCACTAACGAACAGCTTATTGTTGCTGGCGTTGATGTTAGTCCATTGCGGTAGGTAGGTGATATCGCAGAGTGCGACTTCGAGTTGACCCGATGTATTATCGATCGCGTGCATCAGCTGAACGGCCTCACCGCTCGTTATTCCTGGAAGTGTTATGTACATGTTAGAGTATATATGCTCATTATATAATAGTTTTAAAATGTACTCCCAAGGAGTGTCTTACTCCCCTGGAGTGTTTTACCCTAAACTGGACGTAGATTTCTCACCCATGAAGATCGTAGTTGCTGATGGGATTCATTTCGACTCCCAGATTTTAGATGTGTTCAGCCTGTATAAGCTTTCGGTGACTAACGCTAAGGTAGTTCATGCTTGGTTCAACAACCCGATGCAGTTCTGGCAGAATTAACTCAACTTCGCTGTGTGGTGCGCTACAACGGGGTGTGGTGTGGCATTGACCGACACTGGGCGTGGACCGCTGAGTCAGTCTGTGTTCATATTCCACGTGTACTACCAGGTCAGGCGTATCCTTAAAGATATCAGCGCCCCGCTCCCACAGGACAAGGCGTGGAACGCAGTAAACAACCAGTACGATAGACGGGCCTACAAACGTATTTGCAACGAATTCGAACTAAACCCGAAGACGGATTGGCGTTTGCCGGGGCCGAACCATGGATTGGGTATTCCATATGATGGGGGGCGACCCGTGAAAGAAGTCAGTGATGATTTACTAAAACGAGATGTACTACGCCAGGACTTTGCTTTGTCGAGTAATGAATGGAGGGATGACCGTATGAACTTTAAAGGTGGTGTTGCTTTCACCATCCATAAAGTGGAGCAGTCAACCGCAGACGGTTGGAAATAGTTCATGCTGGACACGTCGAAAGGGTTTACTCGTGCCGGCACCGAGCGGCTTGAGCGACTTCGATTCGAATGCGCGTGTGGGCTGTTGGGTGCACAGAGCGCAAACGCGTTCCAACATCCTCGGTAAGGGGACTGCTTACGGCGGCTCAGAAACAGTTCGTTGTTAGCGTTGAGGATGCTATCAATTCTCCAGTTGATCTCCCGAGTGCCATCAAACGCTACCAAGACGTGTTGGAATACGCCAGGTCGAAAGTCGACTACGTGTTCGACGTGGGGCTGTACATGGCTCCGAGTGATATGCAACTGAGAGTAAAAAAAGTTGTGAGCTACAACAACGAAATAGTCATAGCAACGGCAGACCAAAAGTTGGGAGTCAATTTTGATGTCAACGTCCCCCACGTCCCACCACCCACGACCGGTGAAACGGGTATAGTGGCGCCACCCCCAGAGCCTAGGGTTCAACCCACACCCCCTGTGGGGTCACCCCCACAGCAGCAGCACATCGACCGTAAAACAGCCCTGGTGGTTGGTGGGGTAGCTTTGGGGCTTATTTGGTTAAAAATTCCTTAGCCGCTACGTACACCAAACCCGCCACGGGCGACGATGGCTGCCTACAGGTTTTGACTGAGCCACGTGGCAGTTTTAGCCAGATTGCTCAGCAACCACGAGACGATGCTACCCAGGATGCCGGGCAGGGCTTCGGCGGCCTTACCAGCGAGTTTAGCCAGGGCCTCCCCGATTTTTTTTATCCAGGCTTTGACGCCCCCGCCACCAGTGGGGGTACGCCCACTTGGTGTGCCACTGCCGCCAGCAGTGCCCCCTGTCAATGACACCACCAGGGTTGATATGATCAAGCCCAATGCAGTCAGAATGCTGGCGATGGTTATGCCTTGCTCTCGGAAGAGGATTTGGATCCTGTCAGCTAACGTGGTGTCCTGGTAGAGGACTCGATCAACGGTTTCCCGCACACGGCTGATCTGGGATCGAAGCTGTTCTCGGAAGGAGGATGCCGTTTCCAGCCGGGTATTCCTTTCCTCTTCCAAATTACGTATTCGTTCCTCGATGGTGGCTTTCAGAGACTCGTCCTCAGTTTCACCGAGTTTGACCTTTTCATGGGCGATGTGGTCGTCTATCGCATCCAGTTTGGCCGTGTTGTCCACGAGTGACCCACGAATGGTTTGCATGGCATTGTCCAGCCCACGCAGTTCCCGAAAGGTAAATTCGAACCCGGGTAAGAGTTTGTTATGGTAGGTGGCCAACAGCTTTTCAATGTTATCTGTCATGTCTTGATCCGATGTGGCGCCCCTGACGTCTTGCAGATCTTGAACAGCCTCCTGGGGAAGGGCTTTAGGCCGTGCGCCACCGTAATCTATGAAACCCAGTTCATCGCGGATAAAGTCACCCCCATGGCGACTGCCGAGTGTTGATAAGGCAAGCTGTTCTCTCGTGCGCTTATTCATGAGATCGATCTCCGGGCGACCCCTCAGTCGCAGCGTGCCATTGCCATCGACAAAAAACTTAGAATAGTCTCGCCCCCATGGCTCTACATAATTTTTATCCCCTTTTAAACCATCGTAAAACCCGTTGACGGCCTGCTTCACGAGTTCGTTGCCTTGCGTGAAATCCCCCTCGAATGCCTGGGCACTATCATCCCACATATCATCCATAGGTATGTATTCAGCCATTATTTAGTATTAAGACTTATATATTTCATTTATATAACAATGTATGGTAGAAAACTAGATCCTTTCAGAAGATCAAGAGAGCCTCTAGGCGTCAGAGCCGTGCGCCAGTCGGTGACCATCACCAACAATCCCAGCAAGATAGACCCAAACCAAACGCTGCTGGTTAGATTCCCAAACCTTGGTGAGAATGACCTCATTGTACCAGGCGCGGTTCGACTGGCGTTCAACCTCACGTTGGCCTCCACCAAGCGACAAACGCGAGCTAGTGCGCGGGCGTAGGTCGAGCCATTATCAAGAAAACAACCATCAAGATCAGCGGTAATGAGGTGCTGAGCATCGGCGACAGCGGCGTGTTTCAGTGCTACGGGGACCTATGGAAAACTGAGGGAGAAGCAGCGTCAATGACGTGTACCAAGGTATCAGCAAATCGACCGGTTGCGCGATAGGGTATGGCTTCACGCCAAGACCAGTTAGACAAGATCACGGACGGTGAAAAGGCCATCGCCTGCCGCACGGGAACAGGTTCTGCGTGCGCTTCGACTTCGAAGTTGCTCCACGGAACACGCCGTTTTACCAGGCCGCTGGGTGATAGGCTTGAATCTGAGCTAACGTTTAACGACTACAGCAAAGTAGTGCGTACGCCGAACGGTGATGAGGCCAGTTACGCCATAGACAACATCTCTCTGGAGTTCGACATGGTCACTAGCCCAGAGCTGGCCAGGCAGGTTCGAAGCCAGTACTCGGGGAAGGTGGCCATCCTGTACGATCGCATACTGAGGCATAGATCAGTTGTGCGAGATAAGAGCGACACTGTGTGGAATATCAACCTGAACATGCCGGCGCGATCGATGAAAGGCATCCTGGTCATCCCCGTGGAGTATTACGAGCCGTTCTGGAGGGACAGCGAGAAGTTTTTCAACCCCGAGATTGAAAAGGTGGAAGTGACCATCGAGGGCGTGCCCAACCAGCTGTTCAGTCATGGTATGAGGGCATACCAGCACTGGGATGAGATAAATAAGCTACCGGCCATCAAACAACACCCATACATAACCAAAGACCTGGACCTATCCTCCGTGAAGATCGGTGAGTACCTGACCACCAAGTACGCGTTGTGGTTGGACATGCGATCCACGGATGACGATAAACTGCACGGTAGCGGTCGCCGCATCGACAACAGCAGCGAGGGGATAACAATCCAGATTACCAAAAAGGCTCAACCCGCGGGCAAGTTGAAATTATATCTGTACGTGATTATGGACGCGCAACTTAATATAGACAATGGGAGATTCGTGCAAGCCATCTACTGATGGCGGCAAGCCATCTACTGATGGCGGGCAGTTGCCTACTGCAGTTGCCCCTGACTGATTTGCCTGACACACACTGCGCCATAGTGTGTGGGCAGACTGGTTGTGGGAAGACCGCTTTCGCGTGCTGGATATGTTGGAGGGTTACTACAAGGATGTGTTCGACAACATCGTTATCATGTGCCCTACTCTGAGCATGAATAAAACGCACACGGAAAGACCTTGGGTGATGACGGACCGGACATTACACAGAGTCGACCGGGAACACGCGTTTGAACTGGTTGAAAGCTCTTCACGGAAATTTAAAGGGGAGTCGACGCTGTTCATACTGGATGACTGCGAAGCTTAATCGCCGAGATAACAAAAAGAGAGATATGCTATCGTACCTGGCCTTCTCTGGCCGGCACGCAAATCACAGCGTCTGGGTGCTAACGCAGAAGTTCAACTCGGTGTTGAAAGACCTCAGGGAGCAGACGCGATGGGTGGCCTTATTCCACTGCAAGGACAGGGATTCGTTCGAGGAGTGTTTGAGAGAGAACGATGTGATCAGTAAATTAGAACGGGAACGGGTGAAGAAACAGCTCGCTGAAACTAAACATGCTAAGCTCGTGCTCAAGACCGACCAACCAGTGGCCTATAGGGTGTTTTAGCTTAGCAATGCTTAGCAAAGCTTAGCAAATGCTTAGCAAAGCTTAGCAAAGCTTAGCAAATGCTTAGCAAATGCTTAGCGTTTAGCACTTATCAGTTATAGTTATAGCTATGGTATTTGAAGTGTTCGTCTTGTGTGCAACTTAACCTTCATTTCTCTGTGTTTCGTCTATACCGTATATTATATAGTTAAAACTAAAACTTGCTTGTTACATTATAAGATGGAGTGTGATGAACTGCTCGAACAACTGTTGGTGCCACAATCACCACAGGTGAGTGACGACAAGCGAGAGAGACTGGTGGCGTTGGCTGTTGGTGGCAAAGCCAAACATTACTTTGGGGAATACACTCCCGATAAAATTCACAAAATGTCAGCCGAAGAAATCGATAAGCTGCACGCTAGATACGAGTCCCGGCTCGGGGCAGAAATGACAAAGACTATAGGATCGGCTATGACCCAGATATACACTGGTATTGCGTCATACTTCCTTCCCATCCCCCCGGAGCGCCGACTTTACCTGTGGGAAGACCTCGAGAAAGACCCTTTTATCGAACACGCCTTGAGCTCTATCAGCTGCGAGCTGTACCACAAATATGGTATGTTGTTAGCCCCGGTGACAGCGGCGATTATCACGGCAAAGCATTGTCAATTTGAGAGGAAAAATAATAATAATAGTATAGATGGATCCTGCACAGGAGGAGACACCACACCTGGGGGAAACCCCCAGAGGGGAGACCCCACCTCATTCAGAGGAAACCCCCACGTTGGGGAAACCCCAACTGGAGGTGAACCCTCCCGAGGTGAACCCACCCACAGTCACCAGGCAGAAGAATCCTAAGAGAGTAGCTGCCGGTAAAAAAAGGTGGTGTAACCAACATAAAATTATCACGGTGACTCACCCGACTCGACTCTTGTTGGTTGTAGGCGTAACTGCTGCCGTGGCTATCTCATGGTTATATACACGACACAGGGATCCCCCGGAGAAACCCCCACAATTAGAGGTCAACCCACATATCATGTTATAATTTAATATTTTATATCATATACATAATGTCTGAGGGGAAAACGTTCGTCAACGACGCATACCACGCCACAGTGGTCGCCAGTCTAGCCGTAGGGTACACTCGGTTGACCAAAATGGTGCTTAAACAACCGACTATCAAGTTAGATTTCAACCTGCAGGATATGGGTATGCTCATAATGAACCTTGGTATGGCGATGGCCACAAAGGACATCCTAGTAAAACAAGGGATACTACCTGAAAATATTAGGAAGTAAATACAGGATGGCTACGATTGCCATGATGGTCGGTGGGGCGTTAGTAAATGCCCTAGCATTTTCCTCGAGTAATTTCCTCTTCTTCGAAACTACGAGAGTCACACGCGGCTGAAATACAGGAAGAAAGGAAGCGACATAACCTCGCTATTGAGAAATTACAGGCCGCACAATCCGAGTACGCTAAAAAACGCCTCCAGAGGATCGATTACATTAACGAACAACTCAGGCGTGAAAACCATGCCGTTCAAACATTCCACGATGTCGACGACGCAGCGAGAGAATACAACTTACTAACTGGTAAACAGCTGGGACCCCTACATAAGCCCACACTCGCTCAGTACTACACACCATCCAAGGGGCAAATGGACCGTGAACTGGTCTTCATAGCGCTGGGTATAGCAGCGACTGCGTTGGTTGCGAAACAATTAGACTAAGTACTCATATAAGTATACCAAAAGATGAGGCGTGCTCCATACCGATGCGAATACATACTTATGGGGAAGAAAGGCCTACATAAAAGAACGTAGGCGACTTCTCAAGATAGGCCCCCAATTAGAGACTGTGAACACCTAGGTATAACTATGTTTGTTGAAATTGAGCCCAGGGAAGGTTGCCTGAGAAGCTGGCAGATGGATGTGGGGAAAAGTATAGATATCAGTGTCCTCAAACCCATGACTATATAAGGGGTGCTCGTTTACAATCATGGTGAAAGTAGGGTTTGATGTGCCATGGGCTGGGCACACTTGGAATTACTTTGATGGGGGGCGAGTAGATGTGCATGGGGAGATAGATATACTTGTTGACGACTCGTTGCAAGTAATACAAAACACCCTACTATGCTGCGCATGTTCCGGGTGGGTCGAGGGAATAATCGATAAGGTGTATCTAGATATTTACTAATTTTTTACCTTTACGGTGGCCCAATTAGAGATTGATCTTCTTAGGTGTGTACGCAACTATGACTACTGTTGGTGAACTTAAGCGGATCGCCAGGCAGAGAGGTGTTATCGGTTATTCTCGAATGAGGAAGCCAGCCTTGTTGAGATTACTTAACATACAAGCCCCTCCTACGGTAAAACAATTAAAAGTCCAAGCAAAACAGCTTGGGCTCACGGGTTATTCAAACCTGGGGAGAGCGGGTTAATCGCATTGTTATCACATGCCCCGTAGCAAAACCTCCCACTGTAAAACAATTAAAAGCCGAGGTACGTAATTTGGGTTTAGGGGGATATTCCCGTATGAGGAAACCACAGCTTGTAGAACTATTACGGCAGAATAGAGCTATTGACCTACAGTTCGTGCGCACTGAGCGCGCTGTAGGCAACTATTTGAGAGGCTGGCGCATGCATGTTGATAGGAATATAGACATCACAGATATCAAGCCTCTGATAGCTGATAAAATAAACCAGGAACTAAACGATCTGGGAAGTATCAAGTTTCAGATCACAGTGAAAATGTCACTCGATAAGCAGGGCGTGGGGGGAACCCCCACTGCTGGGGTCACTGAGTACGTTCAGCCTTACTTCCGAGGTAAACAAGAAATCGTGACCCATATAGAGACCATAGACGCATCAATCGATACCAGTTTTCAGCAGATACGAGAATACCTAGAACGCTACACACACTTGGGGTCCGGGTGGGCTGTAGATAAAATCGATAATGTCTATCTAGACATAGCTAACTACGTGCCGTTCAGAGGCGGGTCATACCTAGACTTGCCCCCCTACTATAGGAAAAAACATGCTATGGTCAACGTCAGGAATAGAGGAGACGATTGCCTGAGGTTAGCTATCAGTTCAGCCTTGTTTCCAGCTGACACTAATTCGAACAGGCCTTCTAGTTATCCCCAAGACGATGGGCTCAACTGGGATAGTATAGATGAACCCACCCCCATATCCCAGATCACTAAAATAGAAAAACAGAATAAAATAGCTATAAATGTCTTTGGGCACGAAGGTAACACAACAATAGTACACAGAGTAAGCCCAGTGTTGGGGAAACGCGTTATCAATATATTCATGATCCAGCGAGGTGACAAGTACCACTACGCGTGGATAAAACACTTTAGCAGGCTGTTGTATGACCAATCGGCACACAGAGAAAAGAGCCACTTCTGCGAATGGTGCCTACATGGCTTCACACGAGCTGATTTATTAGAATCCCACCGGGAGGATTGCCAAGGTGTGGGTCAGACGGCCATACGAGTCGACATGCCTAAGGAAGGTGACAATATCCTAAAATTCGGCAACCACAATAACCAAATGTCTGTGCCTTATATCATATACGCCGACTTTGAAGCCTTGGTCAAACCTGTTGAGGCTGCCGCCGGCGGGGCTGTTGGGGGGACCCCAACCACACAGAAAACACAGGAGCATGAAGCCTGTGGGTTTGGATACGTGGTCGTCCGGTGTGATGGGCAAAAGAAAGCTCCCGTAGTGTACAGGGGTCCCGACGCGGCTGAAAGGTTTCTTAAGTGTTTGCAGGAGGAAGAAAAAATTATTAGGAATGCACTGTATACAGTCGCTCCCATGCGTATGACCAAAGCCGACCGGCTAGCTCACACCTGTAGCACTAATTGTCACGTGTGTGACTCACCACTTAATGGTGATTTGGTGAGAGATCACTGCCACGTAACCGGTAAGTATAGAGGCCCCGCTCACAGCGCGTGCAACCTCAAGCTTAGAATCAACCCCAAGACAATAAACATCCCCGTGGTCTTTCACAACTTGAGAGGGTACGACTCTCATTTAATCATGCAGGCCATCGCGAAAATTGACGGCAACCTGACGTGCATCCCCAACAACATGGAGAGATACATCTCCTTCAGCTTAAACGGCCTGAGGTTCATTGACTCGGTTCAGTTCCTACTGTCGTCACTCGACAGTCTGGTCAAGGCCAACGATACCTTCCCTATCACCGATCGATACACAGACGCCGAGACTAGACCCCTGCTGATGAGGAAGGGTGTGTACCCCTATGAGTACATGGATAGTTGGCCCAAGTTCGCCGAGACCAGACTACCCCCCATCAGAGACTTTTACAGCAATCTTACAGACTCGGCAATATCCCAAGGCGATTACTCACACGCTATTAGCGTATGGAATAAACTGGGTTGTAAGAATCTGGGTGACTATCACGACCTATACTTGAGGACAGATGTACTGCTGTTAGCCGGCGTGTTTGAGACGTTTAGGCGGACGTGTTTCAAGCAGTATAAACTTCGACCCGCGATGGTATTACACCAGCCCAGGTCTGTCGTGGGATGCCTTGCTGAAAAAGACCGGAGTTAAGTTGGAATTGCTTACAGATTATGACATGCACCTATTCATTGAGAAAGGCTTGCGAGGTGGGATTTCCATGGCAACCAAGCGATACGCCGAAAGCAAATAATCAATACGTGAAGGGCTACGACCGAGCAAGCCAACCAATCATATTCTCTACCTCGATGCCAACAACCTGTACGGCTGGGCCATGAGCCAGTATCTACCCACAGGGGATTCGAATGGGAATCGCGACGAGGTCGATGTTATGAGCATCGCACCAGATTCGAACAAAGGTTATATCCTCGAGGTTGACTTGGAATACCCCAAGGCATTACACACACATCACACAACAGCTACCCCTGGCCCTGAACGTATGAGGGTTAACCCAGACTGGATGTCTGAGTACCAACATAACTTGTTAGGTGGGCGGCTGGCAGACGTTGAAAAACTTCGTGCCCAACTTAATGAATAAGACCAAGTACATCGTTCACTATCGCAACCTACAGCTGTACATGTCGTTGGGTATGAGGCTGACCAAAATACACAGGGTGCTCGTGTTCAACCAGAGCCCCTGGATGGAGCCTTACATCAGAATGAACACAGACCTCCGAAAGCTGGCCACCAGTGACTTGGAGAAAAATCTCTACAAGCTCATGAACAACTCGGTGTTTGGTAAGACTATGGAGAACCTTAGGAAACGCGTGACCGTGAAGCTGGTTCGGTCGAATGAGGAAGACAAGCTCAGGAGACTGATAGCCAGCCCGGCATTCAACCGTAGCAAAATATTCACCGATGACCTAGTTGCCCTACACATGAAAAAATGCCACATAAAATTCAACCGGCCTGTTTATGTGGGGATGAGCATCCTCGATTTATCCAAACACCTGATGTACGACTTTTACTACAACGAGCTGAAGAAACAGTACGACGACAGGTGTGAAGTGCTGTACACTGACACGGATTCCCTGTTGATGGAGATTCGAACCGAGGACGTGTACGAGGACATGAAGAAACGCCTCGATTTGTATGACACCAGCGACTACCCCAAGGACCATGCCATACACAGCACGGTAAATAAAAAGGTCCTAGGTAAGATGAAGGACGAGTGTGCTGGCACGCCCATAGCCGAGTACATAGGTTTGAGGCCTAAGATGTACTCCATCCTGAAGGCCGACCATGGTGAGATCCGTGAAGGCGAAGGGTGTTAAGAAGTGCGTGGTGAAACAACACATCAAACACGCCAGATTCAAGGAAGCCCTGTTCAAGACCCGTACCTTCAGGCATAAAATGAACACGCTTAGAAGTGATGGGCATAGGATATACGGACTGACGATAAAACAAGGCGTCCCCTCGCCGATGGACACTAAGCGTTGGATAGCTATTGATGGGATAAACACGCAGCATACGGGCATGAGAAAATTGAACCAAGAACATAGATATATATAAACAGGACACCCTGTCTAGGTGACATGTCGCGGAACCAGAGAAAGTTTGAGGCTATTTACTACAGCCCGCGTGTGTACTGGAAAGGAGCTAGCGCCATTACATAAGCTGGCTAAAATGGCGCTGAGTACCCCGGAGGAGGCCAAAGCGTGGCTTGAAAAACAAGCCCTGTGGCAGATCTATTTACCGGCACCACGCCACGTGCCTAGAAGGAATTCGGTATTAACATACCCAATAGCGTTCACCAGGCTGACCTCCTATTCCTACCCCACGACAAGAGGTACAAGTATGCCTTAACCGTAGTGGACGTAGGCAGTCGCTACAAGGAAGCCGAACCCTTGACCGCGAAAGATTCAGCCCAGGTAGCCAGAGGATTGAGCGATATGCAAGCGCAGTCGCTGACGTGGCCAACAGAGCTGCAAGTTGACCCGGGCTGGAGTTCATGGGTGTCGTGTCACACCTGTTAGACAAACACGATACAAAGGTCAGGCGTGTACGGCAGGGAGCCCATCGCAGCCAAGCCATAGTTGAGAGATTCAATAGGACTTTGGCTGAGCGCTTATTCGGGCATCAGTATGCGAGGGAGATGGCCAACCCGGGGAAGCGATCGACTGAATGGGTCGCGAGGTTACATAAGGTGGTGTCGGCAATCAACCATGAATCCACCCGTCTCACCGGCAAGAAACCGGCCCACGCTATCAAACTAAAATCAATAGTGGCAGAGTCGGCTGCTCCATTGCGTGGAAAGGAGAAACAGATACCAGATAGGGCCCTAGTTAGGTATCTATACCAGCCGGGGGAACACGAGGGCAATAGCCGTAAGTGAGCCACCGATCCTATATGGTCAGTCAAAACTTACAACATAGATAAAGTGGACATCAAAGCCGACGAGCCGAACTTGTACTACTTGAGAGATGGGCCAGGGAGAGGGGGTTTGTTAGACAGGAATTATTAGTCATACCGTACGGCACAATGTTACCTCTGGTTAACACGGCATAGCGGCACGTGGAGTAATCCCAGGATAGACCCGTTAAACTGACACACTTCAGCCATGTCCCCAGTAGCTCAGTCAGTTGAGTAGTGCGGGTTGTGAGGTATACATGTGGGGGTTCGTATCCCGCTGGCGTCTCAAACTTTTTAATAGTAGGGCTGGATCAAGGGTCCGACCAAAGCCTTATTTCACAAATAAGGCTTTGCAGAGGCTTTTGTTGGACTTGATCCAAAACCCCCATTGTATATACTACTGGTTGAATATGAGATGTGGTATTTGGTCACATTTCGCAAAGTTAGCGAAGCACACTTGTGACTTGCAGCGTTGTCGAGAAGCAAAATCACTTTAAGTCCATGTGACCGCATCTGTCTGTCAAAGTACATTAACCAATCACAAAACAGCTCACTTGTCATCCACGCCTTTGTATTGTGGTGTCAATCAAAGTGTAAATGTACAGCATCTTCAGTCGGGAGCTTTTAATGTCTAATTAAAACAACAACCCTTAATAGACTTTCTCAAAAGTTAACAAGAGTTCATCTTGTCAACTCCATGACACCGAGTTTTTATTGTTTATGGCCAGTTAAGTAGACATCGCCGGGGGTGTTGTTATGGTTCGTGAACACCGACTTACAGCATCCGGACTGTGATGCAATTTACTGTTTATTTTACTGATTGGTTACAGCTACTTACCGTCCGGTTCTGGAAACCGAATTTCAGGATTATCGAGGCAAATTAAATAGGCATAGATTGGTAACAAGCTAAAATCGTCAGGGAGCCGAGACATCCGGATTATCGGAGTCCGGACTAATGGGGCTTCACTGTATTTCCAAACATGAATTACAAAACAGACACCCCAGTAAATACATGACCATACAGTATTTCCGATGCATTCCTTTGAATTTCAATGGGTGCTGAAATTTCCGATTTTGTTCTAAGTTTACTCGGGCTGGAAACATGTAAATTTTCAAATTTGCAAATGTTTACATACCTCAGATATTTATGCATCAAACCGGGATTTCAGGGATATGTATATGAACAGTTCATACATCTTCATGTTACCTGTGCTCAAGCAAGATGATTGTATGTTTCCATCATGTGAATTACTTGGTTCATGTAATTTAATTTTCACACATTTTAGTACGTTTGAAATCAACGTTCACGTGACCTCATTATTCTTATCACCAAAAGAGCCTGACAAAGAAAGCAGTATTATGCAAACTAACATGCCTTATTGAGCTGCACTCGCTCTTGCTACCAGTGTCAGTTACGCCTTGTGTGCACTGTTGGCAAATCTTGTGAGGTGCTTGTTTTGAGAGATTGCTATGAGCTGCCCCTTTGTCCTCTCAAGTGTCCCTAGGTGTCCCAGTAGAATAGCACTTTATCTCTCTTGGAGCAACCTGTGAAGGTCCGGGTTAGAATATTGATCTTCAGTAACCCATGCTTGTCATAAGAGGCAACTAACGGCATCGGGTGGTCAGGCTCTTTGACTTGGTTGACACGTCATCAGTTCCAAATTGCGCAGATCAATGTTCATGCTGTTGATCACTGGATTGTCTGGTCCAGACTCGATTATTTACAGACCGCCACCATCAAGCTGGAATATTGCTGAGTGTGGCGTAAAACTAAACTCACTCACTCACTCTTAGAGCACAGCCAAACACGCTACACGAACCAACTCGTAATTTCTTAAGTCTGTTCATCTCGAGCATCACTACTGTAAAACATTTTTTGGCAGTACATAATTGGAATATTATTGCACCGCGTGTGACCTTTCTTAATAGTTTCACAGTGCCTGAACCATATTATTTCTCTTTCCGCTCAGCCTTTGCTGTAATAATGCCACACATGAACTTTACAGTTGTCCACATTTGTTTCACTAACACAAAAGTATACGATAACAAACAATGCCATATCAAATTATATATTATATTCTGTGAGACATGAAATGAAAAATAGTTTTTATTGTGTAGCAATTATGATCGGATAGCACAGGTGTGTGCAGTCTCTGAGTACACCATAGGCATCGTGGACCTCCGTGCCTCTTGTGAAATTCGTCTTGATTGTACTGTTTAAATTGACGATCCATAAACTCAGATTGGGAAAGCAAATGTCACACAAGTAAATGTGATGTTGCATTGCTTTAATTTTCCCCATCGAAGAAGTCCTTCTCACAAGATATATATTCCGTTGTTTGGAGCAGGCCTATGACTATTATGCCCCAGTGTTGTAGACCTTTAGCCTGACAAAGACGCAGGCCTTGCATGTTCAAGTTCAGGGAGCACCTTTAGAATACAGCACCACACCTTCTTGTGAGGACAATCTCTGCCATTGGTCACATGTCATTAAGACAAGCAACCAGTTTGTGAGAACCCGTCGGCCGCGAACCCGCGACCTTCGGATTGTTATCGCGACAGCTAACCGACTGAGCTACGTACACACTGTTAAACAATGTGCAAATTTACCGAGTCATTCCTGTGATGTCATGGAAATGAACGGAAAGAGTCGAATAGGTCATGGACAATTACAAAGGTTACGGGTAGACTTGGTGTCTCGTGATTTTATTCTACGGACACATTGCCGAATGGACCCGATGCCATTTGGCACACTTGTCCCATTCCTTAATCTACAAGATACCGTGTGGCGTAGAATGAGCCGATATGCCTCAAACTGAAAAGTGTTGTTGACGCCAGGTGTCAGACGTCAATTTCACGGTGCATGCATGAATGATGCGCTTTTATATAAATTGGGTGATTCTGTGACAGAAAAGTGATGTAGGATACACTGTAAGGATAATGTGGATCGCACTAAGGAATGAGGGAGACATGAGCATGTCTAGTGACAGCACGAGGGTGAGTTAGCCTTCGAATCAATACTGAACAAATGTTGAACAATTCCAGGCCAATTTCCATCAGCCCAAAATCTCTACATTAAACCATTTCATAATGTTGTTATAGGGACTAATTGAAGACAGCCATCGTCCAAATATTTAAAAAGTAAAAACTATGTACTCAAGACATGTGAGACTTCTTGTAATCATTTATATGATGCTAATCTGTAAGCTATGTAATCCTTATCACTTCCGCATTGTTCATTGACTTGTCAGGTAATTAATTACTGTATATGACATTTATAACCTTAATTGGTCATCCCCCTTGGACATGTGTCTGCCATCACATCAACTAGTCAAGGAAGTGCTATTGTTTCTCAATCTGTCCATTGTTGAGTTGTCCCCTGTCCAATGTTGTCAAAAACTGTATATATATATATGCTCATATGTATACTGAAAAAGGACTACAAGTCCGGTATTCCGACTGCCTGTGTAGGAAGTCCGCGAACAGGATAATGCCACCCGTAGGAAACGCCCTGGGGTTGTGCAGGTACTCCGCTCACCTCATTTATGTCATGTATATTTGTTTGTCATATAACTAAAGAAGTTTGAACTCAACGTATTCCTTCGTCTTGTCAACGTATTGTATGTAGACTTCATCTTAAACATGAGCTAATTCCCCAGACCACCATATACCACATGTTGACAGTGTACTTTTGACATTTTTGGTTTGACGTTTTTGTGTGAAAAAATGTATTAAAATGCAAAAGGAAAAACAACAAATGGTACTCACATATTACACCGGACATGTACCTACTATATTGGATTAGGTCCCTTACCCTAACCCTAACCCCTAACCCTTACCCTAACCCCTTCAAATAATCCTAATAAATAGAATACATTGACCAAACCAGCACGAACATGACTGACGTGTCCAGTGTAATGCATTATTACTGCTTCGAAAAATAAAATACTAATAAAAACCTTTTCTATGTAATGGTGCAAATTACTGAATGAAAAAAATATATACAGTGGAAACCGCCTAAGTAAAGACCGCTTAACTAAACAGACCTGATAAGTAAACACTTTTCTTTGGTCCCGGCAAATTTCTTCATTAATTATCACTATTAGAGTCTGGTTAACTAAACTCGGATAAGTAAACAATACCGCTTAACTAAACGTCTCTCACGGTCCCTGGAAGTAAATTACTTAACAAAAGATACTGGATAACTAAACTAGTGATCACCACATAATCCGACATGAGGGGCAGTCGTGTCAGTCTCCAGTCAAACAAACATCCTACTTACAGCTTGCTGGCTTCAAGCAGTTGACAATACACTGACAACTGGAGGCCAGCCCTGATAAGTTGTTCATTGTTACATATGCATACATATACATACATACGGTTGTCATTTGCAGGTTTTTATAAGTTTGGATAAGTAAAATACCTGATAAGTAAACAATTTTGGCGAGTCCCTTGAAAGTTTACTTATCAGGTTTCCACTGTATGTATGTCAGTTCACATTGGTAAATCATTTAGACCTAATAGTTACGTAGAAACTGAAATATAAAATATATTTACATAATTTAAATAATTACATTGACCAAAATTGCAAATAATAGAATATATATATAATATAGACCGGCGTGTCGCATTCTCACTAAATTTAAAAAAATACAAAATACAAAAATACACAAAACGTTACACCTCAGCACCCCGTAATACAAATAAAAATGAGTGTATTAGTGAAAAAAGAAAAATATTTCAAATTGGTGCTTGCAAAACATTGAGCATCCGTCGGTATACAACTACTGGAAACTCTCAACATCGTTCGGCTTATGCATTGACACAGCTATAGTTTGGCATGAAATGCATGTGGACCCATTTTTTTGTAAATATCTCTTCATTCAATGATCCAATCGATCTTAAACTGTGCAAGTGGATGTTTTGTCAGACAACCTAATCACATTGTAAATCACCGATTTTATGCATTTGTATTAAAGAATATGTCTATGTAACTGTTAACAAATAAACAGCAGAATGCAGACTGCTCGCAGAGGGAGGGAGCCAATGACCTGTAACAGCGGCAGTGTTGGGTCATAAAGGTAAATGCACGTGCAGTTCATGATAGTTACCTGTGCACTGCACAGTGATAGACCATTTGGATCATTCACATTGACTACTTCTAGCTGTCATCATGAAAGCTTATTCAGTTGATGCTAAACGTTTAATTAGAAATGTGTTGAATTTTGTTAAAAAAGAGAGCAAACGTAGCAAACCGATTTATAAGGTGTCGGATTACATGAAACATACAACTTTTGCTCTTGGCATGAAAAAGAACATCGTGCTAAAAATTGTGAAAAATAAACCAACAACCAATAAACAAAACCTTGTACAAAAAGGTAGGCATCCAAAGTTAGATTCTTTTGACATCAGGGTCATCAGAGATGTCATTCGCCGCATACTTGCTAGAAATGAACACCTGTCCACAAGAAAGTTAAAACACATCCTTGCAGAGGATCACGACATTAATGTTGCTAGGTTTATGCTAAGCAAACTACTGCTCAAATTTGGATACGCGTACAAGAAGGTAGCAAACCAGAAACTTGTAATGTGTGAGAGATCTGATATTGTGAAAATAACGTGTAACTATCTGAGAGAAATTAAGCAGGCAAGAGAGGATGGGTTCGAACCTATATATCTGGATGAGACCTGGGTCAATGCAAACCATACTGCTGCCAGACAGAGGCTACCCACTGATCCCAGTGATGGTAGGAAAATACCAACAGGCAAAGGTGAACGTTTAATCGTTCTTCATGCTGGTTCCCACCGTGGATTCCTACCTGGGTGTGATCTGGTATTTCGGTCAAAGAGCACAGATGGTAGGGACTATCATACAGAAATGAACTCAACGGTTTTCACACAGTATGTTGAGGAACAATTGTTGCCAGCTCTGCCTTACAAAAGTCTTGTTGTCATGGACAATGTTCCCTATCACAGTGTTCGAGATCCAAACAATAGGTGCCCAACATCCAATACAAAGAAGTCAGATATGCAGCAATGGCTAACAAATAACCATATACAATTTTCAATTAAGGCCACTAAACCACAGTTGTACTCTTTGATTAAACCTAACAAACCTCCACCCACATATAACATTGACAACATGCTACGCCAACACGGCCATAAGGTCTTGAGATTACCACCGTACCACTGTGATCTGAACCCAAATCGAACTTATCTGGGGAGACCTTAAAAGTACAGTGGCCCGGAAAAATCAATCATTCAAGTTGAATGATGTCAAGCACATTGTCAACACTGCTATATGTGACATTGACATTGCACGCTGGCATGCATGTGTTGAACATGTCAAGAAGGTGGAGAAAGAGTACTGGCTCAAAGATGGCTTGAAGGAGCAAACAGTTAATCCAGTAGTCATTCGTCTGGACACTGATGACTCCTCTGTGGAAGAATGGAGTGAACTTGATGAAGTTTAATTCTGTTATTATATTTACAGATAATAATAGTATCCAGCCAGATATGCTCACAGAAATATAACTTCTTTTAACAATGACAGCACTGACTAATTCCAACGACTTATAGTGTAACATGAAACACTCATTTCACATAAAATTATCATGAAAATATAAATATTAACTATCTATATGCGTAAAGCTATTAGAATGCATTGCTTAATTTGGAATGTGAACGACATCAAAACATAACACTTTTGTCTTCATTCTATCTTTTCTTCAATGAGTGTGCATGATTGTGTGTGCTTGTGTCCGAGGGAACGGGGCTTTAACAGTTGTTGAGTTCTAACCATAGGTGGTCCGATTAATGATTTAGTGTAAATATACTTTCTGTGTTCTTTAAATGCATTTCCACTTAGGTAATGCATAAACAAAATATGACATTAACATTACAAATTTAAAGATTTTAACCTACAGAATAATTCTCACTAATGGGTTTTGTGGTTAATGTTGAACAACTCAGAGAAACAAACTCCGTATGATGGTTAACAGTTGGCACCCACCTTACCCTATTCACGACCTGTGACACCTCTTCATACCTGTCACGTGCATAGCTGACCTACATTGACGAACGTTGACCTTTATGACCCAACACTGCCGCTGTTACAGGTCTGCTAGCAGTCTGCGTTCTGCTGTTTATTTTGTTGACAGTTACATAGACAGATTCTTTAATACAAATGCATAAAATCGGTGATTTACAATGTGATTAGGTTGTCTGACAAAACATCCACTTGCACAGTTTAAGATCGATTGGATCATTGGATAAAGAGATATTTACAAAAAAACGGGTCCACATGCATTTCATGCCAAACTATAGTAGAGATGAAACACCAGTGAGTGGAGCTTATACGCACTCGCTGAGCTAGACAACCGTGTTGCTATGCAGGCATCAGAGGGCATTGTTTCGAGAATGTGCTTTCGAATAAAATCACATAAAATTACGTAAAAGGGTATTATGACGTATTTTTAAAGTTACTGTATAAATACAATAATAGAAATACGAGTTATGTCAAATGGATAGCCAGAGAGATTATTGTGAAGGATAGCAATATGTATCATCATAAACGGGCCCAGATAAAAGTACATGTCATTCATCCCCACATTATATCCCTTTTATAGACATGGGACATCATTGTTACCGGTAAGGCAAACATTTTCTTCTATGGGCATCTGCCGGTTTCATGCTACATACATGTATTCAGATTATTGAGTTCTCCTCCATCAGACATATAATTGTATAGATACCCAGTGTGATAGCACTGCAGCAACTTATCAAAATGTATGACATACACTATCATCTGCAGTAGTACTGCCATACCTAGCATCGTATCTATTACTCTTTTACATAAGGTGAAATATCACAGGGTTGTCATGGTAACAATAATTTGGCATACTATTTGTCTTATTCTTTAATCTACGATTAGAATTTAACCAGTTTTGACGTGAGCATGTTTAGAGAAAAGAAGCTGTAAAACAAAAAGTATTGTGATCAAACCTATAGGCCTCTGTAAAAGTGAGTTTCAAGCCACCTACATAAAAAAACGGTTTTCATGCTAATCCGTGGTACGATTCCGACCATATCATGAGCATGTGTTTGTGAATCATAATCAAATAGTGATGTTACAAGGCATCCATGCTGCGTCAACAACACATGCAAACGCACGAGAATTGCAATAAGGGCCCCCAAACCACTGATTCTCCGTGACCTGGAGACACCTGTGATTGAGCGTATGTAGGGATGAGTAGAAGACAAAAGACAAAATGGATACTCTTGCTGTTATACTCTTGAATTATAAGTAAACATTCGTTCTTTTCTTGGGATAAATGTATATTTTCCAGTTTCAACCAAATGTACATTCGAAGGATATTGAAATCTAGGTTATGCTATTTGAATCATATTTACATTTACAATGGTCTGTTGTCCAATTTTTTTGTTTTCTATATCTTGTCCCAGTCCATATTATAGTCACAGAACGATATTATTTCCCCTTCCGCCCAGGGCTTACTGTAATGCTTGCGCCCTAAATGAAGCATGTCTAGATATTCCCAGGTTCAGCGTCTGTTATAATCTGCAGGAAAACTCACTGCAGGGTTAGGGTTACAGAGTAAACATACCAAACTCTCATGGCTGGCGGGACCAACATCTTCAGTAACATTTACATCTGCAGACTCTTAATTCGCAAGTGGTGAGGCAATATGCTAATGAGGCTTAGGGTCCTGTACCATGTTTGTGAAATATCTATGATGCCTTATATGAAGTCCATAATCTAAGCAAGTCCAGCTATGTATGGCTTTAAGTCACTGCCTCAAGAAAGATTGGAAACACATGGCAACCTATACTTCATTGTGACTATGATTAGGGCATAATTGTAAAACACAAGGGTTATTTCCTTTGAGTTAACTGACAGTCTTTCGGTGTCAAATATTTGGAACTCCTGAATTTGGAAATTCTGTACAAAGATACATTTAACAGTCTCACCCAATAACAACAAAGCATACAGATAATACGTTTCGGTACTTTGATGAATTAAGTGGACTAATAAGTACACATTATATTCCCTGATATTGGGATGCCAAAATGATTAATATTATTATATAATGTATAACAAATCAGACAGCAAAAAGAAAAGCAAAACTGAAAACACATGAGCAACATAAATACTGTCAGGTAGTAAGCTTTCAATAATTATCAAAACTGCTTAGTCATCTAAGTTTATGAACTAATTGCAATCACTAGAATTTTATATAATCTACCGAAGAGATGGAATCAAAATAGGTGTACAGTATATTCCGTCTGGTAACTGAAATTTGAAAAAAACGTCCGCATGGGATAATATCTGTATTCCGAATCAAAAAGAGGCCATACCAAGTACAGTCAAATCCCGATGAGTCGAATCTCTGGGGACCAAGTAATAAATTCGACTTATCGATGTATTCGAGACATAGGTATGTCTATGAGGGTAGAAGAAAAAAGATGATCCAGTCCTAATTCCTCCGCCTAAGCATTTGTTTATCTAATGATTTCCCTATCACTAATAGGGGCACCTTATCAGTTCCAGTCTGATTAGCACAGACAGTGATTTCCGTAAAATCACTAATCTGCCTTTTGAACTCACCCGTCAAAGGCGGAAAGGTGTGAGCCGAGCTGGTTTGTTAATTGGATCAGTTTGCTACACCAATCAACTTCTCATTGACTGACTTCGGCTTATGTATACAAGATTGCTGTTGTTTGAATCTCATGGGACCACATTTTCTTCTCGAGTCATCGTGTGTTTTTATGAGTCGAATTCGTGTAACCGGTATTCAAATAATGACAACTATAACAGGGAATGGTCGGGACCGACAGGTTCTTCGAGTTATGCATAATATTCGAGACACTAGCATTCGACTCATCAGGATTTGACTGTATGTGCATGTTTACATATTTATAACAGTAATTTACACTGGGAATCGTTAATACATTGTAATCATCTTTTTTCGAAAGTATAGATAATGAAATTTGTGCAGCTATATATGATCAGTCAGATAACTCATAGAAGTGTGCACTAAAATTAGGGACCTACTGGTTCATGTCTGTGTGAACACATCTGTCTGTGTTTTATTGCAAAAAGCAGTGTCTCCTTGTATGTCATATATAAGAAGTGTACCTAAGGTCAGTTATTTAAACTGTAATGTAATTTCCATTACAAAAAGTATAAACGGTATTACCTACTGATCAGAAAAGCTTATCAGTATCCCACCGCCACCACCCCACACCCTCTCCCTCTCACACACATGCACACACATTCACACTCCCGAACATACATATCGCTCTGGCCCATAGACCCGATATTTGAACCTTTTATACAGACATCATGTGTATGTCAAGAAAGGCACGCACATAAATAGTGGTGCTCAGTCATGTGTATCACTTCGCCATGTGTTTCTAATGATCTCAGTGCATTATGGCGTGGTCGGACGTGCTAACAAACCCGATATGACAGTTATATTACTGAACCACTGAAATACATGTTAAAGCAGTGTCAATCTTGTAATTCTCTATTTACACATATGTTACACATGCTAGAAAACACATGAAAACAATGGCCAGATTTACACACCTGTGAAATACATGTAAATGCAGAGTTGAGTGTTGAGTATTTTAACACCCCTCTAAACGTATGTAGCCAGATGATACATAGATTTCAAACGTTGTTCATATGGCCGGCGGATGAAACGTATATTTCCTGACATAAGTAAATTTGGGTAATACAGTCATTTTGTGTGGTGAGAGATACACCATTACGTTGTTATGAGTAGTAACAGGACTCAGTGAAGCGTCGTAAAATATTCCTGGATAGCAAGCTTATCAAGAAATGCACAAATGGGTGGTTGTAGAGCTGATATTTGTTGAACCGAATCATTCATCAAAGGTGAAGATCGGATGTTAGTGAGGATCAAGGAAATAGTGAAATAATGTCCTCTATAATACAGCACGTCCACACTGTTGTGCGACAAGTAAGAGAATATTGTTCAGAGGTAATCATGTGGTTACATAGTGGAGCATGTTGCATGCTCCGGTTGGGGGTTTGGTAAGTAACTAACCCAGCTGGGAGAAGTTTGAAAATAATTCCTTTATAGAGCTGTAAGACTTCACTTGAACTCAAAGTAATCAAGGTAATGTCTGTCAAAGCAGAAGAAATTGTGGATGAATTCTCCGAACTCTTCACAGGAATTGGATGTCCAGATGGACCTTATCACACAGAGATAGTTCCATCTGTAATGCATCTTCCACGTAAAGTGCCTACTGCACTCAGAGATAAACTCAAGGACTATTTGGACAGTATGGTTAAGCATGGTATCATTAGAAACATTTACCAACCAACAGACTGGATCAGTTCCTTGGTGATGGTTGAAAGGTCAGGCTCTGATAAACTTTGCATCTGTTTAGATCCAAAACATCTTAATGATGCGATCAAACGTGAACACTTTCAAATTCAAACAATAGAAGAAATAACTACTCAGAGGCTCAACTGTATTCCAAGATTGATGCAAATGCTGGATACTGGCAGGTATTGTTAGATGAACCATCACAACTGCTTACAACATTTAACACTCCATTTGTCAGATACTCTTTTCTAAGGATGCCATTTGGGATCACGTCTGTACAGTGTTCCAGAAGAGAATCTATCAGCGGTTTGAAGATCTTTCCGTCATGGAAACCGACATTGACGATATGCTGATATGGGGCAAAAGAACACGATGAATGACTGAGAGCAGTGCTCCAGAGATGCAAGGATATCAACTTGACACTCAACAAAGAAAAATGTAAGTTTGCTGTTGAAGACGTTAACTACAAAGGCCACAAACTTACAACTCATGGTGTTAAACCAGTTCCAAGCAAAATTGAAACTGTCAAGAAAATGACACCACCTGAAGACAAGAAAGGTTTCATAAACTTTTTAGCAAAGTTCATTCCAAATCTCTCTGAAATATCTCAACCAATGAGACAACTTCTCATAAAAGATGTAGAGCTCATATGGTCACATGAACAACAGAATGCCTTTGAACAGATTGTTGAATATCTTACTGCAGATCCAGGTCCAGTACTCAGGTTCTATGATGTCACCAAACCAGATACAGTTACTTGTGATGCATCAAAGTCCGGGCTCGAATGATCAAGCAATAGCGTATGCTTCATGGTCCATGACGCAATGTCCATGACGCAAGCAGAACAGAGGTATGCAAAAATTGAAAAAAGAACTCTCAGCCATAGTGTTGAGTCTAGAAAGATTTCATCAGTATACTTATGGTTGAGATGTCAATGTAGAATCAGATCACAAACCACTTGAATACATTCTCAAAAAAACACTCTCATCTCTGCCGCCTAGATTACAACGGATGTTGCTGAGGCTGCAAAAGTATACATTTTCATTCATCTCCAAACCAGGCAAAGAAATGGTATTGACTGACACGTTATCCAGAGCGTACATTCCTGCAACTGAAGATTGTGGACATCTGGAAAATGATATTGCTTGCTATGTACACATTTTAACTTCTAATCTTTCAGCTACTGATGCCAAAGTAGCAGCTCACAACCATGAAGATTTGAAGATATTGAAGTCGATCATCTTGAATGGATGGCCTGACATCTAATCATCAGTACCCAGTCAAGCACATGAATACTGGAAATATACAGATGAACTGTCAGAGATAAACAACATGATCTTCAGAGGCAAGAGAATAGTTATCCCGAAAGCGATGAGGCACGAAATGCTGCAGAAAATACACATTGGACACATGGGCATCGAGAAGTCTAAACAATGACCAAGAGATATAATCTTCTGGCTTGGTATGAGCATACAGATAACAGATATGATCTCCAGATGAACTACTTGTTCTTAACAAAAAGAATGTATGATTCCAACAACCATTCCTACTAGGCCATGGGAGAAGATATGTACAGATTTATTCATGTGGAACAGGTCAGACTACTTGTTGGTGACAGATTACTACTCAAGATACATTGAAATTGCAACATTGGTGAACACTGTCAGCAAGACAGTCATAACTCACATGAAGTCAATCTTCTCAAGACATGGAATACCAGTAGAAGTATGCAGTGACAATGGGCCGATTCACATCAAGGGATTTTCAAGAATTTGTAAGAGAATGGGGATTTCAGCATGTAACAACTAGTCCCTATCATTCACAGTCCAATGGTCTCGCAGGGGAAATCTGTCCAGATTGTGAGGAGAATGCTGGAGAGAGTGACTATGGACAGAAAAGATCCTTACTGCAGCTTACTAGAATTCAGAAACAAACCTATTGATGACATTGGATGGCCTGCACAAATTCTCATGAGTAGAAGACTGAGATCAGCACTGCCTACAAGTACATCTCAACTTGAACCTCACATCATTAACCCAGAAGAAATCCAACAGAACTCTAAAGAATTCTCAAAATTGGAAGATGGAGATGTAGCGAGAGTACAACAAAATAGTAGATGGAATCCAGCAGTAAAACAAAAAGATGCTCCACCATCTTATCAGATACAGACATCTGATGGGAAAACCTACAGGAGAAATCGACGTCACCTTCTGAAGATATCAGGTGATATTGTCGCAGATGGTCAGATGCACATATCCGAAGAAGATGATGCTGAAGCAGTTACGACTGACCGGATCACTCATGACCAGGCTATTGATGATCAGACAACTGATGACTCAGGTCAACCATTTCCCATCCGAATGTCCAGTGGTAGAGCTGTTCGACGACATCACAGATTCGATGACTATGTGTGACCTGATGAACTGTGATAATTCATGTATATAGTCTATATACATGTATTTCATAATCATAAACTATATATATTATTCTATGAACTTTTAAAGTGCTAAAGTACACCTATATTCAACAAAGTAGAGTTAGGAATAGTAAGTAATCAAATAATCAGCTTTTGTGATCAATGTGAAGAGACTTTAAATATGATCACAAATTTCAGTATAAGTTAATATATAGGTGACATGCGCACTGGCCTATCAATGTACGAGTTAATTCTGTTAGTAAAGTTGTCTCAAGACGTTAGTTAAGCGAACAACCATGCGAACATAACAATATATTGTTTACTGTGTTGTTACACTATCCTTTTAGTGTGTCACTCTGTCTCTTGCCACACATATGTTCTATCAATAAATTTATTGTGAAAAAGCATTGATCATATGAATTACCAAATATTATTTGCTTCCTTCAAAAACAAAACAATTACACCCTAGATACAAAGCAAAGTTACATATTTCTGCGAGAATAAAAGAGGGCTGTGGATAACGTCTTGCCTTCCAAAACCTAAAGATTACCTGAAAAAGAAAATAATATGCTATGCAATGAACATGGGCATATTATTATTAATCTCTTCAGATAGGTTTCTTGTTGACAGACTGCTGATGGTTAAACTGGAACAATTGTTTATCTGACCAAATTCAGGCTCCATGCCACTTGGATATCTTTTTGAAGAGAGGTTCCATGTTTGATTTTGCTTTACATTTCTATATAATTGAGGTTATGGCACTGACTAACATGATGATGTTCTTGAGGAAAAGAAGAAGAATGTGATTGAACTTGACAATTTGATGGGGAAATAGCCATAACACAATATGAAATTACTTTGGCATGTTGTGCAGATCGGAGCAATTTTCATGTTGCTTGTCCAGTTTGATAACCCTTTTGTATTGAGACGGAATGAGATACACGAAAGAGAATGTTTTAACAAGAGGTTGCAGCAAGTCGGGGATCTGTTGAAGTCTTCATTCAAAGTTTGTATGGACTTTCTGAGTTTGTGACTTTGGAATAAAAAATAATGAGTTCATTTGCGACAGGATTGTCATTGGCATTAGGGACCAAGTATTGTTCCAGAGACTGCAGTTGTTACCTGATCGTGACTTGGAAACAGCTACACTTATGGCACGGTGGTCAGAGATGATAAAAGTTAGCTTTCCAATCTTGGGGGAATGCCTAAACTGGATGAAGTTAGAGCAACAGTGTCCATCACATGTGATGAGAATGAAAAGCCATGGGCGCTCGATCCACTGGTTGGTGGCAGCCTTTTAACATTAAAATTAGATTCAGGTGCCAACACAACGATTATGCCAGAGAAGGTATTTGACCAACTGGATAACAACCACAGTTGAGACCACCTTAATGGATTCTGAAGGGTCTAGGTATGACATAAGTCAACAAAGGAGAGTTCACAGCAGAGACAACTTGGCATGTAACTACTTACCATTATAACATTTGTGTTGTGAGAAATTTCCAGCACAAAAAATGTCCTTGGTCGGGGAGTGTTCAGGTGGGTCTAATCAAGTGACCAGAAGTGAACTCTATTACGGAAAAATATATGGCTGTGTTTGGCAACATTGGTTTGTTACGGTGTGAGCCTGTGGAAATCAAGCTCAAACCAGGTGCTATGCCACACATATGTGGTATAAGTACAAGAAGGAGAGAACTATTGGCTATGGGGCTTCTACCAAAAGTAGAGAGAGAGAGTAGAAGGCAGGAGTGTGTCGATGCAGGAGTTGATCTATGACATGATGAGCCAAAAAGGTGACACAGCCTACAGAGTTGTGTGCAACCATGGTCTCAGTGGTCAAGAAGAATGGCAAAATATGGATATGCATGGATTTGAAGAAACTAAATCTTGCAGTCCAGTAGGAGAAACTTGTTCTGCCATCATTTGATGACATCATTCCTCAATTAGGAGGAGCTAAATTCTTCTCAAACTTAATGCCTTGAGTGGATTGCATCAGATTCCACCCATACAGTCGCCTGCTCACAATGTTCATAACGCCGGATCTGCTATGAACACATTCCCTTTGGGATACCATTTCAGAGGAAGGTGATAGAGGTCATGAGAGATCAAGTAGGGAGCAAAGCTGTTAAGGATGACATTTTCTCTGGGGTCACTCAGTCAAGGAGCACAATTATTTTCATTGAAGCAAGAAATCTGGGCTCAAGTCCGGAACAAGTCAAAGTATGAAATCAGGAAGAAACCTCTCAACTTTGTGGGAAACAAGATAAGTGCTAAAGGGGGTAGAGCCAGATCTGGAGAAACCAGGGCAATTGCAGATCTCAAGTCACCAAGTGACATCAATCGATATCAGAGCCAGTCCTGCAATTCTATGATGTCAAGAAGCCTACAGTGGTAAGTGCTGATGCTAGCGGTTATGGACTTGGGGCTACCTGTGGTATTTGCTTCACGTATGCTAACTTCTGCTGAAAAAGAAAAAGGGGATGTACAGATTGAAAAAGAATTAAACAATTCTCAAGGTATATGGTTGAACTAGATTCTTTCTACCTGATAATGGACCACAAGCCATTGGTGCCACTCATAAACAAGCAGGATCAAGAAGCCCAATTCAGTCTATTGATGAAGCAGTCATTGAGTTATAGGATGAAGTAGAAGCTTCGTCGAAATAGTAACGTAGAATCGTCCGATATCAGAGAACCATATTAAAGGAGATTCAGCAAGGTACAAAAAGGGACCCTACACTTTAGGTAGTGATGACAATGACGTGAGATGGATGGCCATTAAGCTCCAATAGTGTACCACCTCAAGCTAGAGATTACTTTACTTATCATGCCAAACTTTCTCTGTCTAGGAACATACTAACATTCTGGGACACACTGGTTATTCCTGAATTCCTGAGAGTTGAGATAAATACAAAAATTCATGAGGGACTTAACAAGTCCAAGTGAATGAGTGGCAGTATGTGTTTGTTGTTAACAGGAACATACAGGAGAAAACAGAATCATGTTCTTTAATAATAATAATATAATAATAGGCCATTTATATAGCACCTTTCCACATCACAGGGATATGCTCAAAGCGCTTCCTGAGCTCAAGTTAAAACTATATACAGCTGGCAGTACAGATGATTGGAAGTCACTTGTAGCGGAGAAATAAATGAGTCTTTAGTCGTGTTTTGAATGTACGTAGGGAAGGAGATGATTTTAACTGGATAGGGAGAAAGTTCCACAGAGAAGCTGCTGCATATGAAAAGGTTCTTGAGCCAAATGATTTTAGATTGCAGCTCGGGACAGCAAGTAACACTTGTTGTGATGAGCGCAGAGTTCTTTCTGGAGAGTAATGTGTTAGAAGGTCTTGAAGGTAGGAAGGTCCTGAGTTGTAGAAAGACTGATAGGTGAGGCACAGAATCTTGAAATCAATCCTTTCACGAATACGGAGCCAGTGTAGAGAGTTTAGAATGGGAGAGATGTGACAGCGAGGACTGGTGAGAGTGATGATGCATGCAGCTTTGTTCTGGATTTTCTGAAGACGATTGAGTTGAGACGAAGAGATGCCAAACAGTAAACTGTTGCAGTAATCCAGGCGGGATAAAATCAGTGTCCGCACAAGGGTGGCAGTGGCTTCTTTTGTTAGGACTTTGCGGATGCTGCCGATGTTCTTCAGATGGTAGTGGCAGGTCTTTACTAGATGATTTATTTGCTTGTCCATGCTGAGGTTTGAGTCCAAAAGAACGCCAAGGTTTTTCACAAGAGGAGAAAAAGGAATCAAAGATTGCCCAACGGAAATATCTTTGATGATAAGGTTTCGTTGTCTTGAGATTGTGGAGATGACTATTTTTTCTGTTTTATAGTCATTAAGTTTCAGCTTGTTAGCAGACATCCAGGATCTTGTGCTGGAGAGGCATGCTTCAAGGTTGGACTTGCATTCCATAAGTCCGTCAACTTAACGTTTGGCACCCTGTTTTTCACAATTTACATGAAACTCCTGAATATTTTAAAATGCTACTCTGTTCATATGGTAATTGTATACTGTGACCTAACAAGATATCGATTTTAGTAATTCTAAAACGATTATGAAAGATTTTCCCTTTAAACCTGTCATTTAATAATTGTAAAACTGTGGAGAGTTTTACGAGGGGTTAACGCACGTGATGGAAAAGCCAACAACATTGTAAAATGTGTGTCAGCGTGATATGTACATGCACGGGTATTTACATTAGCACGCTCAAGTGATGTCAAAGATCGTCAACACACAGGTTGTGGTAAAAACGATGTGCAAAGATGCCGGTAAATCATCAAAAGAGTTTACAACTTTTTCAAGCGCAAGGCAAAACGAAAAAAAACCCTCTTTTTTCAATTGAGTGTTTCTCCAAAAGACACTTAATGCCACCAAGATCTGCAAAAGAACATAGCAAAGAGTTATCTCCCATGACACTATTTCAGAGACTGACGATGACATGGCAGTTAAATCGGGGACCGTCTCTAAACATGCAAAGAAAAGATCGCTTGATGAATTCAATAGAAAGGTTGTGAGGGACGTCATGTGTCGGTTAAATCGATCCAGTGAGTCCATATCGTCAAGCAAACTGAAGAAAATATTGTTCAAAAGAAGACCATGACATCAATGTATCAAAGCATACCATATGCAAGCTGTTGCACAAATTTGGATCTTGATACAAGAGATTGAGCAACCAGCATTTAAAGACTTCAATAAATCTACTTGCTTAAAATGGATTTGTGATGATTATACAGTCCCTTTAGATTTGCTTGCAGGCATAACAACGTAAACAAGATGCACGTGTGTCACACCATGTTGTTTGCTGTTCCATCGTATCATTTTACTCCCTTGTATAACTACTTTATTTTTCATATCTTTATAAGATGGCTTCTTAAGAAGAAGCTTTAATAATTGACATAAAATTATGAAATTTAAACCTTAGATAGGTCATAAGATATAAAGAGCCAGGGGTGGAAATAACCCATTGCCCGATGCCCGAGTCCAGTGTTTTTGTCTGTCGGGCAAGCATATTTGTATATCACACTGTACCGGTGTCCAGTTGACTTTCCAATGTTAATTATGTTGTTTATTTTAAAAAATCAACAAGAAAATCGGCCAGTTTAGTGGAAAAATTATCAGGGCAAGTGATTTTACTTGTGCCACTGTACCGGAGTACACTAGCAATTTTAAAGTTATTTCCAGCCCTGAGAGGGTATGCCTAAAAACATTTTGAAGGCATTTTTGGTTAAAAGGTAAATTGTGAAAAACAGGGTGTCAAAAGTTCAGTTGACGGACTATAGCTGAATATGTTCTGAGGACTTAAAACTGTCAAACAATTGGCTGTTGTCCGCATAGCAATGATGAGGCACATGATAAGCAGACATTAGTTTTCCGAGCGGTTGAGTATACAGGGAGAAAAGAATTGGTCCAAGAACTGATCACTGGGGAACTCCACAGGTTAGGGTGTGACTGGATGATGAAGATGTTCCGATGTGAATGGACTGGGTTCTGTCTGAAAGGTAGGATCTTAGCCAGTCAAGAACTGTATTAGTCAAACTAAATTCTTTCAGCAAATGCTCAAGAAGAATTTCATGGTTAATTGTGTCAAAAGCCGCAGATAAATCCAGGAGGACAAGCAAAGCAGATTCACCATGGTCGACTGCAGATCTGACAGAGTTCAAGACATAATTTAGAGCAGTTTCTGTGCTGTGAGCCTGCCTGTAGGCAGATTGGTAACAATCAGTCAAGTTATGCTGAGAAAGATGATCCGAGAGTTGTTGTTTGACTACTTTTTCCAGAACTTTAGACATGAACATCAAATTTGAGACAGGACGATAGTTTTTTAGGCACTGAGAGTCAAGCGTGGTTTTCTTGATGAGTGGTTTGACTACAGCTCGCTTAAAGAATGATGGTACACAACCCAATGATAAATTTAGGTTGATAATCTTGGTAATGATTGGCAGAATGACATTCAGTATTTTCAAAAGGAATTTTGTCGGGATAGGATCAAGCTCACATGAAGTTGGTTTTGACGAAAGCATTATTTTCTTGACCTCAGATTCTGTTACTGGATGGAATGAACTGAGCTGGGTACCAATGGGCTCCCCGTATACAACGTCATCACAAGAAGAATCACCTCGTAGTTTTGTGATCTTCTCATTGAAGAAGGTGTTGAAATCCTCTGCCAATGTCTTTTCCTCGCCATGAGGAAGTAAGACTTCCTTAGACTTTCCAAGGATCTTGTGGAGAGAGCTGTTTGTTTGGCTGTATGGTCTGGTATCTACTTCTTTCTTCATGGTTTCACTAATGACACTACTGTCTGCAGACTTGTGTATCTCTTGTTTTAGTGGTGAATGGCTACCGGTTCTATCTTCTGTATTGATACCTTTGTCATGACTTGGTCTCATTATTTGGGACCTACAAGTACTTGCTACACTTGAATTTTCTAAATTTTCTAAATCCTTTGTTCTAGCTTATGCTATTGCCATTTCTCTTTTTAGGTACATCCTCTCTTCTTCCATTTTAAGTTTCATCTTGGAGATTTCTAAATCCTGCAATTTCTTCAAAGCCTCTATTTTAACCAAGACTTCAGCTTTTTTTGCTCCTCTCTAATGTAAGCAGCTGTCACTGAAGTAACCTGTGATAAACTAGTTTTATCTGACTTTGTCTGGGACACACTATCATTGGGTCCAATTCTTCTTGTATTGTTGACCAGTTTTCTAGCTCCGTTCTCAATAAAACTGTCAACTTGAGCTTTTAAGAGCATCAACTCATTTCTTTTGCTATCAGTTTTATCATTATACTCTTGTCTTTCTTGTTCATTTGCTAGCCTGAAATATTCCTCTTCATCACAAAACAATTCCTCAAATACAAGAAGAAAGTTACTGTATTCAGTTCTGACGACTTCATAATCTGCACCCTCTGATATAAGTTCATTCACACACTTCAAATTGTTCATAACTTTCCTCAAAGTCAGTTTCAAGTAATCATATTTCACCTTCTTTTGATATTCTAAACCTGTGTCAGTAAATTTTTGCTGACGTTTTGGTCTAACACTTTCAAGATAGCTCATGTTGAGTTATGGCTTGTTTTCCGCATTCAAAATTTATCCTCTTCTAGTATTCAATTCAAGAAAGTCATAATCATATTAATGTCAATGAAATGTAGTTTCCAAATCCTTTGCTCCTCTCTAATGAGTCTATACTCAATTCAAATTCAATTCAACTTAAAAGTCAAATGTCATGCACTTCTTCAACAAAAAATGCCAATACCTTCAATACAGTTGACTTGACTTTTATTCTTCATCAGTGCTTGAATGATTGACATTAATATATATGATGATGCAGGTCCTCAAATCCTTAAACATATAGAGCCAACACTCCAAATCCAAGTCCACAACTAACACCATTACATGGAGTCCCTCTGACCATGTGCTCACATCTCTAGTCCTGTCTCAACTCCTAGAATTACTTCCCTTGGCCCCTGGCTGGAGCTAACTGTCCCAAAATGTAGACCAATTTAGTTTCGCACAAAAATTAAAGTTTTGACATAAAAATAATTCCAACTCATAATTTTGGCCATAACATACCAGCCCCTAAATTGCATCATTACCCAAATGGAAGCAATTACACATGATAAAAACCAAAAATGGTCAAAATTTAAATGAAACCTTTTGCATGAAATTCCCACAAAATTAAATAAATACTTCTGGAGAAGTTGAAGTTTGATATTAAAACCTTAAACCGTAAACTTCCGACAAATTTGCTGAATAGCGATAAAATGTGTAAAAGAAAACCTTTCTGTATGCAAAGCAATATATAAAATAAAATGAAAAACTTCTTTCAGATTTTTAAGTTCATGTCAGTTCATCAGATATCTTCGGTCTTGAAATGGTGATATACAACATTAATAATTAAAGTTCACCACATTTACTGAAGACCAGGGGAGACAATCTTGTCTTCAGTCATTTTCTAGCAGCATGCACAGCTTATGCACTGGTCGAACGTATTCGCCTGACCGAGTTTTAACTCGAACAGCACGAACAAGCCCTTTCCTATCAGACATAACATCTAGGACCCGGGCCATAGCCCAGGAGTTCCTTGGAGTGTTATCAACTATGAGCACAACATCTCCGACTTGTACATTTCTTTTCAGAAAACACCACTTCTGTCTCTGATTTAACAGTACTATATACTCTTTCTGCCACCTTTTCCAAAATATGTCTGAAAGGTACTTGATTTGCTTCCAGCGACGTTTCCCATAACTGTCATCTTTGATAAAGATACCAGGTGGAAAGCTTTCACCAGGTCTAAGCAGCAGGAGGTGATTTGGAGTTAAAGGGGTCAGGTCACTGGGATCTGATGATAATTCTGTAACTGGGCGATTGTTGAGAACTGCTTCGATCTCACAAAACAGAGTTTGTAGCCCTTCATCATCCAAATGAATAGTTTGCTCTTGCATGAGAGAATAAAGAATCTTTCTTACTGATCTAATGAGCCTCTCCCAAATTCCACCGAAATGTGAACCACTAGGTGGGTTGAAGCGCCATTCAATGTGCTTTTGTTGGAGTTCTTTTGTGATTTTGTGTCAATTCCAATTCTGAATTTCCAGTTTTAATTCCTTCTGAGAGCCAACTAAGTTGGTTCCATTGTCTGAGTAAATGGATTTCACATGGCCTTGTCTCGCAGTAAAGCGGCGAATAGCATTTATACATGAATCTGTGTCGAGGCTGTGCGCCACTTCCAAGTGGACAGCCCTTATGGCTAAACAGGTGAAAACTACACTATAACGTTTGACACGGACTCTCCCACGTTTCACTAATATTGGTCCGAAGAAATCCATTCCTGTGTTGGTAAATGGCGGTTCATCAGTTGACAATCTTCTTTGCGGCAAGTCACCCATCTTCTGTCCCAGAGTTTGAGCCTGATATTTCCTGCATGTTACGTATTTAGACAGGACAGTTTTGATTACATTTCCTGCTCCTACAATCCAAAACTTTTGACGAAGTTCAGACAGCATTGTGTTTTTCCCTAAATGTCCAACCCTCTTGTGAACATCTCTCATGATGACTTCAGTGATAGGAGAGTTCTTTGGCAGTATGATAGGATGTTTAGCATCATAAGAAAGTTCTGCTTTGTCAATTCGACCTCCAACTCGAAGTATGCCTCTTGAAAGAATGGGATCAAGTTTGCGCAGGGATGAATAGTGCTTAATTTGTCTGGAATTCCGTTTCTGCTGCAGATCACATATTTCAGCTGAATAATGTTTTGACTGCACATATTGTACAATGGACTCTTCTGCTTCATCTATCATCTTGTTTGACAGTTCTTTCGCAACTCTTGTTTTAATCTTCATTTTTTGTGACTGTTCATCTTTCTTTTTCTTGTTCTTTTCTTGGAAATCTGTAACTGTTTTTTTTTTTATCTTCACTCGTCGCATAAGTTCTTCTTTCACCGCAAGAATCCATGCAACAGATCTCTTTAAGTTCATCCAGTCTGAAAAATGGAGGAATAGTTTGTCTATCACATCACACGTTTCAGTCATTGTGCTATTGACATAGCACTGAACTTCTGGATCATCACTCCCAATTTTCAAGTCCTCTTGATCTTGGTTTCCAGTTTTGATTGGAGTCTGTAGAATTTCTGGTCCATTCCACCAAATACTTGAGTTTATCAGTCTCTTCATCTTGATACCTCTTGACGCCATGTCTGCTGGGTTAGACTTTGAGTCTATGTAGTTCCACTGTTCAACATCTGTAGCTTCTCTGATCAACCCAACCCTGTTTGCAACAAAAGTGTGAAATCTGGTAGTTTCATTACTTATGTACCGTATAACGGACATGCTGTCGGTCCAAAAGTAGACATGTTGCAGTGGATATTCAAGTTCTCTTGTCAGCACTTTGCTTAGTCGTACAGATAGAACTGCAGCTGTGAGCTCGAGTCGTGGAATTGTGATCTTTTTCAGAGGAACCACTCTTGACTTTCCAAGAACTAGGGCGCAATGGATTTCATCTTGACTGTTTGTGATGCAAATATAGGCAGCGACACCGTAGCCTGCATCACTGGTATCAGAAAACATGTGTAGATCACAAGCGCCAACTTCTCCAAAATCAGGTGGTTTGTAACATCTTGGGATTTTAAGTTCACTTACTAACTTTAGATCTTCAATCCAAGCTTGCCCCTTCCTTTTCATTTTGTCACCAATGTCGTCGTCCCAGTTGATATTCAATCTGCATAGGTTTTGCAGCAGTATTCTTGAAGTTAACGTAAATGGTGCTAACAATCCAAGAGGGTCGAAGACAGAGCTTGCTACAGACAGAATACCTCTTTTTGTTTCTGGCTTGGGTTTGATGTTCACATCAAATCTGATTGTATCTTCTTCGACATTCCAATGAACACCAAGTGCTCGTTCAGATGGAAGTTGGTCTTTGTCAAGGTTTAGGTCCATGGCACCTTTAGCACGCTCTTTGATGGGTACTGAGTTCATGACACTATGGCTGTTACTAATCCACTTGTTCAAATGAAAGCCTCCATTAGAACATAGTCGAGTTACTTCTTGGATAAGTGCTTTTGCCTTCTCATCTGTTGACGTTGACTTTAGGAAATCGTCCACATAGAAGTTTTTCTGTATCAGGTCTGTGACTTCTTCTGGAAAGGAAGGTTCATTGTCAACAGCAGTTTGTCTGAGAGCTATGTTCGCACAGGTCGGTGAGGAAATGGCTCCAAACAAGTGAACAGTCATGCGGTAGGTCAAGGGATCTTTTGACAAGTCGCCACCAGGCCACCAGGAAATCTTGATCATCTTTAGGACCCTTCACCTGGTAATACATTGCCTCTATATCCCCCATTATGGCAACTCTTTCTTTTCTAAACCTCAACAGTATACCAAGCAGACTGTTGGTTAGGTCAGGTCTTTGTAATAGCTGGTTGTTCAGAGAGATGCCCTGGTGTAATGCGGAGCAATCAAATACTACTCGGATCTTTTGCTTCTGGCGATGGTAGACGCCATGGTGTGGAATGTACCATTCTCGTCCGTCACCTCTGTAAAACTCATTGCTTGGCACCTGTTCCGCATAACCCTTGTCGATAATTTTGGTCATGAAATTTGTGTAGTCGGAATGAAAGTCTGCATCCTTCTTCATCTTACTCTTTAGATTTCAAAGGCGTTGTAGTGCTTGACTTAAGTTGTTTGGTAACTTGACGTTGTCACTTCTAAAAGGTAATCCAATCGTGTAATGTCCAACTTTGAAATCTAATGACTGTGTCACCTTGTTGAGGAACATCAAATCTTCCTGTGAATGTTCTCTTCTATCATCTATTGTCCGTTCCGGGAAATCATAATTCATCAAGTCTTTCAACATCTTGTTGATACTTTTCATTTCTTCTTCTTCTGTTACAGCAGCTACTTCTATTCTGTTGGCATATTGCATGTTGTCGACATCAGTCACAGAATCTCGAAGAAGGTTCCATACTACCCAGCCAAGGATTGTCTTTGTTGCATGTGGTGCATTGATTGGTCCTGTTCTTACTTCTTGGGTGTGTAGGCGCTTGGTACATTGTTGCCGATCAATAATTCTATTTCCATTTTCTTCTTGCTTAAGTTGATGTCAGATAGGTGTGGCCATTTTGAAACATCATCTTGTTGTGGAATGTGGTTTCTTGATACAGGTAACTTTTCCTTGGAATAAACCTTAGGTAACTCAATTGTAGATTTCATTTCCAGGTCACAGACTGTAAGACCGCTGATTTCATATGTCGACATAATGTGGGGCTTACCCATAGTTTCGAGAGATATCATCTTCTTTCTTCCTTCACAACCTAGCCTTTTCATCAGTGCCTCTGTGCAAAAGCATGCGCTACTCCCAGGATCGAGGAATGCATAAGTCTCAATGTACTTCAAACTGTCCTTGTATCTCACCTTGACTGGGATAATAGCCATAGTGCACTGTACTTTACCAGCCCCTGTGTCATCTTCCTGTGTGTGAAGATCGGCGCAAGGACTCAATGGACTTTTGTTGTCTCCGACCTGCCTTGTCACAACCTTGTCCTGCCTGTCAACCTTTTCATCTATCTTGTCCTTGTGAAGAATGCTTAGGTGTTGACCCTTACAACTCTTACATTGTGCAGCTTCCTTCTGGGGGCAAGACTTACTGACATGTCCATGCCTCAAGCACCTGAAGCAAAGACCTTTGTTCCTCAGTATGTTGATCTTGGCGATATGTTGTAGAGATCTCCACTGTTCACACCTTTCAACACCATGTTGGTTTGACTGGCAGGTTTACACGGTGCAAGATAAGCTTGTGCTCTTGTCAGAGACTAACTTTTCACTCTGACTGTACTGCTTGGTGGGAAGATCAGTAGCAAATGAGATTTGCTTGTCTTTATATACTAGATTCTTATTGCTGTGGCAATTTGTGTTCAATCCTTAGTGCCAACTTGCCATAGATTGGGTCGTTTGCTTTTCTGGCTTCCAGCTTGACAAAGTCTACATGGTGATGAAATCTTATCAGCTGTTTTTCACTTCTTCGTCTCTCCACATAGCCTCTCCACTTGTCATGATAGTAGTAAGGCAGCTTCATGACTAGCCTTTTGATATTGTCGGGGTATTCTAACACCTTCATAGCTTCAATGCTTTCTACTGCGTTCATGCATTCTGTGAGGAAAATTGAAAATTCGTCAAGCGCTTTTACGCTGTCATTCTTGATGGGGTTCCAGGCTAGAGCCTTCTTGATGAACGCTGATGCAATTGTTTCTGTATCGCCATAGCGACTTTCTAGTTCTCTCATCGCAGCTTTATAGCCTCTTCGTGAGTCCAAGTAGCTAAAGCTAGATACAATTTTGTGAGCTTCCCCAGTTGTAAACTGTTCTAAGAAGTTCATAGTTTCATCTGTATCTTCTGCATAAGCAATTACCTTTGTCTTGAATTGATGAATAAATTTGTTGTACTCCAACGGATTACCGCTGAACTTGATGATTTCTGGAACTGGTTTACGGAGCTGATTGACGACGCTTGAGATTGCTTCCTCAGGATTCACAGAGTGCTGTTTTGGGGTTGGTCTACTAGGTGTTTGTGTCTCCGCTGTGACAAATTGCTGTGGTTGACGCATTTCATGTGGATGTGGATTAGTTTCATAGTTAAACTCTTCCCACTCTGACTTTATCCTCCTGTTTAGGTTGAGAGTGTCTCTCATGTAACCTCCTTGAAAACATGGCTGTTCCTCTCTTCATAGAATCTATCTCTTCTATTGTCTCTATAGTGCTTATAATTAACCTCCCTGTGACTTGGGGTCTGTTCAGTGAAGCACTGTTTTCTAAACATGCCTTGTGTTAATCGCAGTCTCTCATCAACTGTTTGTTTACTGTCCTCTTCATGTATGTATGGTCTGGTATCTACTTCTTTCTTCATGGTTTCACTAATGACACTACTGTCTGCAGACTTGTGTATCTCTTGTTTTAGTGGTGAATGGCTACCGGTTCTATCTTCTGTATTGATACCTTTGTCATGACTTGGTCTCATTATTTGGGACCTACAAGTACTTGCTACACTTGAATTTTCTAAATTTTCTAAATCCTTTGTTCTAGCTTATGCTATTGCCATTTCTCTTTTTAGGTACATCCTCTCTTCTTCCATTTTAAGTTTCATCTTGGAGATTTCTAAATCCTGCAATTTCTTCAAAGCCTCTATTTTAACCAAGACTTCAGCTTTTTTTTGCTCCTCTCTAATGCGAGCAGCTGTCACTGAAGTAACCTGTGATCAACTAGTTTTATCTGACTTTGTCTGGGACACACTATCATGGGGTCCAATTCTTCTTGTATTGTTGACCAGTTTTCTAGCTCCGTTCTCAATAAAACTGTCAACTTGAGCTTTTAAGAGCATCAACTCATTTCTTTTGCTATCAGTTTTATCATTATACTCTTGTCTTTCTTGTTCATTTGCTAGCCTGAAATATTCCTTTTCATCACAAAACAATTCCTCAAATACAAGAAGAAAGTTACTGTATTCAGTTCTGACGACTTCATAATCTGCACCCTCTGATATAAGTTCATTCACACACTTCAAATTGTTCATAACTTTCCTCAAAGTCAGTTTCAAGTTATCATATTTCACCTCCTTTTGATATTCTAAACCTGTGTCAGTAAATTTTTGCTGACGTTTTGGTCTAACACTTTCAAGGTAGCTCATGTTGAGTTATGGCTTGTTTTCCGCATTCAAAATTTATCCTCTTCTAGTATTCAATTCAAGAAAGTCATAATCATATTAATGTCAATGAAATGTAGTTTCCAAATCCTTTGCTCCTCTCTATTGAGTCTATACTCAATTCAAATTCAATTCAACTTCAAAGTCAAATGTCATGCACTTCTTCAACAAAAAATGCCAATACCTTCAATACAGTTGACTTGACTTTTATTTTTCATCAGTCCTTGAATGATTGACATTAATATATATGATGATGCAGGTCCTCAAATCCTTAAACATATAGAGCCAACACTCCAAATCCAAGTCCACAACTAACACCATTACATGGAGTCCCTCTGACCATGTGCTCACATCTCTAGTCCTGTCTCAACTCCTAGAATTACTTCCCTTGGCCCCTGGCTGGAGCTAACTGTCCCAAAATGTAGACCAATTTAGTTTCGCACAAAAATTAAAGTTTTGACATAAAAATAATTCCAACTCATAATTTTGGCCATAACAGATGTAATGAGCGTGAGCATTTCTGATTTCTTTGGCAACATTGTTACGGGCACATTTGTACAATTGTCTATGGATCTCCAAGCCAGAGATGCGCCATGTGCGCTCAGCAAAGTGTCTCTTCCTTTTTGCCTCACGGACTTGATCGCTGTACCACGGTGATGCTTCATGATTACTTAACGGATCAGATAACTCGTTAACGTCATCAGATGTGTTAGAAAACAGACCTGAATTGCTCAGATCATGAGAGAATATGCCAATGTCAATTTTCTTCAGGTTGCGAGCTGTGATGAACTCAGTATTTGGAGTGGGTCTTTGGAAATTCAGAAGGAAGGAGATCATGAAATGATCGGATATCTGCGAATCATTGACTTCTAGGTCTGTTACCAGATCATCAGATCCTGAGAGAACCCAGTCAAGCACATGACCCAAGCAATATGTGGAACAGTTGACATGTTGTTTGAGGCTGTGGGATTCCAGTACGTTGAGCACTTGCTTAGTTAAGGAATAATGTTTGACATCATTATGGACATTAAAGTCACCCATGATTACACAGGATCCAAGTTTGGGACTTAGTAAGTCACAGAGTGAATACAAGTCATCGCAGAAGTTTGAGTTAGTGACGTTATTCACTTTTGATGGTGGGGGCCTATAGAGACACACAATTTTAAAAGATTTTTTACCACAAGTGACAGTGACAAGCAAATATTAAAATGAAGCAAAGTCAGTATGTAGGTTTGACTTTTCAATAATCAAATCCTTCCTGTAGATCAGTGCATCACCACCTCCTCTCCTGTTTGGTCTAGGTACATTAAACAGTTTGTAGCCTGGTGGGGTAATTTCATGGCATTTTGACTCATCACCGACGGCAGCTAGCCAAGTTTCAGTGAGAAAGAGCAAATCGATGTCATGATCCAACATATAGTCGTATATTTCAACTGGTGTTTTTTTTTGCAAGATTGGGAATAAAATAGATGAACTTTAATCAAATCAGAAGGTTTTGAATTACCACTTGACTGAATTCCAGGGACATGGATTGAAAGCCGGTTCATTGACTTATCCAAATTACTGAACACAGCACTTGTTGATTGATTGTTCTTTTGTTTGCGTCGTCCACCTCGGCTACCCCTCGTAGAGGGGCTGATACCCAGGTGCTTGATTAGTTGATATACATCAGGGTCAATCTTTCTGTCAGCGACACAGACCAACACAGAAAAAAAGAACCCTTGAAATCAGATGTTCCAGAAAGACCATGACAAAGAGTTGCTGCAAGTTTGGGTGTAGCTGTAAAAAAGATTTGGTTCCCCCATAGTAAAAGTTCCGGCGGAACTTTTCATTCCAACATTTGTTCCTGTAATAGTGCATGCGGAACAATTATTTCGTTCCGCACACACAGAATTTATTCCGGGTAAAGAGGAACTTCCACACACATCATAAAGTGTCTAAAAGAGGGTTTTGTTTGTTGGGGTGGTCTTAAAAATTTGGGCGTGGGGGGAACGGAAAGGAAAAAAAGATTTTCCTACGGTATTTGTTCCATATGGAACAAATCATGTGGCTATCAAGAAGCAATTATCATGTGTGAAAGTTACTTAATTTTTTTTATGAAAATACATTGTAGATTCCCCAGAATGCGAACTGATGATTATAAATGAATCTTGTGTTAAAAAGAGTTCAGTTATTATGTAACCAAGTTACCTTCATTAATCAGGTTACAGTCAGTAGCCAGGTTACAGTCAACATGTAACCAAGTTACAGTCAGTCAGTAGCCAGGTTACAGTCATTATGTGACCAAGTTACAGTTGGTCAGTAGCCAGGTTACAGTCAACATGTTACCAAGTTACAGTTAGTCAGTAGCCAGGTTACAGTCAACATGTTACCAAGTTAGTCAGTAGCCAGGTTACAGTCAAAATGTAACCAATTAACAGTCAGTCAGTAGCCGGATTACAGTCAACATGTAACCAAGTTACAGTTAGTCGGTAGCCAGGTTACAGTCACTATGTAACCAAGTTACAGTCGGTCAGTAGCCAGGTTAGTGAACATGTAACCAAGTTACAGTTAGTCAGTAGCCAGATTACAGTCGACATGTAACCAAGTTACAGTCAGTAGCCAGGTTACAGTCGACATGTAACAAAGTTACAGTCAGTAGCCTGGTTACAGTCGACATGTAACCAAGTTACAGTCAGTAGCCAGGTAACAGTCGACATGTAACCAAGCTACAGTCAGTAGCCAGGTTACAGTCGACATGTAACCAAGTTACAGTCAGTAGCCAGGTTACAGTCGATATGTAACCAAGTTACAGTCAGTAGTCAGGTTACAGTCAACATGTAACCTGGTTACAGTCAGCATGTAACCAAGTTACAGTTAGTAGCCATGTTACAGTCAACATGTAACCAGGTGACAGTCAACATGTAACCAAGTTACAGTCAGTAGCCTGGTTACAGTCAGCATCTAACCAAGTTAGTTAGTAGCCAGGTTACAGTCAACATGTAACCAAGTTACAGTCAGTAGCCAGGTTACAGTCGACATGTTACCAAGTTACAGTCAGTAGCCAGGTTACAGTCAACATGTAACCAAGTTACAGTCAGTAGCCAGGTAACAGTCGACATGTAACCAAGTTACAGTCAGTAGCCAGGTTACAGTCGACATGTAACCAAGTTACAGTCAGTAGCCAGGTTACAGTCGATATGTAACCAAGTTAGTCAGTAGTCAGGTTACAGTCAACATGTAACCAGGTTACAGTCAACATGTAACCTGGTTACAGTCAGCATGTAACCAAGTTACAGTTAGTAGCCATGTTACAGTCAACATGTAACCAGGTGACAGTCAACATGTAACCAAGTTACAGTCAGTAGCCTGGTTACAGTCAGCATCTAACCAAGTTAGTTAGTAGCCAGGTTACAGTCAACATGTAACCAACTTACAGTCAGTAGCCTGGTTACAGTCAGCATGTAACCAAGTTACAGTTAGTAGCCAGGTTACAGTCAACATGTAACCAGGTGACAGTCAACATGTAACCAAGTTACAGTAAGTAGCCTGGTTACAGTCAGCATGTAACCAAGTTACAGTTAGTAGCCAGGTTACAGTCAACATGTTACCAAGTTGAAGTTAGTAGACATCCCGGATGTTGACAAATTGGAGGGTCCATTTTGCATTCAATAATGACTGGAATAGGTTAGGCCTACGGTATTTGTTCCTGTTCGATGGAATATTTGCCGTATGTGCGGAATTTTTATTCGTGTCATCCATTCTCAATTTCACGGCATTTATTCCGAACCGGAACATGTAACCTGGTTACAGTCAGCATGTAACCAAGTTACAGTTAGTAGCCATGTTACAGTCAACATGTAACCAGGTGACAGTCAACATGTAACCAAGTTACAGTCAGTAGCCTGGTTACAGTCAGCATCTAACCAAGTTAGTTAGTAGCCAGGTTACAGTCAACATGTAACCAAGTTACAGTCAGTAGCCAGGTTACAGTCGACATGTTACCAAGTTACAGTCAGTAGCCAGGTTACAGTCAACATGTAACCAGGTTACAGTCAACATGTAACCAAGTTACAGTAAGTAGCCTGGTTACAGTCAGCATGCAACCAAGTTACAGTTAGTAGCCAGGTTACAGTCAACATGTAACCAGGTGACAGTCAACATGTAACCAAGTTACAGTCAGTAGCCTGGTTACAGTCAGCATGTAACCAAGTTACAGTTAGTAGCCAGGTTACAGTCAACATGTTACCAAGTTGAAGTTAGTAGACATCCCGGATGTTGACAAATTGGAGGGTCCATTTTGCATTCAATAATGACTGGAATAGGTTAGGCCTACGGTATTTGTTCCTGTTCGATGGAATATTTGCCGTATGTGCGGAATTTTTATTCGTGTCATCCATTCTCAATTTCACGGCATTTATTCCAAACCGGAACATTTACTACTCGGAACTAAATCATGTTTACATAGCAACATGGTGTGTTAGTATCAGAGTTAACCCATGTCAAGTCTCTTTGGCAGTTAACAGACAAAGAGGTTAATTTTCGGAGAGGTTTTTCTTGTGATGGATGAAATTTTGGAAGACTGAAACTAATCAATTATATTTTCAACATGAATTTTATGAACTAAAGAACCAATATACCTCTTACAATGGAAGTTACACAGAAGGGGAGAGGACATCAGCTAAAGCTACTACTAACAATTGTTATGCATCCATACAACTAACTGATAAAATATAACATATGTCATATACACTTTCTCAGTAAAGTACAAATTCTAGTACTTTTGGGTTAAGTCCCATCTGGGATTCGAACCCACACCCTTAGATTCAGGCACCTAATTGCCAGCACACAAAGTCAGCAGCCTAACCCGCTCAGCCACCGAAACTTCCACAAGTACTAGAATCCATACTTTACCAAGAAACCGTAATCTCAAACATAACATATGTTACATTTGACCACTTTCTAAAATGGCATTGAGTAATCATAACTGATAGAAGTTTTTATGCCAGAAGCTCAGGCATAATGTTAACACTGCAATGGAATGAAAATATTTCCCACTTTCTGCAAATCTATCTTGTTCTGCTGTAATCAAACTTGAAAACTGGAACAGCTGTTCTTAGCTGTAAGTTTAAGGTGTGGTCTCAATTTGTCCCTAGTTGAAAAAGATGTCATGTTTTCTTGTTGAGGTTACTTCAATTCTTTGAATTTCAGGTGTGAACATATCTTCTTAGGGGGGACAGTAATTTTACAGTACTTCACCCTAATCAAGGCCATGACCTCTGACTATCCCTATTGGTAGTCATATCCTACCAATACATGAAATAATACACTTTGTACATTGAAAAATTTGACTTAATTCTTTTGTTTTCAGAAAGCACTTTATAAAATGAGAATAAACTTACTGAGAAGGTCCTTGACTGTTTTAATAAGGGTGAAAAATCAATAGTCAAGTAGGTCATGTTGAGTGCTTCGTTAGTAGCTGCATCAGCCATTAGGTTTTTAATTGCCTGAAGAAAGGCGCGTGAGTCTAAAAAAATCATGAATTCCTTAGATTTAAACTGTTTGATTCATTTTACAGCAGTAGTATTATAATTATGGTTCTATTACAGGGTACCCTATGGGCTTATTTTGGCTTAATTCCTTTCCCAGTGTCCAGTCAAAAATAGTCATTTTCAAGCGGGAGACATCATTCGATGTACCGACTTGCTCGCTAGCCTAGACCCGTTAAACTCGCACTGTGGCTGTCAGCCGTCCTGACAGTGTGGTGGTAGAGCGTTGAACTGACGAGGGAATCCCTAGGCTAAATATAGAACTGGTCTCTCCCGTCTGTGTAAGTTATAAAAATCTGTATAGCACGACGTATTTCTTGACTCCTTTGTTTTTTTCTAGGCCTCAAAGTGCCGAATGGAGTTTCTTTTATAAGGGGGTCTTAGAAACTCCCAACGAGTCGAGGTCTAGACATAGCCATAAGTGTGGATACCATCGTTAGAAATCCATCGTTTGGTATCCATGGGCGACAGTGACGTCTTGTCGATTCTCAGTCCATATATCCTGTGTCCGTTGCTTCTCAACATGTTCATTTGGTGTTTGAACGTTTTATTCTTGAAGAGAGCCTGTTTGAAGAGGGTGTGCTTGATGTGTTGTTTCACCACGTACTTTTTCACACCCTTAGCCTTTTGGATTTCGTTGTTATCGGCTTTCTTGATGGAATACATTTAGGTCTTAACCCGACGTATTCCGCGATGGGTGTCCCAGCACATTCGTCTTTCATCTTGCCGAGGACCTATTTTTTGTCATGTGTAGCGCTGCCAAGTCATTATCGAATATTTTACTTCGATTGAATGCCGGGCTGGCTTTGAGTTTCCTGGCTATGAGATTTTCCTTTTCATGTGATCTAACTAGTTTTACGTTCCCCCCGTTTCCTTAAATTTTCCATGGTTTTGCGGAATACCGAGTTATTCATTAACTTATACAGGTTTTTCTCAAAGTCGTTCGTGGCCTTTTTTTCTCAGATCCATGTTCAACCGGATGTAAGGTTCCATCTAGGGACTTTGATCGAATTGCAGCACCCGATGTATTATGGTAAGCTTCATGCCCAGCAATAAGTACAGTTGCAGATTCCAATAGTGCACGACATATTTTTTCTTGTTCATCAAGTTTGGTACGAGTTTTTCCACCTGAGCCAGTGTGTTATCTCCCAACAATTCTCGCTGATAGTCGGACATCCAGTCTCGGTTCACAATTAATCATTCGGGAGCCAGCGGATAACTGTTGTGCAATTCGTGCAATTCCGCGGGGTACTCCAAATCCACTTTGAGGATGTAGCCTTTGTTCGAATCTGGAACAATGCTCATGATATCGATCTCATCTTCAAACCATTCGAATCCCCCCGGTGGGTAGATACTGACTCATAGCCCAGCCAACATAAGGCCAACAAAATCACTACGTTGGGCCAACTATGGGCCATGGTTTTGTGTGAATTTTCATTCGTTGGCCCAACAATCAGCCAACATGATGGGCCAATGTGGACCCGATGAGCATATCCAAGTGGGCCCATCGTCAGTTTGCCAACAATGGGCCAACCAAACTGGTGATTATGGGCCAACTATGGGCCAGCATACCAATGCTATCTGGGAGATGACGTAGGCTACGGACATTTGATGGTTGATAAATTTTAAGATGTTGTCGTTCTCCTTAGGCATGTCGATTCGAACAATGGTCTCTCCCACGCCTCGGCAATCCTCCCGGTGCGATTCCAGCAGGTCGGCTCGCGTGAAGCCGTGCAGGCACCGTTCGCAGAAATGTTTCTTTCTGGCGTGGTTCAATTGTTCGTACAACTTTTAATTGCCGTGTAGTGATACTGGTCGCCTTTTTCGACTAGGAATAAATTGATTCTGCGCACATCATCGGGCATGGAGCTGATTCGGTGCATGATCGTTGTATTGCCCTCGTGACCGAACATGTTGACGGCCGTCTTGTTTTGCTTTTCGAATCGCGTCCAGTAGGAGATGGGTGTGAGACGTTCTACACCCGTGAAGTCGAAACCCAGATGCCTCCATCGCTGGGGTAGCTGGAACGCCTGCATGGATTACCTTTCAGTTCATGTGAGGCAGCTATGACCGCCACCACCGCGCAATAATTATTAACATCATCCCCTTTGGGTTCGGGGTTGAGGATGGCGAGTTTATCTCTGAAATGCTTCAGCACCGGGAGGTACGATCCACCTTTGAGTGGTTTGTAATTCGCTATGTCGAGATAAACGGTGTTGACGGTATCCATCACCAATCCCGAACCTTGATGCGTCCATTTTTCCAACGATGCTTGTATTTTTTGGAATGAGGTGTTGATGGAGGATTCAATTGATTCTGGTTGGGCTAGGACTTCCTGCTTGCCTCTGAAAAAGGGTTCGATGTATTCCACGCTACCGTCCGACTGAGGTTTTTGGAGCGCCATTTTCATCATCAGTTGGAATTTGATACTTTTCAAATCATTTAATTCTTCATGAAGTTAACTGTCGATTAAGGGTTTGATTTTATCGGTATTGATATTAGAATCAATCCCCATGTTCCATCCTCGAAGATAGTTACCCACTGCGTGGTCTGTCGGCACGAATCGCATTTCGACCGGCTCGGTGTCCTCCAGCAAGGTGAGCAGTTGGGCTTTTCCCATACGAGAATAATGTTTCAGTCCGCGATTTTTCGCGAAAGTTTGGAGCTCTTTGACGGTGGGGGGCTTCACATGTGTCATGTTCAGCAAGGTCAGCAATTCAGCTTTCCTCATGCGAGAATAACCAGTCAGTCCACGACTTTTTGCGAGAGCTTTCAGTTCTCTGACAGTAGCTATGTTGTATACCATATGAATGTTGTTTCTCTAATTGGTTGTATACCATATGAATTTTTTTTCTCTAATTGGTTGTATACCATATGAATGTCAAATGTTAATCTTCCTGAGTCTCTTAAATTCGCTCATAAAATCTGTATGCCTTTTATTGATAGGTTTCATTCTTACTTTGTCAGCCCTTTGTCACAGAGTATTTGCAATGATATGTGTTATAATAAGATTAAATGGTAATTATAGCTTTAGTTTGTGTTATTAAAGACCATAATTTTCTTAATCAACAAATAATATCATTTTGCAACTTTATAATTTACTTAAATAAAAATAGCAATAGCATAGATATCATTTTGATCATAATTTGCAATGGAAGTCATTTTGATGATAAATATGAGTAAAACATCAAGATTATCAACCCTCGGAGAATTAAATATTCATAACGCCCAAATGAACAAGTCATTAGATAAGATGTGTGCATCATGTACAGTTCTCCAGTCAATATAACATTTTTAACGAGTACCTGCAAGTGCTTGCAAGTCACAATATCATTACCTCTCGAAATGGAACCCATACAAATAGATAGTACAAAGCCCCATTCACAACGCTTAACTCACGTAGTCTGTATAAAACAATTATTTTCAGAAGAAGACAATTTAGTCAATATACATGATGATTGTGATGATGATTGTGATCTACACACTGTTGTAGATAATAATTATTGATGACTATCTGTCAATCATAAATAGACTTCAAAATGAAAAGTGTTGTCTCATGTAACACAATATGTGAATATGAATAAACACTACAGGCTTGAGGAACAGACTGTAGTGTTACATCCCTGTTCAAGTGGCGATTCATGGCTTTTTTTAATTCCATAAGTGGATTCATTACATTGGATTTTACTGAACTATGTATTTTGGGAATATTGAAGTAAATCTAAGCATGGAGAAAAATATGCCCCAAAAGAAGGTATGACAGGTCTGCCTTACAACAATATTTATGCCAGGAGATTTTCAACCAAAGTGAACCGATTCTGCACAATTCTATTTTAAGTAATTCACGCAATATTCATACGCTTCATCGTGGAATTAAAAGCATGGGGAAAATATCACCACATTATTTTTGATCACTTATGATGTTCTAATCAACATTGTCCTGACATGGAACAGTAGAGAGACGAAATATGAAAATTTTACATTCAGTTTAAATCACCTCGAATTACAGCTTCAAACATTCCGATTCATGAACAAGATTTTAGAAATTGTGTTCCTTCAATTCCATTTTTTGGGATTGTGAATTATCTGTGACAAAGAATGAATTTTCCGTTACATCAATTTCATAATCGCAAATTTTCTGTCACTACAGAGCTATTCAGTGCTTTAGATATGTGTCCTCTTTTCGCTGAATAAACAGCATATACTTCTTTATAGTGGGCAATACACCCAATCATAATTGTGACTTTGCATGCTACAATAATTCATTCAATCATTTTTTTCAAATATATCAACTCATTATAAAGAAATCAAGAAAATCTTAATTTATTACTTTACATGATTATCAAGGGTTTTCAGGGTAATATGGCTACATTCGTTCCTGAAGGAACATAGCATTGAGGTAAACGTTGAATTAATTCCCTTATAAAGTTGATTTAGGACGTCTACAGGACATTTATTGTACCTTACCCTCGCCTTGCAGATGCTATAATCACAAAGACACTGTCACAAATCATAAAGTTTCTGTCCCAAAACTCACAAAGACTCCACTCTCACTGTAACCAAGTTCCCTACCAGTGATACACGATATTGTGGAGTTGACCGCCATATTTGTGCGTGAAAATTGCGAACTCCACAGACCGCCTCAGGTTAGCTGCCATATTGCTGAGCGAGGCGCGCTACCGAAATTATTTCTAATTAAGACCCAGGTTTGGTTTGTATGCAGTAACCCATGCTTGTTGTTAGAGGCGACTATCAGGTTCGGGTGGTTACACTCACTCACTTGCCCGACACAAGTCATTGTAGGCCAATTGTGTAGATCATGGCTTGCACTGATGTTCAGAGGGATTGTCTAGTCCCGTGAAGATCCGGGTAAGAATGTGCCTTCAGTAACCCGTGCTTGTCGTAAGTGGCGACTAACGGGATCAGTGGGTCAGGCTCGCTGACTTGGTTGAGCCATGCCATTGGTTCCCAGACGGATGCTCATGCTTCGGATCATGGGATTGTCTGGCCCAGACTCGATTACTTACAGGCTGCCACCATATAGCTGGAAGGAGTGTGGCGTAAGACTAAACTCACTCATTATTTGCTGATAGCCGCCACATAGCTGGAATCTGTCTGAGTGTGGCGGAGAACCTGTCTCATTCAGAAATGTCATTAGCAATTGTTGGTAATGCGCATTGTCTCTCTTCCTTTGTCTCTTCCCAACACCACCACCCCTCTTTCCCTCTTGCCCCCTGCACACACACACTTAGCACACACTAAGCACATTAAGCAGTGTGGATGGCAGCCACGCGCCTCTGCAGCCCTCACCCATCCGTGGCGCGGGGCTGTTTGGCATGGTACCGGCGGGACTCCGGACCTCTACATTACAGCTTGCTTGCTTGCTCTACCTGGATACTCGGTACCCGCTGTTAAAGCGGGAGCCCAAAGCTCCCACCTGCTGCTTCCGCGGGTGGAGTGTTCAGTTTTCCCAGCCACGCCGGACCAACTTGTGCACACCTGTGTGGGTCGGCAAATGCTTCGCTAGCCCGTGTGGGCTTTCCATGCTTCGGTGCGGTTTCCCGTCCTGCCATCCACACTGTGCCCATTTGAATTCCACACTGGCTTTCTGTCTTCATTTATTGTGTTGGCGCTCTCAGGTTTCCTTAACAGTCAGCTCATAATGACATTTAGCAATATTTAGCTAAATGGTGTTATGGGCTGCGTTACCGTTTCATTCCAATTCTAACCTCTCCATTGTTTTGATTTCGTCCACCATCTAATTCCCGCACTAGTAGTATATACAATGGGGGTTTTGGATCAAGTCCAACAAAAGCCTCTGCAAAGCCTTATTTGGTAAATAAGGCTTTTGTTCAGGCCCCCCATTCCCCCTACTATAAAAAAGTTTGAGACGCTAGCGGGATACGAACTCCATATGTACACCTCACAACCCGCACCGGGGACATGGCTGAAGTGTGTCGGTTTAACGGGTCTATCCTGAGATAGCTCCGCGTGGCACTATGTCACGTTTACCTCGATGAAACAGTTTAATGTGAATCGCCTATGATCTCTTTGGTGTTTGTAATAAAGGCTTGCTGGGCTTTTTTCACCCCTTGTTCTATGTACTTTTTTTTCTCGTCCTCGCTGATAGCAGACTTACGAGACTTTGAACGAATCTCTTGTTTCATTTTGTTATATTTTGTGAGTTCAGAGAGGATTGAACGAAATTCCTCCTCTGAGATCTTGTTGTCAGTGAGTGCCGTGGATATACGCTCACTTACTGTGTTCAGCTTTGCTTCGGCCAGAACTCTGATCTCGTCGTGTTTCAATGCCTTACGATGCAGTCTGCGGGATGCAAACTTAAGCACCAACCCTAACACCCCTGCCACCCCAGCTGTTATTTCAATGCCTAGCACTACGGGGGTAGCCACGATGGTAGCTAACAACCCAACACCTGTCGCTCCTAGCCCCATGCTGGTTGTCATAAGGGCAGTATCAGCCCCATCAACGATATTGGAAGCTCTATGGTACTTTTTACATAGTGCTTTACGCGTGTCGCAGTCTTGTTCTAGTTGGCGTTTTACATCACATAACTGTCTCAAGCGGAACCCGTCTACGGTTTCCAGGGTCTTCGCTACTTCCTCTACGACTGGGTACAGACCCATCCTATAATATATATTACAAAAGATATTTTAATTGGGTTTCATTTAACCTTCGATTAATGTACTTAAAGCCGATAATACTTAGATTAACTTGCACGTAAAAAAGCGGGGTCTTAGCTCTACTTCCATTAAAGAGACGAACCCCATCAAGGCTTGCTAAAGGTTCGTTTCCCGATACCTTAGTAATACGGCAACGTTTGTTATTACACCTGGCTTCCCAACCTATCATCATATCATCTATAATGTGAATATAATTATTAGTCAAACTTATATCTCCGAGAAAGACGTCTATGATGAATGTGAAGTCTCCCAAGACAGTTCTAAGATTCTCTTGGTAACTGAGTAATTTGATCTCTGTCTTCACCTTCCCACTGGAAGTTAACATGTTGCCTGCGCGGTTGTCTGGTATTGGTAAGATATGTACACTAGATTCCGGAACGAACGATCCTATAATTATGCCGTTGTTCTTAATCTCGGAGATAGCATCATTTTGTTTCAAGGAGATGTAAGGTGAGGTGAGGGTTAAGTTGACTAACCATTCAGGCTCTTTAAAATCTGATAACGGCACCCGCCTATACACGTTGTTTTAGAAGTGCAGGATGTATAAGGTGTCTTCCTCACCGGGCTGGTCGAATCGCTCCGTGTCCCCTAGGTGCAAACTGTGCAAACGTGATACTGGTGTCGTTTCGCCCACCCGAGTTTGATCCCCTTCACGATCTCGACATCACCCTGCGATGGTTCCCCTAGGTAGACTTTGATGACCAGTGTTGAGTTCTCCGGTAGACTCTCCAGGATGTTGGCCACGCCTTCGAATTCAGACACCAACTGCAATACCACGTTTTGCATCCCGGGTTTACCCGATAGCATGTGGGCTGCCATACTGGCGACTGGGCTGATGACTACGGTACGCCTCTGGGTCGGGACGTAAGCCACTAGCAGGGTTCCGTTGTTCACGACTTTGTTTAGGTGGTTGTCTTTGTTCTCCGTGAACACGTAGGGGGAGCCGAGCTTAATATTGAGAAACCAGTCGTCTTTATCTGGTAACAACACCCACTTGTCATCTTCGGTGAAGACGAGCGTATATGGCTTGTTTCGGGCGACGGTAGTGCTCTCAACATCGTCTAAGTCGAACAGTTTGCCCCGAAGATGGGTATATTATCCATTTATCATCCCCGGTGGTGACTAGGGTGTACCGAGTGTTGACTGTCGCTCTTGTGGTATCTACTATATCACCTAGGGCTCCACGGAGGGACTTCAACGCGTTTGTAAATGTTGTTTTCAGTTGCAAAGCGCACAATTTACCATCTACTCCGAGAGCGTCGAATCCGCGTGTGTCCCCCGAGGTCGGAGATCCCCACATTGACGCATATTTTCACCCCGGGCCCTTGTGCGCTGGTCATTTTATGTGAAGCGTTAAGCTGAGGTATCCTATATTCACGGGATTATGATTTATATCTAACACCGATATTATCAGCTCAGGTATGTTGCCCTGAGTCAACCTCTTATACTGCCGCGGTGAAAACGACTCGGTTCTACCGTCGTTGTATTTCTCCGTTTTCACCGCACGGCTCTCAGTATAGTGGAAGGGTGGCCCCCTTGAATGTTGTACGTTGTGCTCACTTGGCTGAGATGAATGTACAGCTCTCGGTACGGTACTAGGTCGGGTAACTTCGTACCTGTGACGGTTGTTGTTGGTTTTATCTCGTCAGGCGGTATACCGAGTGTCCTCGCCAATGGCCGGCCGAGCCTCAAGGAGTTTCTTCCGTTGTTGATTAACACCACTGTGCCGTTTGAGTCGTTCATCTTGAGTTCGGCTCCCAGGGGTTTGAAGACCTCGTCGCTTAGCGAGCACACACTGTAGTAGCCGTCAGTTAACTGGCTGCGAGCTCCACTGACGAACAGCTTATTGTTGCTGGCGTTGATGTTAGTCCATTGCGGTAGGTAGGTGATATCGCAGATTGCGACTTCGAGTTGACCCGACGTATTATCGATCGCGTGCGTCAGCTGAACGGCCTCACCGCTCGTTATTCCTGGAAGTGTTATGTACATGTTAGAGTATATATGCTCATTATATAATAGTTTTAAAATGTACTCCCCTGGAGTGTTTTACCCTAAACTGGACGTAGAACCCTCGCCCATGAAGATCGCGGTCGCTGATGGGATGTATTTCAACGCCCAGCTTTTAGATGTGTTCAGCCTGTATAAGCTTTCGGTGACTAACGCTAAGGTAGTTCATGCTTGGTTCAACAACCCAATGCAGTTCTGGCAGAATCAACTCAACTTCGCCGTGTGGTGCGCTACAACGGGGTGTGGTGTGACATTGACCGACACTCGGCGTGGACCGCTGAGTCAGTCTGTGTTCACGTTCCACGTGTACTACCAGGTCAGGCGTATCCTTAAAGAGATCAGCGCCCCGCTCCCACAGGACAAGGCGTGGAACGCAGTAAACAACCAGTACGATAGACGGGCCTACGAACGTATTTGCAACGAATTCGAACTAAACCCGAAGACGGATTGGCGGTTGCCGGGGCCGAACCACGGGTTGGGTATCCCCATCGTTCATAACATGCACCTCGTGGATGCCAGCGAGAAGTTGAAAGAATTGGGATACAAGTCGTATCATCACCTCACAACCAACGAGTGGGATGACCGTTACATGGCTTTCAACGACAGCAAGGATTAACCGAGTCTGGAGGTTCGAGCAGGGGGCAGCGGATGACTGGAAAAAGTTCATGCTGGACACGTCGAAAAGGATTCACTTGTGCGGGGTAATCAGGTTAAAGCGACTTCGATTCGAGCGCACGTGTGGGCTGTTGGAGTGCGCAGGCGCAAAGCAGCGTTCCAACATCCTCGGTAAGGGGACTGCTTTACGACGCTCAGAAACAGTTCGTTGTTAACGTTGAGGATGCTATCAATGCTCCAGTTGATCTCCCGAGTGCCATCAAACGCTACCAAGACGTGTTGGAATATGCCAGGTCGAAAGTCGACTACGTGTTCGACGTGGGGTTGTACATGGCTCCGGGCGATATGCAACTGTGAGTAAAAAAAGTGGTGGGCTACAACAACGAAATAGTCATAGCCACGGCGGACCAAAAGTTGGGCGTCAACCTCGATGTTAACACCCCCCACGTCCCACCACCCACGACCAGTGAAACGGGTATAGTGGCGCCACCCCCCGAGCCTAGGGTTCAACCAACAGCCCCTGTGGGGTCACCCCCTGTGGGGCCACACACACAGCAGCACATCGACCGTAAAACAGCCCTGGTGGTTGGTGGGGTAGCTTTGGGACTTATTTGGTTAAAAATTCCTTAGCCGCTACGTACACCAAACCCGCCACGGCGACGATGGCTGCCCACAGGTTTTGACTAAGCCACGTGGCAGTTTTAGCTAAAGCACCCAGCAACCACGAGGCGATGCTACCCAGGATGCCGGGCAGGGCTTCGGCGGCCTTACCAGCCAGTTTAGCCAGGGCCTCCCCGAGTTTTTTTATCCAGGATTTGACGCCCCCGCCACCAGTGGGGTACCCCCACCACCGCCGCCTGCAGGCGTTAATGACACCACCAGGGTTGATATGATGAATCCCAAAGCAGTCAGAATGCTGGCGATGGTGATCCCTTGCTCCCGGAACAGGATCCGAATCCTGTCAGCTAACGTGGTGTCTTGGTAGAGGACTCGATCAACGGTTTCCCGCGCACGGCTGACCTGGGATCGAAGCTGGTCTCGGAAGGAGGATGCCGTTTCCAGCCGGGTCTTCCTTTCCTCTTCCAAATTACGTATTCGTTCCTCGATGGTGGCTTTCAGAGACTCGTCCTCCGTTTCACTGAGTTTGGCCTTTTCATGGGCGATGTGGTCGTCTATCGCGTCCAGTTTGGCCGTGTTATTCACGAGATGTCCACGAATGGTTTGCATGGCCATGTCCAGCCCACGCAGTTCCCGAACCCGGGTAAGGGTTTGTCATGGTAGGTGGCCAACAGCTTTTCAATGTTATCAGTCATGTCTTGATCCGATGTGGCGCCCCTGATGTCTTGCAGATCTTGAAGGGGAAGGGCTTTAGGCCGTGCGCCCACGTAATCTATGAAGCCTAGTTCATCGCGGATAAAGTCACTCCCATGGCGACTGCCGAGTGTTGATAAGGCAAGCGGTTCTCTCGTGCGCTTATTCATGAGATCGATCTCCGGGCGACCCTTCAGTGGCAGCGTGCCATTGTCATCGACAAAAAACTTGGAATAATCTCGCCCCCACGGCTCTACGTAATTTTTATCCCCTTTTAAACCATCGTAAAACCCGGTGACGGCCTGCTTCACGAGTTCGTTGCCTTGCGAGAATGTGGTGTCATCCTCGAATGCCTGGGCACTATCATCCCACATATCATCCATAGGTATGTATTCAGCCATTATTTAGTATTAAGACTTATATATTTCATTTATATAACAATGTATGGTAGAAAACTAGATCCTTTCAGAAGATCAAGAGAGCCTCTAGGCGTCAGAGCCGTGCGCCAGTCGGTGACCATCACCAACAATCCCAGCAAGATAGACCAAAACCAAACGCTGCTGGTTAGATTCCCAAACCTTGGTGAGAATGACCTTATCGTACCAGGCACGGTTCGAGTGGCGTTCAACCTCACGTTGGCCTCCACCAACGACAAACGCGAGCTAGTGCGGAACGTAGGTCGAGCCATTATCAAGAAAACAACCATCAAGATCAGCGGTAATGAGGTGCTGAGCATCGACGACAGCGACGTGTTTCACTGCTACCGGGACCTATGGAAAACTGAGGGAGAACGCGTCAATGACGTGTACCAAGGTATTAGCAAATCGACCCGGTTGCGCGTGGGGTATGGCTTCACGCAAGACCAGTTAGACAAGATCACGGACGGTGAAAAGGCCATCGCCCAAGCGTACGGGAACAGGTTCTGCGCTCACGGAACACGCGCCGTTTTACCAGGCCGAGCTGGGTGATAGGCTTGAATACGAGCTAACGTTTAACGACTACAGCAAAGTAGTGCGTACGCCGAACGGTGATGAGGCCAGTTACACCATAGATAACATCTCTCTAGAGTTCGACATGGTCACTAGCCCAGAGCTGGCCAGGCAGGTTCGAAGCCAGTACTCGGGGAAGGTGGCCATCCTGTACGATCGCATACTGAGGCATAGATCAGTCGTGCGAAATAACAGCGACACTGTGTGGAATATCAACCTGAACGTGCCGGCGCGATCGATCAAAGGCATCCTGGTCGTCCCCCGTGGAGGATTACAAGCCGTTCCGAAGGGACAGCGAGAAGTTTTTCAACCCCCAGATTGAAAAGGTGGAAGTGACCATCGAGGGCGTGCCCAACCAGCTGTTCAGTCATGGCATGAGGGCATACCAGCAGTGGGATGAGATAAATAAGCTACCGGCCATCAAATAACACCCATACATAACCAAAGACCTGGACCTATCCTCCGTGAAGATCGGTGAGTACCTGACCACCAAGTACGCGTTGTGGTTGGACATGCGATCCACGGATGACGATAAACTGCACGGTAGCGGTCGCCGCATCGACAACGGCAGCGAGGGGATAACAATCCAGATTACCAAGAAGGCTCAACCCGCGGGCAAGTTGAAATTATATCTGTACGTGATTATGGACGCGCAACTTAATATAGACAATGGGAGATTCGTGCAAGCCATCTACTGATTTGCCTGCCGGCAAGCCACTGCCTACTGATTTACCCCGCGACCCACACTGCGCCATAGTGTGTGGGCAGACTGGCTGTGGGAAGACCGTTTTCGTGCTGGATATGTTGGAGGGTTACTACAAGGATGTGTTCAACAACATCGTTATCATGTGCCCTACTCTGAGCATGAATAAAACGTACACGGAAAGACCTTGGGTGATGACGGACCCGGACGTACACAAAGTCGACCCGGGAACACGTCTGCAGGACTGGTTGAAAGCTCTTCATGAGAAATTTAAAGGGGAGTCGACGTTGTTCATACTGGATGACTGCAGCGCTAATCGCGAGATAACAAAAAAGAGAGATATGCTCTCGTACCTGGCCTTCTCAGGTCGGCACGCAAATCACAGCGTCTGGGTGCTAACGCAGAAGTTCAACTCGGTGTTGAAAGACCTCAGGGAGCAGACGCGATGGGTGGCCTTATTCCACTGCAAGGACAGGGATTCGTTCGAAGAGTGTTTGAGAGAGAACGATGTGATGAGCAAACATGATAGGGAACGTGTGAAGAAACAGCTCGCTGAAACTAAACATGCTAAGCTCGTTCTCAAGACCGACCAACCCGTGGCTTATAGGGTGTTTAGCTAAGCAAAGCTAAGCAATGCTAAGTAAAAGCTAAGCAAAGCTAAGCAATGCTAAGTAAAAGCTAAGCAAAGCTTAGCAATGCTAAGTAAAACTTAGCTTTAGTAGCTATGGTATTTGAAGTGTTCGTCGTGTGCAACTTAACCTTCATTTCTCTGTGTTTTGCTTGCATAGAGTATTATATTGTTAAAATTAAAACTTACTTGTTACATTATAAGATGGAGTGTGAGGAATTGTTAGAGCAACTGTTGGTGCCAGTGGATGATGACAAGCGAGAGAAACTGGTGGCGTTGGCTGTTGGCGGCAAAGCCAAACATTACTTTGGGGACTACACTCCCGATAAAATTCACAAAATGTCAGCCGAAGAAATCGATAAGCTGTACGCTAGATACGAGTCCCGGCTCGGGGCAGAGATGACAAAGACAATAGGATCGGCTATGACCCAGATATACACTGGTATTGCGTCGTACTTCCTTCCCATCCCCCCGGAGCGCCGACTTTACCTGTGGGAGGACCTCGAGAAAGACCCTTTTATCGAACACGCCTTGAGCTCTATCAGCTGCGAGCTGTACCATAAATATGGTATGTTGTTAGCCCCGGTGACGGCGGCGATTATCACGGCAAAGTATTGTCAATTTGAGAGGAAAAATAATAATAATAGTATAGATGGATGCTGCACAGGAGGAGACACCACACCTGGGGGAAACCCACAGGGGGGAGACCCAGACCCCTTCAGAGGAGACGGGGAAACCCCAACTGGAGGTGAACCCTCCCGAGGTGAACCCACCCACAGTAACCAGGCAGAATAATCCTAAGAGAGTAGCTGCCGGTAAAAAAAGGTGGTGTAACCAACATAAAATTATCACGGTGACTCACCCGACTCGACTCTTGTTGGTTGTAGGCGTAACTGCTGCCGTGGCTATCTCATGGTTATATACACGACACAGGGATCCCAGGGATCCCGGGGAGAAACCCCCGCAATTAGAGGTCAACCCACATATCATGTTATAATTTAATATTTTTATATCATATACATAATGTCTGAGGGGAAAACGTTCGTCAGCGACGCATACCACGCCACAGTGGTCGCCAGTCTAGCCGTAGGATACGCTCGGTTGACCAAAATGGTGCTTAAACAACCGACTATCAAGCTAGATTTCAACCTGCAGGATATGGGTATGCTCATAATGAACCTTGGTATGGCGATGGCTACAAAGACATCCTAGTAAAACAAGGGATACTACCTGAAAATATTATGAAGTAAATATAGGATGGCTACGATTGCCATGATGGTCGGTGGTGCGTTAGTAAATGCCCTAGCATTTTCGGGAGTAATCTCCTCTTCTCGAAACTACGAGAGTCACGCGCGGCTGAAATACAGGAAGAAAGGAGGCGACATAACCTCGCGCTATTGAGAAATTACAGGCGGCACAGGCTGATGCGGCTAAAAACGCCTCCAGAGGATCGATTACATTAACGAACAACTCAGGCGTGAAAACCATGCCGTTCAAACATTCCACGATGTCGATGACGCAGCGAGAGAATACTACTTACTAACTGGTAAACGGTTGCAACCACTCAATAAGCCCACACTCGCTCAGTACTACACACCATCCAAGGGGCAAATGGACCGTGAACTGGTCTTCATAGCGCTGGGTATAGCAGCGACTGCGTTGGTTGCGAAACAATTAGACTAAATACTCATATAAGTATGCTAAACATGAGACCTGCTCCATACCGATGCGAATACATACTTATGGGGAAGAAAAAAGCCTGTGATAGGAGATGCAGGACTGAGGGGTACTGTTGTTTCCACATGGGAAGTCCTAACTACACGTGTTCTGTGTGTGGTATAGGGGTTAAAGGGCACTACTGCCTATGTAAAGCTCATGGGGCGAACGTAGTCAGACATCATCTCATCTACGAGAATAAAAAGGCCTACATAAAAGAACGTAGGCGCCTCCTCAAGATAGACCCCCATTTAGAGCCTGTGAACACCTAGGTATAACTATGTTTGTGGAAATTGACCCCAGGGACATCGAATCTCTGGTCAAAAACATACTCAAAGATGAACTGAACTTATGGGGACGCTTCAGATTTCAGGTCATATTGGAAGTGGCATGGATTAAGGAGGGGGTTAAGTATACTCACCCCTTCACATGTGGGCGGGACATCACGACTCAATACCAGATAAATTGTTTTACAAGTATACAGGAATACATGTGCAACTTCAAGGAATACTATATCCAACAGTGTAAGTACTGGATTGAAACGGCTCATCTAGTGATTTTATGATTTTTTACCTTTATGGCAGCCCAATTAGAGATTGATATTCTTAGGTGTGTGCAACTATGGCTACTATCCGCGACCTTAAGCAGGTCGCGAGACAGAGAGGCGTAATCGGGTATTCTCGAATGAGGAAGCCAGCCTTGTTGAGATTACTTAACATACAAGCCCCTCCTACGGTAAAACAATTAAAAGCTCAAGCAAAACAGCTTGGATTCACGGGTTATTCAAACCTGGGGAGAGCCGGGTTAATCGCATTGTTATCACATGCCCCCGTAGCAAAACCTCCCACTGTAAAACAATTAAAAGCCGAGGTACGTGATTTGGGTTTAGGTGGGTATTCCCGTATGAGGAAACCACAGCTTGTAGAACTATTACGGCAGAATAGAGCTATTGACCTACAGTTCGTGCGCACTGAGCGCGCTGTAGGCAACTATTTGAGAGGCTGGCGCATGCATGTTGATAGGAATATAGACATCACAGATATCAAGCCTCTGATAGCTGATAAAATAAACCAGGAACTAAACAGTCTGGGAAGTATCAAATTTCAGATCACAATGAAAATGTCACTCGATAAGAACGTGGGGGGAGGGGTCACTGAGTACGTTCAGCCTTACTTCAGAGGTAGGCAAGAGGTCGTGACCCATATAGAGACCATAGACGCATCAATCGATATCTAGACATAGCTAACTACGTGCCGTTCAGAGGCGGGTCATACCTAGACTTGCCCCCCTACTATAGGAAAAAACATGCCATGGTCAACATCAGGAATAGAGGAGACGATTGCCTGAGGTTAGCTATCAGGTCAGCCTTGTTTCCAGCTGACACTAATTCGAACAGGCCTTCTAGTTATCCCCAAGACGATGGGCTCAACTGGGATGGTATAGATGAACCCACCCCCATATCCCAGATCACTAAAATAGAAAAACAGAATAATATAGCTATAAATGTCTTTGGGCACGAAGGTAACACAACAATAGTACACAGAGTAAGCCCATCGTTGGGGAAACCCCAACTGTTGGGGGGACAGGGGGGGAACCCCCCTCGCGTTATCAATATATTCATGATCCAGGGAGGTGACAAGTACCACTACGCGTGGATAAAACACTTTAGCAGGCTGTTGTATGACCAATCGGCACACAGAGAAAAGACCCACTTCTGCGAACGGTGCCTACATGGCTTCACACGAGCTGATTTATTAGAATCCCACCGGGAGGATTGCCAAGGTGTGGGGCAGACGGCTATACGAGTCGACATGCCTAAGAAAGGTGACAATATCCTAAAATTCGGTAACCACAAGAACCAAATGTCTGTGCCTTATATCATATACGCCGACTTTGAAGCATTGGTCAAACCTGTTGAGGTTGCCGCCGGTGGGGCTGTTGGGGGGACTCCCAATGCTCTACCCACAGGTGAGAGCTTCACACAGAAAACACAAGAGCATGAAGCCTGTGGGTTTGGATACGTGGTCGTCCGGTGTGATGGGAAAACGAAAGCTCCGGTAGTGTATAGGGGTCCCGACGCGGCTGAAAGGTTTCTAAAGTGTTTGCAGGAGGAAGAAAAAATTATTAGGAACGCACTGTATACAGTCGCTCCCATGCGTATGACCCGAGCCGACAGATTAGCTCACGCCTGTAGCACTAATTGTCACGTGTGTGACTCACCACTTAACGGTGATTCGGTGAGAGATCACTGCCACATAACCGGTAAGTATAGAGGCGCCGCTCACAACGCGTGTAACCTCAAGCTTAGAATCAACCCCAAGACAATAAACATTCCCGTTGTCTTTCACAACTTGAGAGGGTACGACTCTCATTTAATCATGCAGGCCATCGCGAAAATCAACGGTAATATAACGTGTATCCCCAACAACATGGAGAGATACATCTCCTTCAGCTTAAATGGCCTTAGGTTCATCGACTCGGTTCAGTTCCTACTGTCGTCACTCGACAGTCTGGTCAAGGCCAATGATACCTTCCCTATTACCGATCGATACACAGACGCCGAGACTAGACCCCTGCTGATGAGGAAGGGTGTGTACCCCTATGAGTACATGGATGGCTGGGCCAATTTCGCCGAGACCAGACTACCCCCCATCAGAGAATTTTACAGCAATCTTACAGACTCGGCAATATCCCAAGACGATTACTCACACGCTATTAACGTATGGAATAAACTGGGTTGTAAGAATCTGGGTGACTATCACGACCTGTACTTGAGGACAGATGTACTGCTGTTAGCCGACGTGTTTGAGACGTTTAGGCGGACGTGTTTCAAGCAGTATGAACTCGACCCCGCATGGTACTACACCAGCCCAGGTCTGTCGTGGGATGCCTTGCTGAAAAAGACCGGAGTTAAGTTGGAATTGCTTACAGATTATGACATGCACCTATTCATTGAGAAAGGCTTGCGAGTTGGGATCTCCATGGCAACCAAACGATACGCGAAAGCAAATAATCAATACGTGAAGGGCTACGACCCGAGCAAGCCAACTAATCATATTCTCTACCTCGACGCCAACAATCTGTACGGCTGGGCCATGAGCCAGTATCTACCCACAGGGGGATTCGAATGGGCGTCACCCATTGATGTTATGAGCATCATGGACGATTCGAACAAAGGTTATATCCTCGAGGTTGACTTGGAATACCCCAAGGCATTACACACATCACACAACAGCTACCCCCTGGCCCCCGAACGTATGAGGGTTAACCCAGACTGGATGTCTGAGTACCAACATAACTTGTTAGGTGGGCGGGTGGCAGATGTTGAAAAACTCGTGCCCAACTTAATGAATAAGACCAAGTACATAGTTCACTATCGCAACCTACAGCTGTACCTGTCGTTGGGTATGAGGCTGACCAAAATACACAGGGTGCTCATGTTCAACCAGAGCCCATGGATGGAGCCCTACATCAGAATGAACACAGACCTCCGAAAGCTTGCCACCAGTGACTTTGAGAAAAATCTTTATAAGCTCATGAACAACTCGGTGTTTGGTAAGACTATAGAGAACCTGAGGAAACGCGTGACCGTGAAGCTGGTTCGGTCGAATGAGGAAGACAAGCTCAGGAGACTGATAGCCAGTCCGGGCATTCAACCGTAGCAAGATATTCACCGACGACCTGGTTGCCCTACACATGAAGAAAAGCCACATAAAATTCAACTGGCCTGTTTACGTGGGGATGAGCATCCTCGATTTATCCAAACACCTGATGTACGACTTTTACTACAACGAGCTTAAGAAACAGTACGAAGACAGGTGTGAAGTGCTGTACACTGACACGGATTCCCTGCTGATGGAGATTCGAACCGAGGACGTAATACGAGGACATGAAAAAACGCCTCGATTTGTATGACACCAGCGACTACCCCAAGGACCATGCCATACACAGCACGGTAAATAAAAAGGTCCTAGGTAAGATGAAGGACGAGTGTGCTGGCACGCCCATAGCCGAGTACATAGGTTTGAGGCCTAAGATGTACTCCATACTGAAAGCCGACCATGGTGAGATCCGGAAGGCTAAGGGTGTTAAGAAGTACGTGGTTAAACAACACATCAAACACGCCAGATTCAAGGAAGCCCTGTTCAAGACCCGTACCTTTAGACATAAAATGAACACACTTAGAAGTGATGGGCATAGGATATACGGACTGACTATAAACAAGACGTCCCTGTCGCCGATGGACACTAAACGTTGGATAGCTATTGATGGGATAAACACGTACGCGTACGGACATGAGAAAATTGAACCAAGAACATAGATATAAATAAATACCCTGTCGGGACGACATGTCACGGAACCAGAGAAAGTTTGAGGCTATTTACTATAGCCCGCGTGGGTACTGGAAAGGAGCTAGCGCTGTAGATAAGCTGGCTAAAATGGCGCGAGTACCCCCGGAGGAGGCCAAAGCGTGGCTTGAAAAACAAGCCCTATGGCAGATCTATTTACCGGCACCACGCTACGTGCCTAGAAGGAAGTTTGGTATTAACATACCCAATAGCGTTCACCAGGCAGACCTACCATTCCTACCCCACGACAAGAGGTACAAGTATGCCTTAACCGTAGTGGACGTAGCCAGTCGCTACAAGGAAGCCGAACCCTTGACTGTGAAAGATTCGGCCCAGGTAGCCAGAGGATTCGAACGCATATACAAACACAGTCCACTGACGTGGCCAACAGAGCTGCAAGTTGACCCCGGGCGGGAGTTCATGGGTGTCGTGTCACACCTGTTAGACAAACACGATACAAAGGTCAGGCGTGGCACGGCAGGAGCCCATCGCAGCCAAGCCATAGTTGAGAGATTCAATAGGACTTTGGCTGAGCGTTTATTCAGGCATCAGTATGCGAGAGAGATGGCAACCCCGGGAAAACGATTGACTGAATGGGTCGTGAGGTTACCCAAGGTGGTGTCGGCAATCAACCATGAAGCCACCCGTCTCACCGGCAAGAAACCGGCACACGCTATCAAACTAAAATCAATAGTGGCAGAGTCGGCTGCTCCATTGCGTGGGAAAGAGAAACAGATACCAGATAGGGCCCTAGTGAGGTACCTATACCAGCCGGGGGAACACGAGGGTGATAGCCGTAAGCGAGCCACCGATCCTATATGGTCAGTCAAAACTTACAACATAGATAAAGTGGACCTGAAAGCCGACGAGCCTAACTTGTACTACTTGAGGGATGGGCCAGGTAGAGGGCTCGTTAGACAGGAATTATTGATCGTGCCGTACGGCACAGTGTTACCTCCAGTCAACACGGCATAGCGGCACGTGGAGCGATGATGCAATCCCAGGATAGACCCGTTAAACCGACACACTTCAGCCATGTCCCCGGTGCGGGTTGTGAGGTGTACATGTGGAGTTCGTATCCCGCTGGCGTCTCAAACTTTTTTATAGTAGGGGGAATGGGGGGCCTGAACAAAAGCCTTATTTGGTAAATAAGGCTTTGCAGAGGCTTTTGTTGGACTTGATCCAAAACCCCCATTGTATATACTACTGCACTTGAATTCACTTCAAGCGATGATGCATCAAGCGATGATGCAATCCCAGGATAGACCCGTTAAACCGACACACTTCAGCCATGTCCCCGGTGCGGGTTGTGAGGTGTACATGTGGAGTTCGTATCCCGCTGGCGTCTCAAACTTTTTTATAGTAGGGGGAATGGGGGGCCTGAACAAAAGCCTTATTTGGTAAATAAGGCTTTGCAGAGGCTTTTGTTGGACTTGATCCAAAACCCCCATTGTATATACTACTGCACTTGAATTCACTTCCGCTTACGTCACCAACTTGCCTCACGTGCAGCTAAGCTTAGAGCCACGTAATATCCGCCGGCATTACGTCACGTCTTTTTAATAGCACTTCACATGCTCCGGCTAACTGCTGTATAAAAAGTCCGTTTCCCACCCTCCTGTCCCCATCCCTTTCACAACGCTTCCACAATGATTTATGTTATCATTAATAATTTTGTCTTACCCGTTTTCACTTGTTTGATCGCAATATGGATGAAATAGTGCAAATGCGATGGAAAATCTATATCAGCTCAGTTAATTTAATGGCAGACTATGTTGCTTTCATTTGTTTCTTAATTTGCTTTGCTTGCAGTCGGTGCCCCTCACCCAATCAGGCTGCATCCACCCGGTAAGACTTTGTGCGGTAAGATCTTGTCAGGTCGGTTTCTTTGTAACTTTTCACTGTTGTAAATAAACTGGTGCAGTGTGGCATGGTACCGGCGGGACTCCGCACCTCTACATTACAGCTTGCTTGCTTGCTCTACCTGGATACTCGGTACCCGCTGTTAAAGCGGGAGCCCAAAGCTCCCACCTGCTGCTTCCGCGGGGGGAGTGTTCAGTTTTCCCAGCAGTTGGGCTGCCATGCCACGCCGGACCAACTTGTGCACACCCGTGCGGGTCTGCAAATGCTTCGCTAGCCCGTGTGGGCTTTCCATGCTTCGGTGCGGTTTCCCGTCCTCGCCATCCACACTGCTCATTTGAATTCCACACTGGCTTTCAGTCTTCATTTATTGTGTTGGCGCTCTCAGGTTTCCTTAACAGTCAGCTCATAATGTATGGGCAGGTGGGATTGTTACGGGCGGCGGGAGATGAGAAACACAAAATTAAATAGGGACGCCCTAACGCATATGCAAGCTCTTTAACATCTGAAAGCTTGAATGTGGTATTATTGCAAGCAATAAAATTCTTACAGTTACCCCATGTCAGCTCAATGGGACTGATCTCACAGTGCCGTACTGGTGTACGCAGAACTAAGTGGCCTTGTTTTGCAGCTAGTTCATCAGTGATGTACTGGATTGGCTTTTTGTGCTGCCGGATTTTTTCCATGAGCTGGGGCTTTGTTTGTGATTGCCTGTAAGGCACGTTACAGGAAGTGAGAAAATCCTGCAACTGAGCCTTGAGATTGCTCATGGTGGACGTGATGGTACCAGGGACACGCAGGTTATGGTAACTGGCGTTATCCAAAATGATAATGCTTGGTTCATCCAGCTGTGGTAAAAGCTGATGTTCGAACCAATCCAAAAATACCTGCCCATTCATTTTGCTATGGTAATCACCATCAGATTTCTTGGCCTCAAAAACAAAGTCACAACCCCCAATCAGTCCCTTGCTACGGGTACCAGCATGCAAGATGATCAGGCGTCTACCTTTGCCTGATGGTAACACTGGTGCCTTAGAACAATCTGAAGGAAGCCACATCCGATCGGTTGAGTGATTTTTATTACACCAGGTTTCATCAAGTTTGAAACCCCAAATTGCGGCATTCTTCAACTGTTCTGAGATAAGCTGATCACATGGACAGGATTGAGTACTTTTCTCTAAACACAGCTCTGTCATCACCCCTTTTGGTGTACCTGAACCCTATTTCTACCAGAGCTACAATAAGTGTTGTTTTCGAGACATTTATTGTATCTTTGATCTCATCTTGTATTGTAGCACACGTCGGTGGGATTTTGCGTTCACACAGTTTATAAACTGCACGGCGTATGACACCCTTATCAAAACTATCCAGTTTGTGTTTCCTACCTGGTTTTGATTTTGACACGACCCCTGAGGTAACTGATTTGTTTACAACTTTGTAAACCTGACTATATGTCACATTAAGGGCTTTACACATTCTATAGTAAACCCTGTCATAGCTGAGGGGGAGGTTTCCCCCTTTGTTTCTCCAGTATGCAATACTGGTATAAATTTGAAATTAATTGTTCTGCAGAGATATCAAGTCGCATGTTGCCAATCATATATGTAATTTAATTAATTGAGGCTATATGAATAATTATAGTCTGTATTTCAAAACTACAGTTTGTACTTAGAATATTTACGAATGTTGTAAAAACGTCAAAATTTCCTCCTGTGAAGTCACCCCACAAGTGTATTTTTTCATCTGAGCTTTAATATCCAACTAGGTAGAGTCGTACATGTATCATATATATGTGCTTTTATCTTGTGTCAAATTCCTCATATTGATATTGAAGCCAAAAAGCATTTTCCAAGCATTTCTGGCATTACTTTAGTGTTTTGCTGATTGTCTGGCTCATGTTGCATTCTCCGGTGATAAAAGTAGCAATGGAAATGTGTCTGCAAATAAGCAGACAGAATGTTGTTGTTTATACAACATTAATACTGGACTGTCAATATTTGGTGAACGAACTTCAGTGGATTCATAGGACACCAATACAGGTGAGTCTACATCATGGCGAAACAAGCATCTAAAAATTTCACTCAAATAAAAGTTTGGCGTGAGGACCCCACACTCTTATATTCAGCAAACTTTGTCATTTAAATCGCTGCAGAGACTGCATCTCTGATGCAAGACGATTGTGGGTCAAAAGAGGAGGTCTTCTTACATTGTTGACAATATTTTCTTTTCCTTGAAAAAAAAAGTTTTTGCCCATGGTGAAATTAGGGATTCAAAGTGAATTTCTTTAACTTCATTTATAGCACGTCTGCTCAATAGCACCTCTGCTCAATAGCACGTCTGCTCAACAGCATGACAAGAAAGAGAATGATCAGACTGGGGTGTCACATGGTCAGCCAGAAGGCATGCTGCATGCTTCACAGAGGCTGAGAATGTCCAGGATCTGGAGTAGAGGAGCATGTTTTGGCGAATGGTACAAGAGAAGCTGAAAACTTAGTTTACAGTTCGTTTACACTCAGCTGTCAATCATGAGAGAGAGAGAGCACAATCCGTGAGTTTAAAATGACTATTGTTGGATTATATTTCATAATTACAATGTGATTTTGATATCTACAAACCTGGTGGAATCCTTTTATCTACTGTTATAGCGTCTTATTCAGGACAGCCAAGCCACGCGTGACCTAATTGTAATTATTCAATCTGCAATCTTAATCCTTATCACTACCGCAGTGTACATTGTCTTGTCAGCCACCCTGTACCACTCTGTCACTGTCATTAATTACTGTATATGGCATTTATTGCCTTAATTGGTCATCCCCCTTGGCCGTGTCTGCCATCACATCAACTGGTCAAGGAAGTGCTATTGTTTTTCTATCTGTCCATTGTTGAGTCGTTGCCTGTCCATTGTTGTCAAAAACTGTATATATATGCTCACATCTATACTGTCAGCAGGCCGGTATTCTGACTGTCTGTGAAGGGACAACCACGAGCAGGATAATGCCACTCGTAGGAAACGCCCTGGGGTTGAGCAGGAACTCCGCTCACCTCATTCTTGTATACTTGTTTGCCATGTCTTGTGAACTCAACTATGCCTTTGTCTTCGGCAATGTATACTTCGTCTTAATAATGAGCTAGTTCCCCAGACTGTATCTATGCATTGACACTATCATGACCAGAACTATTTTTACAGGGTGAATTTATATGTTTTGATGAAATGATTTTCATGAAAATCTAGTTATGGACCTGATAATGAGCTAAGGTGACTTGTTAGTGAAGGCAGAGACCATATAATCTATTATATGGTCTCTAGTGAAGGTCAATTACTCAGCGGACTTCTTTTGAATAAGAACTGTTTGAAACACTGGAAGTGGTTCAGTACATTTACAATAATTTGACAGCTGGAAAATCTTGATTTAAACACGCACTTACTGCATGAAAATTTCAAGGAAAAAATCTTGAACAATGTTTTCTGGTTTCTGCACCTGTTTTGGAATACATTTACTATACTAAACCAAAATAAACAGAGGTGGTAGATGTAAATACAACTGTTCTGTGCTAAACAAACAAACAATATTAAGTTACACAAGCTACATATACAAGTTTCCAGAAAAAGACATCTTCCTAGATACTTTTCAGTGGAAATTGTCCAAAGATCCATCTTGGGGACATGTTAATCAATTGAATATAATGAACTACTAATACTGCATTATGTGATATGCACAAATATTGAGACAAAAATGAATTCTACCTGATGCATAGGATATGTGAGAAAGGTTTCCAGAGTGCGACCTTCACAAGCAGGCTTCTCTTCATAACGACGTAGGAGGTTGTTAAATTCTGGTCGCTGCTTGTATTCAGCCAGAACCTACATAACAAGGAAACATCACATTAAAAGTCACATGAAAATGAATTCCAGTTAGTATTGAGTTCAACTGGGGTAATAAATTGAAAATAAGACTGTGACATCCCATGACTTCTGAAAATATCGGCTGACACAAATTTATCAAAAGAGAAAAGGACAAGAATACACCCTCTCAACTGCTTTGATAAGCCAAAACAAGGTAACTCGTCCAAGAAGTGTAACCAGTAAAAAGACCATTCCCATCCACTGATATACCTGCCTGAATGAGAGTGAGTGAGTGAGTGAGTGAGTTTAGTTTTACGCAGCACCAAGCAATATTCCAGCTAAATGGTGGCGGTCTGTAAATAATCGAGTCTGGACCAGACAATCCAGTGATCAACAGCATGAGCATCGATCTGCGCAATTGGGAACTGATGACATGTGTCAACCAAGTCATCGAGTAGTGTTGGGAATCGGAACCCAAATCCACAATCAGAGGATTGTGGTGAACGATTATCGATTATAATCGAAGTATATACATTTTTAATGTTATCACCAATTTCAAGGGTTTTTCCCCCAGGTTTTTTCTAATGAATGTTTTTTATCACTAATACTGTCAGGCAATGAAATTCGTGCATGCAACAAAGACACTGGAATTGTAATTAAACAATAAAAGTGGTTAAAATGTTACAATGCGCATAGCTTTACGGTGTTGAGTGCATGTTTGTTCATGAATATTTGTCAAATTTAATTTTTACTTTACTTCATTCAACTTTGTTATACTAAAACAACAAAAGTCTGATTAATTGAAAATATATTTTTTACAATCGATAATCAATTTTAATCCTTCTTTCGATCGATTTTCGATTATTTTAGATCATTGGAACACCACTATCAGCGAACCTGACCACCCGCCACCAGTCGCCATTTGTGGCTAGCATGGGTTGCTGAAGACCTATTCTACCCCGGATCTTCACGGGTCTGCCTGATGAGAAATAAGAAAGACCCATGAGACTCCTTCATCTGTTTCATATTTAGGTCTATGCAGAAAGATTCAGAGTAAGAAAACATTGCATGACAAGGACAACTTTCCTTTCATAAAGAGCAATTTTTCTGCAGCTCAAGCATTTGGTGTCAACATTTCACAAATTTTGAGGCATGGTCTTTCACCAAAGTTGTTTAATCCACTCTTCAGTAAAGCTTTCTCAATGTTTAAATTTCAGACATGTGGAAGAAATGTTCAAATTTTATTCACAGTGACAAAAACACTTTTGTGTGAAAGTTTTATTCACTGCGGAACAGTGTTGAAACTTAGTTGCATTGTTTCTGTTCATATTCCATGGAAGGCAGTGACATGCTATTAACTATTATTTTGACTCATATGTATTTAGAAAAAAAACTGGTCTGGAAGGATCCAGAGCATCTGGATTATTTCAGTGCAGTCTGACACAGCAAGTTGGAGAAAGTTCCAGAACAGAAACTTCTGGAAGCCTTTTTATCTATTTGGGCAGTCTTGTCTTTGTAATTTGACATTACAAGAAGATCAGCAATTGAGTGAAGATCACTTTGCACCAAGGATTCCCAGTCCAGTCCTATTTTGGAATTTCAAAGAATATTATGGGCAAAGTTTTAGAATGATAGATGCTTCCATATCATATCGCCACTGTATCTGTACTGCCATTGCCATTCCTTTATATTGATTTGTAAACTTAGTTCATTTCAGAATATGATCGTTAATTGTACAATTTTTGGTTGGTTGGTTGGTTGGTTTCAAACTAAATTCCTTTACTTACTGATTTCCAGTTAACTTTTTGTTCCAAGGTGGTAATCGACATGCCCCACTCAATTTATGTTTACCATACATTCAGGTCCGAATTTCACCTACAAACTACGCCGAAGTTCTGATGACAAATTACACAAACAACTGGTCCATGCCAACCATCTGAAGCCATATTGCGATCCAGCTGATCATCCACAGTATCCACCAGAACCATACCTCAACAACAACAATATGGATTCAAGGGTCATAGATGTCAATGAGGAACCAATCAACGATCCACAACTTGACAGCAACAATGCACAGTCAACAAGTTCAACCAATGACCAATCACCTGTGCAACAAAAAGGTAAGAAAGCCAATTCAGAAACCAAGGCAGGTAATCCAAGGACTCCAACAGTGTATGAAATAAGGCCCGTCCAAACGCTCGAGACTGGCTAGATTTCTGAGGGACGGTCTAAATTTACAGCTAGCCAGCACGATGGTCTGGTACAAATTTTACATGTTCCATACACCTGAGTAAATTCACCATATTTGGTCTGGTTAAATCCATTTTGGGCTGGTAACATTTTGAACTTACCAGCCCTGATGCCCAGATTTTTGGCTTATTTCATACACTGACTCCAACCAAGGAGAAGAAAGGCTTTCAGGAAAGCTCAGCAGGACCCAGTACAACAGTTACAAACCAGAAGCAGAGCACCCCAAGTCGAAGTAATCCAACCAAGGAGAAAGGAAATACAAACAAGGGAAAACGAGGAGTAAACAGTAAGCATTATCAGCCAAAATCAAGGCCACAATCAGAATCAAGTCAGGTTCAACAACCAACCCAACAACCAACGTCAAACAATGATGCCAAGGTTTTCAATCATGATGACATTCACTCAATTCTTGCTTCCAAGAGAGCAAACAACAAAATCTATTACAGAGTGAAATGGAAGGATCCAGAAAGAGGAAACACAACAGCAGATGTCAGAACCTCTCAACCATACCATGGACTGTGCGCAAGATGCACATCTGGTCGCGAGAATCAATATTCCTGCGAAAAATACAGGATCTCCTTTTTAAACAACACTGTTAACCTCTGGGGTAGGTATATTTGTGTCCAGTCATTTCACTTGTGATACCTGATGTCACTAGTTGTGAACATCAGGTATCAGGCATCAGTCTGATCTTCTGAGTTAATTGCATCACAACATATTTTGAGCATTGATGTGATCAACCAATCTAAAAATCAAAGTGAACTTATATGAACGAAACCAAATAATCGTATCGAGCCAGAACTAACATAACCATCATGAAATGGAAACGAAAATAAGCCGTACCGAAGAATATCGTGCAAAATACAATTGAGCGAATTGAACCGAACCTCAGCCAAACGTACAGGCTGAGCCGAATCAAAATGAACCAAAATTAATGAAGTAAACTCAAACTAATGAATCAAAGTAAACCAAAGTTAAAATAAAATAAAATAAAAAACCCTAAACAATTAAGACGTTTAAAAGACTAACAAATTCAATCAAATTAACAAGGTACGTAACAAATGGTTTTAAACAAAATATGTATACTAGGCACATAAAGAAACTGTGCATACAAAAATTTAAAATCTAAATTTATCAAACCTGTGTAGACACATAAGGATTTAAACTCAGAGATTAGTCACATGTATCCAACATGCATGCACGTGCCACGTTCTGTGACGTCAGTGGGTTCATCCTTGAGACGTGCAATACATTGTTGCACGTGCATTCCGGGAAAGAGAAACAGAGCAAATGAATGCCACACAATACTGTCACTTTGGAAAGCTCAACCCCTGCCCTTGCGATCGTTAAAAAATTAAACGGCTATTGAAACGCATAGCATGCCAAGGCTCACGTCTGCACAACGTCATGAGGCCATTGGGATGGTCCGTGGGGGAATGTATCATCGACAAGTGGCTGCACATTTCCACTGCCACCAGAACACCATTTCTGCACTGGTGAGACGCTACCAGAACACAAATGACGTCATCGATCGGCCACGTTCTGGACGTCCACGTGTAACAACGCCAAGACAGGACAGATGGATAAAGGTGGCCCATCTTCGCCACAGGTTACAGACTGCAGTGATGACTGCCCGAACCATCTCAGGACTTCGCCGTATCCACCCCAACACAGTTCGACAACGTTTACGTCATCACGGGATCAGACCATGACGTCCCGCCATACGGCCTATCCTGACACAACGTCATCGACAAGCTCGCCAAATGTGGTGCCGAAATCATGTCCGCAGACCCTTGTTTTGGTGGAGAAATGTTGTTTTTACAGATGAGTCCAGGTTTAACATTTCCCATAATGATGGACGTCAACGTGCCTATAGACGCGTGGGAGAACGTTATGCACAGGCCTGTGTCTTGGAGAGGAATCGCTTTGGTGGTGGTTCCGTGATGATTTGGGGTGGAATAACCACACGCCAAAGAACTCCTTTGGTGATTGTTCAGGGCAACTTAACTGGTGTGGGCTTTAGGGATCAGATTCTTCGACCTGTGGCAATTCCTTTTCTGCAACGTCATGGCCCTGGGTTAACATTCCAACAGGACAATGCCCGTCCTCATACGGCAAGGGTTGCTATTGATTTCTTGCAACACCACAACGTTGACTTACTGCCTTGGCCTGCAAATTCTACGGATCTCTCCCCGATAGAGCATGTTTGGGACGAGATGGATCGATGTCTACGCCGTCTTCCTCATCCGCCAGATAACGTCCTTGACCTTGCAACAGAACTTGAGAGAATCTGGCGTGACATCCCACAAGCCTTCCTTGCACGTTTGATAGGCTCTATGCGTCGTCGATGCACTGCTGTTCTCAATGCCGATGGTGGACATACCCGTTATTGAGCTTGTGACATGGTCATTTGACCCCTGTCCCGCTTGTGGACTCGTGACGTCATTGTGATTGACTTTTCAATTGAAATTCTCCCGACTTGTTATGGTCTCATGATCCCTCCATTAAAGTTTATATGTACCTTTGACATTGTTATCATACTTATCAACTGGGATAATATTTTGACAATGCACAGTTTCTTTATGTGGCTAGTATATATGTAAGAGTTCAATGAACTAATGCACTTGTTAACATTTATATATTTACTAAATCATGTACATTGTGTTATTCACTGCCCATGCATTATTCCAGGTCATGACTTCATACTATAAATGTCACCTTTTACAATGCACTAACAAACAATTTATTTGCAGGGAAAAGTATCTTTATGTACATATTCAGCACAAACCAAAATAAGTTTGCCGCAAGCTAACTCTCATTTGTTTTGTATTTTTCATGGAATTCATCTGTCTGCATGGGACAAGGGACAAGTTTACAAGTCCAACTCTAAATACAAGTAGTATACATAATGGAGATACTACCGTAAATTCCTCTGAGAGATTCAGTTCTGGTTAAAGAAGCTGTGAGTGTTATGTGAAAAAATGAGTGACTTATTACAGCTCCATGAGGGAATTATTTATTTAATTTTACCAAATGTTATATTTATTATGCATTGTTTTCTCAAATTCATGAAGAGAAAAATACCTGTATTTTTTCTCGAATTTATTCGAGGAAAAGAAATAGCAACCAAAAATTTTTTTCACTTATTATATTTTTTTTATATATTTGTTATGTATTTTTTTTAATATAAATAGTTAGCAATTTTGTTATGGATGGGGTCTGCCATAAATTCATCAAAGTTGTCTGAGGAGTTGGTTGAATACGGGTCAGGACAATCTCTGGTCTCGAGGCTATAATCGACTAAAGCATCCATGAGAAGTTGTAACCGTTCGGTTCCCACAAAACCTAAACTATCATACAGGGTGGTGAATTGACCTCGACTAATCACTCTACCTTAGGGCTGATTAAATATCGAGCTCATCAACGTCTACCCCAATGTGATTGAACAACGGTTTCTCAATCAATTTCCACATGATGATAATTTACCGTAAAAGGGTTCAAATTTTTAATAGGGAGGTAATACTGTGTCGCGAGGTACAACGCACAATTCCTCTCTGCCGCGTCCATCCTTAAGGTAATACAAATGGGGTTCATCTTCTTTGATATCGACCCGATGGATTTGGTACGTTTTCATGGACCACACATGGTCCGTGGCACGACGTTGATCCCCTCCTTCAAGTTCACTGGGCTGGTATGAATCCGACCCGATAGTTTCTTCTCTGTTTGTTTATTTGATGGTGTGGCTGATCGGTCATCACCAATTTCATTTTAATGGCTTCGACGTTTTTTTTGTTGATGAGTCGTGTCACTTCATTTTTCGGGCATCATCATTTCTTGGGTGTACTGGTGTCTGAACTGGTTCGGTTGAATCTCTCGATGATGGCTTGGCTGCAATGCGCTCGCACCGTACCGCGCCTAACCTCAACTTTGTGTTTGGACAGCAGTTGCGCCACGGAGCCGATAAATTCACGTCCTGGATCAACTTATAATTCGATTAAAGGACTTCATTTGTAAATACGTTCCAGTGCCTTAGCCACTTGAGCTGAATCTTTTGCTGTTAATGGTTCAGCTTCTTTGTAGCGACTGGCCACATCTACCACGGTCAAGGCATGTTTATACGTTTTGCGTCTCACCCTATCATGCGGTAGAAACAAAAGGTCAGCTTGATGAACTCGATTGAGTGCCGATAGATCAAACTTTCTTCTCCGGATGTATCGAGGAGCCGGCAAGTAAATTACATTTTATTACATAGCTCTGCACATGTTCATTTCCACTATACAACAAACAGGATTCTAAACAGTAGCATCATAAAAGAAGAAGTACAAAAGGCAGTTGACAAGGCAAAGAACAGAAAAGCTGTAGGACTGAAGAATGATCACTGTGTAACCCTACTACATCAACTGTTTAATAACTGTTTTGAAAAAGACAGTGTCCCAAGTGCATGGAAAGAGTCATTAACCCTATAGTTAAGCTTGACGCTGATCCCAAAGACCCCCCTGACATACAGAGGAATATCACTTATATCAATACCATGCAAAATCTACTGTGACATACTGAACCAGTGTATTTCTTCATGGCTAGACTCTTGGAATGTGTTAGTTGAACAACAAAACGGTTTCTGCAAAGATAGGAGCTGTTTTGAACACATGTATAGTCTTCGCTTCTGGTAACCCTTAGTGATCAAGGATTAATGCAGATGCGTCATACATGTAGATGGAGCATCTGTGGAGACCAGTGAAGCTGTGGATCAGTACGTCAGCGTGGTCGGGAAGCAGTACTGGGTTTGGATTGGTGAGTTCTAGAGTAGGTCAACAAACCAACTTCCAGATGGTCAATTAGGCGCGACAAAAAGCAGAGTGAAATCCTATGTCGATCAGAGTTTGAGTAGAACTCGTAGCAGTAATGCCAGTGATTGGAATGCATATGTGTTGAGCCCCAGGCTATTGTTAACGCATGGTGTTCCTATGCTAACATAAGTGAGTGAGTGAGTTTAGTTTTACGCCGCACTCGGCAATATTTCAGCTATATGGAGGCGGTCTGTAAACCAGTCAAGTCTTGACCACACAACCCAGTGATCAACAGCATGAGCACCAATCTATGCAATTGGGAACCGATGACTGAATGGGATCGTCCAACTAGGTTGAAGCGCCGAACTGAATGGGATCGTCCAACTAGGTTAAAGTATCGAAAAGAATGGGATTGTTGAACTAGTTTGAAGCCCCGAACTGAATGGGATCGTCAAACTAGGTTGAAGCATCGAACAGAATGGGATGGTCGAACTAGGTTGAAGTACCGAACTGAATGGGATCGGTGAACTAGGTTGAAATATCGAAAAGAATGGGATTGTTGAACTAGTTTGAAGCACCGAACTGAATGGGATCGTCGAACTAGTTTGATGCGCTGAACTGAATAGGATCGTTGAACTAGGTTGAAGCGCCGAACTGAATGGGATCGTCGAACTTAGTTGGATTGCCGAACTGAGCCGAATCACCAAACTGGGAAGTATCACTGGTATCACGGGATCGCCCAACGTAAATCAGCACAGCCATAAGTGATCATAGAATAGAGGGCAGTAAGAGTAAGCGAGTGTACCATTGTAGAGATAAGACCCATGGAAGCAACCGCAGGAAAGATCACCGATCCCAAAGGGATCACCGACACAAGAGGGATCGCTGAACCTATGGAAGTCAAACCCGGGAGGTTCACCAAACCCACAGGAAAAGGTTGAAGGAAGATCGTTGATCAGGAGTGATGTAAAACATCGCCGATATCGCTGAGGGATCACTGAATACGTCAAGATAGAGGCATCCGAGGATAGCCGATCATGTTTGAGAAGGCGACCGTTAAAAAAACCCACCACTCTAGTGGGAGAAATGGCCTGTCTGTGAATTGGGCTGGACAGCTCAGAGTGAAAAAGACGTAAGTGTTACGATACGTAGATCGATGTTCATGCTGTTGATCCCTGGATTGTCTGGTCCAGACTCGACAAGAAAGAGAATGACCGCAGTGGTATGTCATGTGACTTGAGCGCCTAGCATGCTTTACAGGGATGACTGACGTGTCCGGAATGGCAGTGGTGGGGAGAGATTGGGTGGGAGAGAGGCAGAAGATTTGATCAACTTTGTCTACAGCACATTTCCATGCCATGGTCGAAGGAAGAAAGAGAAGTGCATTCCGTGAGATAGGACAAGTTTTAAAAATTCTACTTCACACGCTTTTCAGTTGTTGATAGTTTGTACACAACAACTACAAGGCGTGTTACATCAGTACAGAATCATGCATGGTGGGTGAACCTTCGTTCAGCTGACAAATTCCTGCTTTCTGTACCTCTCTACAAGTTGAAAACATTTGGTGCCAGATCCTTCAAACACTCTGCTGCTGTGCTATAGAACTCTCTTCCCCTTGCCTCACATGCGCTCCTTCCTTGACTACCTTCAAATCTGGCCTAAACATCCATCTGTTTAATGATCACTGACAATTGTTCATCTTTTTATTTGTATGCACTTTGAGCATGCTCTGTGTGTTGTGGAGTTCAGTGCCATATAAGTCTCCTTATTGGTATTATTATTATCTTCATTTGCTTAAATTATAAAGTAGAATGTTTGCTGAACATCTTACTTGTACCACATAAACTCAAGAGAAACAAAAATCTCTAATTTAGGAAAAACAAAGCAGAATCACAGATATGGAGCTTACGAGCACTACTACAGTTTCCAGCCTAAGTCGAATATGTTGCTCAGGAAACTGAAAAAAATATCAAAAGGTACCTATTTTTAAACTTATCCTATCTTACGGTATGCACCTCTCTTCTTCTTCTACGACCATGTGTGGAAACGTGCTGTAGGCTAAGTTGAATCAAAGCTTTCTGTCCCCCTGACCTCTGCCCCCACTCCGATAGCACGACCTGTCAATCATCTCATAAGCGTGCCTGTTGCTCAGATGATCACGTGACACTCTGCGCCTGTCATTCTCTCTCTTGTCACTACATCGAGTAGACGTGTGTTGTTCTCTCAGTTAGACATTATCTGATTGTCAATTTCGGTAAATCGAATCGAAGTTCTTCTGAGAAATGCAAACATTGTCATCAGACAGACAGACAGACAGACAGACAGACAGACACTTTATTCGGTAATATACGGCCTTATGGCCCATTTTACAGTTAATATATAATGTATTTTATTTTAATGTCACGTGAGCACAAAATGAAATAGTTATCTAGCAATAAATATATGTTTTAACAATGTTGCAACTGCATGTATAACAAGAGGATTGTGAGAGTTTAATAAATTTACCATAACATATTGTTTTTATGGACATGTTTAATGTGTGGAAGATATTTCTCTCTCAAATCTTTATATTTATCACAAACTAATAATACATGGAATTCATCTTCAATAAAACCCAATTTACAGTTTGCACATTTAATTAATTCAATATCGTCTTGTTTTTACCTTCTGGAAAAATTGACATTAAAATTGTGTAGGGAAAGTCTAAATTTACACATGGCTCTTATCAAATCCTTATTTTCTAATGATGTTAAATACTTCTCTGGTTCTATAGCTGACTTAATCAAATTATAATGACATAAAAAGGATGAAGATGAAATACTATTGTGCCAGGTTTGATAATACATATCTTGTAATCTTTGTTTTAATGAAAATAGAAATAACTCTTCATCACCAAAGTCTTGCGCAATCCAAACAAAAGAATACCCACAAGTAAACAGCAAAGATCTAACATTTGAAACCCAGTTACAACTGGTCTTACCATTATCATCAAGAGTTTTTAATAAATTTTTAGCATTGATAAGGATATCGTTGTCGTTCCATCTTTGTAATTTACACCAATATTTAACCACTCTAACTTGGCTGAGAATAAAAAGAGGATAACGCCCTGTATCGCCTAAAATGGCCTTATTTGAAGCAAACTTCCCAACCCGTAAAAGCATTTAAAATAAGATGATTGGACTTTCTCTATTGCCTCATTATATTTTGTGCCCCATATCTCTGCCCCATATAACAAAATCGGAGCAATTTTACCATCAAAAATAGAACATGCTGTGGAAAACGGAACATTTACAAGTTTTTTGAAAAATGTATAAACTGGAATGACAGCTTTAGAGGCTTGACATGCTCATTGTTAACAAGATACTGACCATGACAATCTAGAAAATATAACTAATCCTAAATACTTATAATATGTCTTAATTTATAAAGGAACATTGTCATATGCCCAGTGTTCATGCTTAGCAATTTTACCTCCATTTCTGAATACAATGACATTTGTTTTTTGTAAGTTGACTTCTAAACCCCATTTCTTACAAAAGGAAGACAGTACATTTAATTGTTTCTGCAGGCCATTAACAGTATATGAAAACATGACAACATCATCAGCAAAAAGAAGTAACATTAAATCAACAATATCCTGTGTCACAAATACACCATAACTACACTCTTTATATACTTCTGTTACAAGTTCATTAATGAAGAAGACAAATAAAGCTGGGCTTAATATGCAACCCTGTCTCACACCACTAGAAGTGGAAAACTCTTCTGTTCTACCAGATGAAGTTTTAATACAAGCCTTTACAGAAGAGTACATATTACGAATGATGTTAAACAAGTTTCCATGACAACCTTTAGTAAGCAGTACATATAACAATTTCTTTCTATCAACATTATCAAAAGCTTTTTTAAAATCGATAAAAGCACAATAGAATCTACCTTTCGGCTTACATAAATAGTTTGAACACAATGCTTGCAATATGAATAGATTATCAACTGTTGAGTAATTTTGGCGGAAACCGGCTTGACATTCTGATAAAAGATCATTTATATCTAACCAAATTCTAAGGCGCTTTTCTATGACAATAGTGAACAATTTACCTGTGACATTCAGAATAGAAATACCTCTATAATTGTTTGGGTCGGAACATTTACCCGACTTAAACAAAGGCAAAATCATACCTATATTCCATGATTCTGGAAAATCGCCAGTAATTAAGACTCTATTAAAAAGAAGTTTCAAATAAGGTACAATAAAATTTCCCGACATCTTGAAAAATTCAGGTGGTATTCCATCCTCACCTGCAGATTTACCACTTTTTAAATTCTTCAGAGCTGTCAACGCATGGTGTATGCGTCGACTGGGGAATGAGCTCATATTTTAAGATGAAGTGTGCGTTGATGAAGACAAAGGCATAGTTGAGTTCAAACTTCTTTAGTACATGAAAAACAAATGCACAAGACATACATGTGGGAGAGCGGAGTACCTGCTCAACCACAGGGCGTTTCCAACGAGCGGCATTATCCTGCTCGTGGTCGTCCCAACAGACAGTCCAAATACCGGACTCGTACTCCTTGGCTGTCTAGATGTGAGCATACCTAGTATATATATATATACAGTTTTTGACAACAATGGTCAGGCGACGACTCATCAATGGACAGACAGAAAAACAATAGTACCTCCTTGACCAGTTGATGTGATGGCAGACACGGCCAAGGGGGATTACCAATGGAGGTTATAAATGTCTTATACATGTACAATAATTAATGGGCTGACAAGTCAATTTACAATACGGTAGTGATAAGGATGTACAGTAGTGATTAAAAATACAGCTTAGCGTCATTTATATATTACAATAAAGTCTCACATGCCTTGAGTACATAGTTTTGGACTTTATAAATATTTGGACGATGGCTGTCCTAAATTAGTCACTATAACAGAGCATTGACTATTTCCCTATCGGTTATTTCACCAGACTAAAGATCATCCATGAAAGGCAAATCATTACAATCCTCACAAGAATGTGAATTAATATATTGAGAGACAAAACAATCAAAATCGTTTACATCAACATTTTCAACTTTCGGATTTAACAAATTATTGAAATAATCGTACCAAGTATCAGGAGACAGCGAATAACTTGAAACATTTCCACGTATAACTTTCTTTAATATCTTCCAAAAACTCTTACAATATCCATGTTCAGCAGACCTCTTTATATCATCACATATTTTGGTATTAAAAGAACGCTTCTTCTTCTCACAACATCTGTTATACTAGTATTCAGTTTTGGCATCCACATACAACTTTAAGTTTAAATCACATTTAAATCTTCTGAATTTGTTCAATAGAAAATATTTTCTCGTTTTTAATTTACTACAATCCTTATCAAACCAAGGTGGTTGCTGTGAATGAGATTTCCGGGTGACTGTATCATAGGCTCCTGCATTCACTGCACAGTGAATTAATATATCACTTATATGTCTTACAGCAGTGCTGATGTTTTCCTCCAATAATAAAGTAAATGTGTTAAACATATCTATGACATCTTTACTGCGGAGATAATTTTGATATGGAATTTGACAATCCGGAGGAACCCTGTAACTCATCCTTGAATATGATTCAATTTTTTGTGAATTCGGAATCTCATTTTACTTACTGATGGGATAATATTCTTAAAATAGAACACCAATGGAAGGTGGTCCGACTCGCGCGTTGACAAACTTTCATATCTACAATATTATCGAATATATTTGAAGAAAGAATAAAATAGTCAACAACACTAGATCCAGAATGGGATATATATGACATGTTTCCAACGTTATCTGATTTAGTTCTTCCATTAACAATATGGATACCAAGTACCTTACAGATATGTAGTAGGTTTAAACCATAATTATTAACGACAGTATCTAGCTTAATGTCGGGGCAAGAGAAGTCATCGGATTTATAGTCATCATCAACTGGTAAATAATCAACATCGTCATCTATGATGTAATCTAATTCACTTCCAGTCCTGGCATTAAAGTCGCCACACATTATGAATTCCGACAACTCGCCATAATCATTAATAATATCAAGCAGTTGTCGCTCTAGCACGTCAGTCCCACTCTCTTCACTGTCTGTGTATGCCGGTGACCCTCGGGGTTAATGTAAACAAACACTAGGAAGAGTTGAAAGGGGGACAACTCGCTTCTTATTCTGAAAAAGAGAGTATTTTTTGCTTGGCAGTAAATTCTCTCAAAATAAGATGCAATATCTCTTTTAATACAAACTGCTAATCCACCAGAAAACCTTCCACGAGTTTTATATCTTCTAGGATTACTAGTGTAAATATCATATTCACCGACAATGTCATTTAAAATATCATGTGCATTTGGACACATTGTTTCAATGAAACAGAAAATGTTAAACTTTTTACAGAATGATATAAAATCAGAATACTCAACTTTTGATATAAGCCCATTTATATTCCAAGAGCATATGGACGTTATGACATCAGTGTCACTCGGTGTATTGTCGCCAGTTATGATGTCACTAACATGCATATCTGTGTCATCATCACACAGAGTAGATGACGAGAGTGGAGTATCAAGTGTGACGTCAGGAGAGAAGTTTGTTGAATCAGGAGAGAAATTTGTTGAATCTCCAGCAGACTTTCGTTTTGAATTAAAGTCGATATCTTGAGTATCATCACGTTCGATGTCCACTGAACCAGCTGAGTCGATGTCAATTGACGAGCTCATAAAATCTCGCACCACCTTCTCTGTCCCACTCCACGTCTCATTTCGTCCCTCTGTCAAACCATGGAAAATGCGGTTACCTTGCCTGGATTGTGCTTCTGAGTTCTCTTGTTTTGTCTCTAAATCAGGAATTTGTTTTCTTAACATGTCATTTTCCTCGTTAAACTCGTCATTTGACGATGACACCTGAGACTGAATGTTGTTGAGTGTCTTAGCAAGATCACCAAAGGTGACCCCAGCGTCTGGAGTAACACTATGGCTTGTGACGTCAGAAGAGAAGTTAGTTGGATCTCCAGCAGAGTGTGGTTTTGAATTTAAGTCGTTATTTAGATTACTATCTTTATTACTATATGCAACTTTGATATTCAGACAGTCAGTTTCACTGAGACCATAACCGTATTCCAATCCAGTGTGATGGCTAGTCTCGTCTGTAGCACGATTTGATGAGACCCAGTTACGACGCTTTCCGACCTGTCTCAAATCAGAGAGTTCATGGTCATAGAAATACACCAGGCCATCTATAATAAGCTTGTCATAGCTCATGTATGGCACTTTCTTGTCATCCCTTGCTCTCATCATAAAGGGAAATAACTTGGATCTGGTATGTCGGACACGCTCTGTAAAGTCCTCGGACACTCTGAACTGTTTATTTCCTTTCAAAGTTTTCTTTGCTACTTCTAATATATCTGATTTGTCTTTGAAGAAAGTGAACTTGACAATCACAGGTCTATTCCCATTACGAGCATGCAACCGATGAGAACGTTCAATGCTCACTGAACCAGATGAGTCGATGTCAAGTGACGAGCTCATAAAATCTCGCACTACCTTCTCTGTTTCACGCCACGTATCATTTTGTCCCTCTGTCAATCCATGGAAAATGAGGTTACATCGTCTGGATTGTGCTTCTAAACTATCTTGTTTTGTCTCAAGATCAGAAATTTGTTTTCTTAAAATGTCATTTTCCTCCTGGAGTGTGGCAAATTTTTCCCTGACGTCATTACGAAACTCATCAAACTTGTCATTCAACGATGACATCTGAGTCTGAATGTTGTTGAGCGTTTTAGCGAGGTCACCAAGGGTGACCCCAGCGTCTGGAGTAACACACTGACCTGCGACATTCTGAGCCAATTGTCTTGTCTGAACCCTGCTATCAGAAGACGCATGTGGTGTTTTAGGAGGTCCTGGGTTTGATTCCACGTCTCCAGATACAATGAGTAAAGTCATTATCAACAACAGGCAACATCCTACACGCATCCCACTGGGTATCCGTATACCGGGGTTAAAACAACGTGGTCGTCGGTTGCGAGGACAAAAAAGGCCAATTCTAGCTCTCCAGAGACTTATATCATATTCATGATGAAAATCAAATACTTGGTTTACTTATCTCTTTGTTGGTATGCAAATATGTAGCAAAAAGTCCACTCCTTGTATCGCTATGATGGGCTTCAATGCGGAGCAAAATCACAACACTCTCCATTGATTTGGTCACGTGTCATCAGTGTAACAGCAATCATCCACTGCTGATCCACATGCTTTGTGTGTGGATTGTATAGGCTGTTGTAGTTGGTCACATCGGTGTTCTGTTTGTTCACACTTGAATGATGATGATTTTTCTGAATATCGATGGATTGCATCTAGACGTAGATCGGACAAAGATCTGCATACACCTGCTGAAGGTCCTTCAACTTCTAAGCGAAGACAGACGAAGATTGTTTAGAGGTGGCCTCAGACTCCTACTTGAGCGAGAATCTCCGTCGCCTCTTTCGTCCTCGAACGTCTAGTCCCGTCACCAGACAAGTTTCATCTCCTCCGAGAGTGGTAGTGCTAACAACCTCTGCAGTACAGTCTCGGCCTTCTACCTTGGTGACGATTTCACAGACTCTTAGTTTGCCTCAGGTGGTTGTTTCCAGTGCGCCGCTTTTGTTGAGTGCTCCACCCCCCTCTGCTATGGTGGGTGCGCTTGGTCAAAGCGTTCACTCTCATGCGGCAAGTGCAGTCAGTTTGGCGCGTTGAACCACAGGGATCAGTTCGGCTCTTTCAACCTATGCACCGCTTGCTTCCAATGCGGCGCTTTGTTCCAGTTCGGCGCTCTCATATCCTCCTATGGTGACTTCAGGCATGCCGGTAGTATCCAGTGCAGCGCTTTCAACACCTTTCCCGTACATCGCTCCACCTGCCCATGGACCACAGCCTATTTCCAGTGTGCTGCTTACTACCAGAGCAGCGCTTGCTGTCCATTCTTTGCTTGTTTCCAGTGCGTCGCTTACTTCAAATGCACTGCTTACTTCAAATGCACTGCTTACTTCCAATGCGCCGCTTACCTCCAATTCGCCACCACTTACTTCCAATGCACCGCTGGTTTCCAATGCGTCACTTTTACATGGACCACCGTTGCCTCCTTTGCCTGGTTATCCTGTGTCACATAACCTCCCTCCAAGTGCGTCACTTCAACCTTCTACAGGGGATGGTGTGAGTTCGACGCTTCCTCCCGGAGCGCCGCTCTCTTTTTCAGCAGGACTCTTCACTAGGGAACTACCTTCTACAGGATGCTGTTTTCCACCTAGTGCGCTGCTTGCTACCAATGCGATGCTTACTTCCCATGCGTCGCTTTCAACTACAGCGTTACCTCAATCAACGGGTTATTCGGCGCTTCATGATGAACAGTTCCGTCATCCCTCTATGTCAGACACGAGAGTAGTTGTACCTTCGGTGACTTCAGCTGTTCCCGTATCTACATCTATGGATCCTTCCAGATGTATTTTCCCGGTGTCCTGGAATCCAGCGTCGGATGTACCGGTATGTCAGCCATTTGATTTTGACTCCATTGTTCAGGCAGTAGCATCAGGGCTGGGTCAGCAACCTCCAGATGAGGTGATGATGTTACTTTACTGGGAACGAAACCAAGAGTGTATTCTCCCTTTTTGGTAGAGGACCGGGAATTATCGCATTTGGATAGTTTTATTGCAAGGTCAATTTCAAGTTATATTGGATCAATTGGTGCACTTCTTCTCATACCTCACACCAGTTCGGCGTAGGGGTTCTCTTCACTTGTCCTCTTGGGAGGATAGGTTCCGCACGGATCTCTTCCGACAACCCTGGTCTGGCAGGTCGCTCTTCAATGGGGCTATACATGAGGTGGCAACCAAGGTGGGGCAGGATGCTCATCTTCAAGTTTCTGTGGAGCTGTTAAAGTTCCAGCGCTTACAAATGGAGGATTTGTTATGTCGACGTCGCTCAGCACGTTATGTACCTAACAACCCAGATTTGCGATCAGGGCCTACCAGTTCTTTTCGAGGGAGAGGCCCGTCCAGAGGGTGTGGCAATCGTCAGCGGCGATCATTCACTTCTAGTCCAGTTCCCGGATGCGAGCAGTCCTCCACGTCGAGAGCCAACAAGCTGTGACTGACAGATATTTTAGCACGACTGGGTCCTTCCGCCACCAGTTGTACCTGTCAAGGATTCCCCTGTAGGTGGAAGACTTGGGCTTTATGCCCTCAATTGGACCATCTTGGACGACCCTTACATTCTCACCACTTTGTCCAAGGGATTTCGGCTTCCGGTAATAGGCAACCCGTCTCTTACTCTGAATCCGGAACACAGGACATATCCCGCTTCCCAGACGGCTGTCCTCCGGTCCACCATAGAGACTCTAGTTCACAAACTTGCGATCGAATCCCTGGGTCCGGCTCCCGCCAACCCGGGGTTCTACTCACCAATCTTTGTGGTCCCGAAGAAAGACTCCGACAAGTTGAGACTCATTTTCAACATAAAACTCTTCAACCAGATGTACCTACAACCACCTCCTCATTTTCAAATGGTGTCGGTGGCGCTCCTCAGGACAATCCTCAAACCAGAGGACTACATGATCAGTCTCAACCTTCAGGGCACTTACCTTCATATTCCGATCTTCCCCGACCATTGCAAGTTTCTCCGGTTTGTTTTCGAGGGCACCCATTATCAATGGCGTGTCCTCCCGTTTGGAATTTCTTCGGCTCCGTGGCTATTTACACGGGTGACGAAACCCATCACCAAATTTCTGCATCGCAAGTGGATAATCTTCGAAGCCTTATTCGACGATTGTATCCAGGCACAGAACGATCATGCCCTTCTACTTCGCCACAGACATTTCATGATGCAGCTACATCACCAGTTAGGTTGGCTCGTGAACATGCAGAAGTAGGAACTAGTCCCTACACATCGCCTACAGTTTATCGGGGCGGTGTTCGACACAGGCCTCAACAGACTGTTCTTTCTAAGGGACCGTTTTATGAAGATTCAGCGGTTAGTTCCCCTTGCCCTCAGCTAACCCAGGACTCTTCGTCAATGGCAAGAACTCCTGGGTCTCCTGACATCACCCCAGGCCTTGACCCTCAGGGGTCAACTCCAACTTCGTCCTCTTCAGTTGTTTCTGGCTCCACACATCAGGGTGGGCTCTGATCATACTACCTCCGGCGCTCCATCCCCATCTCCAATGGTGGATGGACGAATCGAATGTCTGCAGTGGAGTTTGTTTGAGGCTGTCCGTCCCGACTCACCACCTGTACGTGGACGCATCTCTCCACAGGTGGGGGGCTCACCTTCTCGATGAGCAAGTGGCAGGGCTGTGATCTCGCGAAGACCACGGTTGTCACATCAATATATTGTAACTCAGGGCCGTGATACTAGCAATCACTCATTGGCAACACCTTCTACAGTCAACAATACTAATGGTTTGGTCAGACAATACGGCGATCATATGGGGTCTACAGGGTCTCCTCAACTCCTGCAGTGGACACAATGATTTTTCCAGCTAGTGGACACTCTCAACATCACAGTTCGGCCAACCACATTCCAGGAGTGAAGAATGTGATTGCAGATTCGCTGTCAAGTCCGCTTTGTCCATCCCGACGGAGTGGAAGATGCATCCGCAGGTGTTCCAGACGTTGTGCTTTTCACTGACGAATCCGACGGTGGATCTGTTTGCCACTGGCTTCAATCACCAGCTGCCCCTGTTTGTGTCTCCGATTCCGGACCCGTTAGCTTGGAGACTCGATGCTCTAGCCATTCCATGGCGTTTCCGCCAGTGGCTCTAATTCCATGCATCCTATTGAAATGCAGAGGATAACACTGATTTTGATCACGTCTTACTGGCTGGCCAGGAGTTGGTTTGTAGATCTACTAGAATTGGCCGATCCAAGTTCGGTACCACTTCCCGATCACACCAATCTACTGTGAGTCGCAACAGCTATCACCACAGCGCACCGAACTTCCACCAGGTCACTCTATGATGACAAGTGGACGAATTTTGAGGCGTGTTGCAGAATGAAGGGTATAATATCTCCTACTACGGCTTCACCACAGATTGTTGCGGAATACCTACAACATCTTCTACAAAGAAGCTGAAAGGTTCCACTTTGTCTACATACTAAGCCACCCTTAACACCGTTATTGCTCCAGCTTCAGGTGTGAAGGTGTCTACCGTCCCTGAGCTCCAGTTTCTCCTCAGATCTTATAAAGTTGCTGACAAATCACGGAAATTCTGACCGCCAGCTTGAGACTTAACCACCTTACGTCAGCGGACTATGAGCCCTTGGAGGAGAAGAGCTTCGAACATGTCACCTTTAAGACCTTTTTTCTCATGGCTTTGGCTACTGCTGCACGCATTTCCGAGTTACATTTCCCTTGATGTCTCTAGAGTGCGTTTTGAGAGGTCCAGACATGCTCGAGTATTCCTTGGTTCGCGGTGGGATTTTGTTCCCAAGAACCAATTGCCAGGACAGCCAGACTGCACTTTCATGATCCCGCTGCTGTCTACTATCTTGGGTCCTGACGACACAGAAGATCTGTCACTTTGCCCTGTTTGGGCATTACGGATGTATTTGGCTGCTTCCAAGGACCGCCGTAGGTTACGGAAGAGACTTTTTATTCCGCTGACTACTGCCTCCAGTTCTGAAGTTTTTTGCACCACTCTAGCATTTGGGATGCGTTCCACCATCTTGCAGGCTTACATCTACGCAGACCTTCCTCCACCCACGACGGTGAATCCTAACGAGACCCAGGCCATGGCGCTCAATCAGAACTGCTCCCTAACAGCCATCATGAAGGGATGCTTTTGGAGATCTGTCACAGTCTTCACCTCACACTATCTTCGAGATCTCTCAGTTACGGAAGTGGAAGGTCTGCACCAGTTCGGTCCTCTAGTCTTGGCTCAGCAGCTTTCGTCGACCCATAATCGCAGATGAGAAGCAGTCCTTCCTCGCGTCGGTCTTGCTCTATGTACATGAATAAATGATATCAATGTAATCCATATCTTGGTACTTTTTCTGTTTGGGCATCGACCACCTCACCTAGGGAACTAGGGCGTGTCTGCACCGTTATAGATATGACTTGATAGACTGAGAGGCCAGTCTTATGCTATATGCAGAGGTGGTCGACACTCCGCTTACTGACCTCTGCTCGCTGAACAAATACGTCAGTGAAGTGTTGATTTCCGATAACCTGTGTGGTTTTCGAAGCGTTCAGCTCCTAAGTCGTTTCTCACCTTTGGTAAGTTAGGGGGATTGGTACTGAACGTTAAACAAGTTGAGCAACCGGGCTATTCCCTCTTTCACCGCCTTCCAGCGTCTGTGTCTGTGGGGGGTAGTTTTGAAGCAGGGACTGTCCAGATTAAGGTCTTCGACTTTAATTCACTGGGGTCACTTGATAAATCGCGGGGAGACGGGGTCTACTTGCCAAACTGCGTCCTTTTGCTTGTCAAAAGTTGCGGCCGAAAACCACATTAATTCGGGACCGCCCACTCTCAGCTAAAGGGTTATCAGAAGCAACCCATCACAAGTTCGGAGTCAGCATATCAGGAGTTGGTGCTTTCTCCAGGCCTCCTTGTGTTATACGACCTCACAGTTGTAGAGTTGACACAGGGTAATCTGCGGCCCACGAGCCAACCGTGAGATAATGCATACCGGGAGATAGGATAAGTTTAAAAATTTGGAAATTTTAACTATAATTTCCAAATTTTTAAACTTATCCTATCTCACGGTATGCACCTCTCTTCTTCTTCTACAACCATGGGTGGAAACGTGCTGTAGGTTAAGTTGAATCAAAACTTCCTGGCCTCTGACCACCTTACCTCTGCCCCCACTCCGATAGCAAGACCCGTCAATCATCTCAATAAGCGTGCAGATCGCTCAGATGATCACGTGACTATCTGTGCCTGTCATTCTCTTTCTTGTCGCTAAGTCGTGTGGACTTGTGTTGATTCTTAGTGAGATTTTGACTGTGTTCAATATGGGTAAATCTCGTCGCAGTGCTTCTAATAAACGCAAACATTGCGACAAGTGTAATAGTAACTTTTCTGCTGCGGACCCACATGTGTTGTGTGTGGATTGTTTGGGATGTTGCGATTGGTCGCACCGTTGTACTTACTGTGATCAACTTGATGATGATGCTTTTTCGGAATATCGCCGGGTGGCTTCCCGACGTTTGACTGACAGGGATAGGCGTAAACCTTTGGAGGGTCCTGCCTCATCTTAACGTTCGAAATCTGAATGTCGTACGAAGACACCTGTTCACCGGTCTAAGTCCCCTTCTCCGTTTATTTCGTCTGCAGCCGTCCAGTCCTATTGTGATTCAAGATCGTTCGCCACCTAGAGTTGTAGTTTTAACTACTTCTTCTGGCCAGTCTTATCCGTCTACCCTGGTGACGATTTCTCAGAACCCTGGTGTTCCTACGCCGATTGTTTCCAGTGCGGCGCTTGGATTGATGCCCAGCATTCACTCTCAAGTGGCGAATACGTTCTGTTCGGCCCTTTCCAGCACGGTGATTGGCTCTACGCTTTCTACCCATGCGCCGCTTGTCTCCAGTTCAGCGCTTTGTCCCGGTTCGGCGCTCTCATGCCCTCCTGTGATTTCTACAAGTATGACATTGAGTTCCAGTGTGGCGCTTTCTACATCTGCCTCGTATGCCGTCACACCTGTCTATGGATCACTGCCTATTTCCTGTGCGCTGCACCGCTTGCTCCTGGTTCGGCATTTACTGTCGGAGCGCAGCTTGCTTCCAATGCTTCGCTTGGTCCTGGTTCAGTGCTTCCTGTCAGAGCGTCGCTTGCTTCCAGTGCGACGCTTACTTCCAGTGTACCACAGTCTTCCAGTGTGCCACTTTCTCTTGGTTCAACGTTGCCACTTTGCCAGGTCATCCATCCATGCCAGCCTCTGGTTCTACTTTGCCTCCTACTTCAGGTACTACGTCTATCACCTCGGCCAGGCCTATTTTACCGGTTTCTTGGGATCCGTCGTCTGAGGGTTCTGCGTCTTGACCTCTTGATTTTGATGCCATCATTCATGCTGTGGCCTCGGCTTTACGTCAGCAAGTCCCAGCTCCATCCCCGACTGTTCAGCCAGCTGGCCCTCCAACCGTTCCACTTCATTCCGTGGATGAAGCTCCTCAATTGGCTACACCTTCTCCTACTTCAGATGGTAATTCAGCTTCAGATGTTAGCATTGATGCAGTCGACATACCTCAGTTACTGGTTTGGATTGCTGATAACCTCGACTACGTCGTAGCAGTTCACCTTCGGACTTGTTCACTAGCTTTGATATGAAATCAGGTGATTTCGGCTCTATCACCTTTCCACCTCGTCCCTGCATTACTCAAATTGCGGCTTCTCATGATGAGGCATTTGACAACTTAAGGAAGGTTAAGGATGGATTTGCGGCACACCGCTTTAAGTTGGCGGCTTCCCATGCTCATGGGTTTTCTACGTTGATTGTCTCTCCTTCTGTGGAGGATGACATTGCACTTTTGGGATCTAAAAAGAGCCTATCATCCCTTTCTGGTTGAGGACCGTTAGTTGCGCACCCGGATGGATCTTAGCTCCCCTCAACTTGGTTTTGACGGCGACTGAAGCTGTGGCTATGTCTGTCTCGCATGCGGCTTCCCCTCTACAGGCTTATATTCGGGCTTCGATGGTGTTGTTACAGGAGCAGTTCCAGACCATCTTGGATCAGCTGGCCCATTTTTTTCTCCTACCTCACGGTGGTTCGGCGAAGGGGCCTGCTTCACTTATCTTCGTGAGAGGATAGATTTCGGACAGATCTTTTCTGTCAACCTTGGTCAGGCAGATCACTCTTTAATGGGGCTATAAGAGATATAGCCGCAAAGGTTGGGCAGGATGCTCATTTGCAGGTCTCTGTGGAGCTATTGAAATTTCAGCGGTTACAAGTAGAAGATTCGTTGCGTCCACGGCGGCCAGCTAGCTAAGTGCCAACCAACCCAGATCTTCGTTCGGGACCTCCTACTTCTTTTCGAGGAAGAGGTTCGACCAGAGAGCGTTGCAACCGTCAGCGCTGGTCATTCACTGCTTCTGGACCAGCTTCCAGTTCCGATCACTCAGAGGTGACTTGCAGACATCAGAGCACCTATCAAAGCTTCCCCAGTAGGCAGAAAACTTGGGATTTATGCCCTCAGTTGGACCATCTTAGACGTCCCTTACATTCTCTCCACTCTGTCCAAGGGGTTTCAACTTCCAGTCATCGGCAACCCTCCTCTCACATTATTTCCGGAGCACAGGACATATCCAGCTCGTCAAACGACTGCGCTTACAATCCACCATAGCTACGCTTCTTCAGAAACTTGCAATCGAATGCCTGGGCTCGACTCCTGCTGACCCAGGGTTTTACTCTCCAATCTTTCTGGTTCCGAAGGATTCCGACAAATTGAGACTCATCTTCAACATGAAGATCTTCAACGAGATGTTCCTACAACCACCGCCTCATTTCCGTATGGTGTTGGTGACTCTACTCAAGACTATCATCAAACCGGGGGATTACATGGTCAGCCTAGACCTTCAGGATGCGTACCTTCACATACGGATCTTCCCGGACCATAGCAAGTTCCTTCGTTTCGTCTTCGAGGGCACCCACCATCAGTGGCGTGTGCTCCTGTTTGGAATTTCTTTGGCTCCGTGGCTATTTACACGGTTAACGAGGCCCATCACCAGCTTCCTCCATCGCAAGAGGATACTGTTTGAAACTTACATCGATGACTGTATCCAGGCTCAGACCAACTGTGCACTCCTCCTACGTCACATGGGGTTCATGATGCAGCTACTTCACCAGTTAGGCTGGCTTGTCAACATGGAAAAGTAGGAGCTATTCCCTTCAGGCCGCCTGCAGTTTATCGGGGGCGGTGTTTGACACAGAGCTCAACAGACTGTTGTGCCGAGAGACCGTTTATACAAGATCCGGCGATTAGTTCCCCTTGCGTTGTCTCAACCCAGGACTCGTCAATGGCAGGAGCTCCTGGGTCTCTTGACGTCGGCCCAGGTGTTGACCCTCAGGGGTCAACTTCAGCTTTGACCGTTGCAGTTATTCCTGGCTCCACACATCAGGGTGGGCAACCCGCTTTCCCTGATCACGTTACCTCCAACGCTCCATCCCCATCTCCTATGGTGGATGGAAGAGTTGAATGTCTACGGCGGAGTCTGCTTAAGGCCGTTTGTCCCGACTCACCACCTGTACGTAGACGCATCTCTACATGAGTGGGGGACTCACCTTCTCAATCAGCAAGTGGCAGGGCGGTGGTCTCTCAGAGATCGCGCTTACCACATCAACATTCTAGAGCTCAGGGCAGTGATTCTTCCCATCACTCACTGACAAGAGATTCTACAATCGACCTCACTCAGGGTCCGGTCAGACAATGGAGCAGTAGTGTGGCACATCAACTGGATGGGATCGACAGGGTCTTCTCAACTCCTGCAGTGGACACAACGGTTCTTCCAGTTGGTGGACAATCTCGACATCTCCGTTTGTGCCAACCATATTCCAAGAGTGAAGAATGTGATTGCGGATTCTCTGTCCCGGCCACTTCATCCCTCCCCGACAGAGTGGAAACTACATCCACAGGTGTTCCAGACCATCTGCCTTCCACTGACGACTCCGACAGTGGATCTGTTTGCCACTCGTTTCAACCACCAGTTGCCTCTGTTCATGTCTCCGATTCCGGACCCTCTGGCCTGGGGGGCTCGACGCTCTAGCCATTCCTTGGGACGACCTTAACACGTACGCGTTTCCACCAGTGGCCCTACTTCCACACATACTACTGAAACTGCCCATGACTCAGCGGATGAGACTGCTTTTGGTCACGCCCTATTGGCCAGCCAGAGGGTGGTTCGTCGATCTACAAGAACTGGCCGATCCAGATCCTGTACCACTTGTTGAACGCGTCGATCTTCTGGTGCATCCACACTCCGATCAGCTGCATTGGTCTCTGCTCACACTCCATCTTCACGTTTGGCGCATCTCCATAAGTGCAAAGGGATATTCTAAGAGTGTCGCTACTGCCATCGCTACAGCGCATCGCTCCTCCACTAGGTCACTCTATGATGACAAATGGAAGAATTTTGAGGTGTTTGCACGTATTCATGTGGCCACCATGTGGTCATGTACCAACAGATTCGTGAGTTCTTTTAAGTGCACATGGTTGTGTACTGTACACTAGGGGTTGTGACAAAACTGAGAGAGTCTGCACACAAAGTTGACTCCAAGGTTTCTACACCCGGTCACAGGTGGGCTCGATCCCATCACCTCAAGCTCGCTGGATCACTAGCCTGGCGCTTTAGCCAGTTCGCCCACTGCGCCCCCTATACACAAAAATATTGATGTTGCATCTATTGCAGAAGTTGTCAATCTATAAAACTTGTTCCCTCTTCATCATACCAGCTTCCAAATGTCACTTAAAAAAGTTGCAGTTTATAATAATAAATCTTAAATTTGAGGTTGATTTTGTTAGATGGCAATGTACTGCTGGATGGTACAGCGATGGGAGTAAACCAGGTGGTGTCCTTCACCAAGTTTGCCCTGAGTCGGTCATTTGCGGAGAAGCTTTCTGAGAAACCATTGCCTTGTGTGTACATGCAGTGTGTGGAACAGAACAGCAATCCAACCGACTCCTTCAGCTGGATGAAATCGGCTGGTCTTAAATGTGAAACGGAGGGCTTTTTTTTTGCTGCCCAGGACCAGTCACTACCCACTCGCAATCGCCAAAATGTGATTCTTAAGCAAAATATCAGTATGAAATGTCGACTTTGCAATGAATTTACAGAGACTGTCCAACACTTTGTCAGTGGATGCCCTTCTTTGGCACAAACAGCATATCTTAAGCGACATGATGCTTTTACTACCGTCTCCGCCATGCCTGTGGCTTTGACTCCGAGGTCATCCATGGTACGACCCTGAACCAGGGCATCATGGAAAATGATGCTGTCAAACTTCTGTGGAATAGGTCCATATACAGCCTCAGAAAAATTCCAGCCAACCTGATCTTGTCGTTTTGATAAAGCCAATGAATTTATTTACATCATTGAATTTTCTGTCCCTTTTGACAGCAACGTGATTGGCAAGATTCAGGAAAAGCATGATAAATGCCTTTTAGGTACGTAGGTCCAGTAGTTTTGGAGGAGATGATATTTATAGTTAAAAGAAATGCACTATGAGAAAATATGGCTCCACGGACTAAATGCGAAGGTCAATTCTTGAAAAAACACAAAACAACACAAAAACAACACAAAACATTACGCATGTAATAGGACGATGTCTGGCTGTCATGTATGATGATGGACTTTGCGTTGTGTATTTTTATATGAGATGTTATGGTGACATTAACGGCCAAACTCGTTCTTCTGGCCCATGTTCTTTCCATTTTATGTTGCGGGATGAACGACAATTCAAGACGGTATAGTTAAACAAAGTATATTTATTATGATAACAACATATAAATTAAGCACTTGATCGACATAATGCTCACGCTTTCACACCATTCTGGACGGACATGGTTTCATATGGTTAGAGTACTGTAACACATTCACAAGAGCACAAAAGATCACAATGTAACAAAAGTTAAGATGGTTTCATGTGTCACATCTGATGCCAACTCGACTAGATTCTGCAGTAAACTTCTCACTGCCTCAAAACAACAATGTGCAACAACGTCTCACAAATGCTATAAGCTGTGTCACCTCTGACACCAACTGGACTAGATTCTGAAGTAAACATAACTCACTGCTACAAAACGACCATGTGCGACAACATCTCGCAAATGGGATAAAAACTATGTCACAACTAATGCCAACTCGACTAGGTTCTGCAGTAAACGTCATTCACTTCTACAAAAACAACCATGTGCAACAACGTCTCACAAATGGTAAAAACCGGGTTACAACTAATGCCAACTTGCCTAAGTTCTGCAGTAATTGTAATGCACCACCATAAAACAAAAGGCTGCATGAAAACCTCCCTAAACCCAACAATATCTTGCTTAACAACCTTAAACGGACTTCTACCTAATTCCTATTTGTTCCTAACTGCTGTAGCAGAAACATTTTTCATGTTTTTAATAAGTCAGTTTGGTTTGTTTGTATAGAACTATTTTACAATTATTGAATATAAAATGGTGTTATAGTGTTTTATTGTTTACAAGTAAAATAAGAATAAAAATATTATATAAGTCATAAAAAAGGTCACTAAAAATATTGAAGGTTGGTGGTAGTGTTCTAAAGTTTGTGGTTTTATGCGTATGTCAATCATATTGACATTTGGTTGTATTTATCAAGTATTTCAGATGAATTTCATTCATCTGAAACGTTCTTATTATGTTTAGGATTCACAAAATATGCTGGATCTAGAGTATGGTCTCATTCTGGATTATTGTTTATCACATGACCCTAATTCCTAGCTTTTAATTGGCTAATTTTAAATTCCCATAATTCCCAAGCACCAATCTGAGCACCCTTGTAATAACACTTTAGCACAGCACAGCACCCAGGCAACAAGGCAACAAGGTCCACTAAACAGCATCAAACAGGTTAGTTAAATACTTTAACACTAAATTATGCTTAAGTGTATTTGTTCTTTTACATCTCCATTAAATTAATTGCAGTCTAAATGTTATTTAGTAATTTGTAATATATGGTCATGTTGTAAACCTACTAAACTTGGTTAATTACCTTAAAGCCAAAGTTCATGTTGTATTGTATTATAACTCATGTAAAACAAAATAGCATTATAAGTAATGTTCTGTTTTTACAACCATTTCCCTCAGTTTTCTAAATGTATTTAAGTGCAATGGTTTTCTGTGTGTTCTGTGAGTGGAGAACAGAAAAAATTGTGAAAGCATTGTCATGTTGATGAATGTTCTGTATGAGCAACCATGGTGCTCAGCTTTTCCTTTGTATATGCTTACAATGGTTTTCTTTGTATTGTGTGAACGGAGATCGTCAGTGATGGTGAATGTATTGTCACAATGATGAATTATGTTTGTAATTGGCAGGTCACATATGTATCAGCACAACACAGTCTAATCAGTAAGGCTCTATTCCACAAATGGGTAAGATGTATTTTTATATGTCAATGTATATCCTTTTTTTTATGTACACCTTTCGGGTAACCTTTAAGGGTTACCAAATATTTATCTGGTTGTATGTCATGTTAATTGTGAACTTTATTGTCTGTCAGATATGTGTACATATTGTTGTAATTTAACATTATTTGGGCAAATGTGTTATTTGGCAATGAATTATCTCCCTTGGTGTCACAACCAACGTTGTGCATATAGTTTCATGTTATTATTATTTCCTTTGACAGTTTATAATGTGGTATAATTCACATGTGTAAATGTATAGACTACAGAATTGTGGTAAGCTAATTGTGATACCTATGCAAAACATTATGTAATGTGTAAATGTTTCTAAGAATGTTGTGTGTTTCAGGGCTTGATGTATGATTAAAGAAAATATCTGAATAAACCGCACCTCACCCCTACAGCGAGTCATGTGATCCATTGACATCACTTGGCGATTTAACCAGCTGTAACACTGCTACTGTTCTCTAACAATAAAACGAGATGCATGGAGTCACCACGCCAGCAAAGATGAATCCATCCACCCTGTCTGGCCTTAATTACCCCAAACTGTCTAAAACTTTATTATTAAACAAACATAGTAAGATGGGGGAAAAGGGTTTCATTCTTATGCAGAACGTACGAGGGTTTCGTTCTTATACAGAACGTACAGAGAGGGGAGCTCTCACCTCCAACCAGCTGCTGGTCGTAACGGACTGACTACTGACACGCGCTACAGCGCTTATATATCCACCCGTTAGTGAACACCCGGATGCGAAAAGTAAGGCTATCAGCGATTGGCTGAGGCCTATCCAATCTGAGCGCTCCTAGTAGACGCTCTGACTGTAAACTAAAACATGTGGCGACTTAACCACAACAGACGGACTGATGGACTGACTGATGGACGGACGGACTGACTGACTGACCTAGGATACATCCGAAGTACTCACTATCGCAACTGGAACATATACGAGCTGCAACTCTCATAAGTACCCGTAAGTACTGACAATCACACAAGCTGAAAAACCCTTTTTACCACACACACAAGTACTAACCAAACATGCACTCAATTTAATATACTGAAACCAAAGAATTTTTAGCTTTGTCTCTTCAGAAACAACTGCACCAACAAACCAAATGAATGACAAAGGTTCCATAAGACAAGCAGACTTGGCTTTCAGCTAGTAACCTTAAAGGCAACATGAAAATACCAGCCATATCTGAACATAACACTTACCTGAAGACTGTAGTGATGATTGCGAACATATTCCTGATATATGCTCAACATTGGCAGAAGCATGTCAAACAAATCCCCTGTAGAAAAGAAGATTTGAGTATTATGCGATGACAAAAATCATGTGAAGAACATTGCTAATTTAATATTGGATTAAACTGATCTAATTTACCCTTTCTCTTTTCATTAGTTCCCCAATGTACCTATACAGGTAAAATTATGCTAAACTCTGACAACATGCAAATGTTGCCATGTATGTATGAAACAACCCACCACCTAAGGAAATTACCACACCTGTCCCAAGGTGAGGACTTCACACCAGGCCATACGTTCTCACAAAGGCAAATGTCATGTGAGTAGGGGCATTCTCAAACTATTGCTGTTTTTGTACTTTATTGACATAGAGGTTAGAAATCTACATAAAAGATATCCCTCTATCAAGGCAACTTGATCAGGAAGCCCCGCCCCCAATTGTCATAAATGGGATGGAGATATAGAGATTACTAATTGAGTGTCTGTCAGGTACTATTTATCTTACTACTACTTGTAAGATAGATGGTATCCAACAGACACCAGTACAGTAATATGTTTCTTACACACCATAAAATTGCAGCATTTTATGGTTTAATAGGTTCAAATTTCATATTTTCTCATTGTAATGGCACACCACAACACAATGTTTGTGAATGAGTGATGTCACTTGGCTTCCTAATCACCACTCATCCCCGAGGTGACCTTCCACAAAAACATTTCTGCACAACTGTGCATTATCAGGGCAATAATGATAATACAAACTAGATAAAGTCAGAAAAACTTAATTAAACACTAAAAAATGATGTTGCCATGTAGATGGCTTTACTTATTACAAGCATAAAATATTTGAGCATGTGACGTCATCGTTATCGTTTGGTGGTTGTCGCCATCGGAAGATTGTTTTGGATATCTCTGCACATAGGGGATCCGTACTTGTGTACCAGTTTACATTCAATGTTCTCCCTCAACAGGAGCCAAAACTTTTGAGTGTGTGTAATCAAAGTACTGTCAGAAATAGAAAATAAACTGTTTTTAGGCTATTCCTCTGTATCCCTAAATGTGAAGCTCATTTCTGGTGTCCCCCGCCGTGATATTGCTGGAATATTGCTAAAAGCGGCGTAAAACCAAACTCACTCACTCACTCACTGTATCCCTAAAATTTACACAACTGCAAATAGCAGATGTCGAAATAACCGACATCGGCCTAACTAGGCCCCCTACTGGGATGTGCAATAGGATATCCTGAAAAGCATGTTTACTTGTAAAATCGGGCAAAACTTAGAAAAAATACAAACAGCTGCTGAAAACGGCCTACCTTTAGAATACAGCACCACAAATTTTAAAAATACGTCATAATACCCTTTTACGTAATGTAATGTGATTTTGTTCGAAAGCACGTTCTCGAAACAATGCCCTATGACGCCAGCATGGCAACACGGTTGTCTGGCTCAGCGAGTGAGTATAAGCTCCGTTCACTGGTGTTTCATCTCTAAGAGCTATGTCATTGCATAAGCCCAACGATGTTGAGAGTTTCCAGTAGTTGTATACTGGCGGATGCGCAATATTTTGCAAGCACCAGTTTGAAATATTTTTCTTTTTTCACTAATACGCTCATATTTATTTGTATTACGGGGTGCTGAGGTGTTACGTTTTTTGTATTTTGTAATTTATTATATTTACATATATATATATATGTCATTCACTAATTTGCACCATTACATGGAAAAGTGTTTTATTAGTATTTTATTTTTCGAAGCGGTAATAATGCATTACACTAGACACGTCAGTCGTGTTTGTGCCGGTTCGGTCAATGCATTCTATTTATTAGGATTAATTCAAGGGATTAGGGTTAGGGTGAGGACTAGGGTTAGGGCTTAGGGTTTAGGGTTAGGGTTGGGGGTTGGGGACCTAATGCAACATAGTAGGTACATGTCCGGTGGTTCGGTCAATGCATTCTATTTATTAGGATTATTTCAAGGGGTTAGGGTAAGGGTTAAGGCTGAGGGTTTAGGGTTAGGGTTAGGGACCTAATCCAATATAGTAGGTACATGTCCGGTATAATACGTGAGTACCAATTGTTGTTTTTCCTTTTTGCATTTTAATACTTTTTTTCCACACAAAACGGGTAACCAAAAACGTCGAAAGTACATTAAGAAATGGGTTAATGTAGAAATTTTGGGCTAATGGAAATTGGCCTGGAATTTGCACTCAAGCCTCTTTCACACGCAACATAAATTTTGTAAAGTAATGATTCGAAGGCTAACTCACCCTCGTGCCATCACTAGACATGCTCATGTCTCCCTCGTTCCTTAGTGCGATCCACATTATCCCTACAGTGTTCCCTACATTACTTTTCTGTCACAAAATCACCGATTTATATAAAAGCGCGTCATTCATGCATGCACCCGTGAAATCTCACGCCTGGCGCCTGACGCCAACAACCCTTTTCAGTTTGAGGCATATCGGCTCATTCCACGCCACACGTTAATTTGTAGATTACGGAATGGGACGAGTGTGCCAAATGGCATCGGATCCATTCGGCAATTGTCCGTAGAATAAAATCACGAGACACCAAGTCTGCTCGTAGCATTCGTAATTGTCCGTGACCTATTCGACTCTTTCCGTTCATTTCCGTGACGTCACAGGAATGACTCGATAAATTTGCACATTGTGCAACAGTGTGGACGTAGCTCAGTCGGTTAGCTGTCGAGCTAACAATCCGAAGGTCGCGGGTTCGCGTCCGACGGGTTCTCACAAACTGGTTGCTTGTCTTAATGACACGTGACCTATGGCAGAGATCGTCCTCACGAGAAGTTGTGGTGCTGTATTCTAAAGGTGCTCCCTGAAAACAATAGATTAGACTATAGATGGCAATTAGGTCGCTCAGCCAGGTATGACGATGGACCTTCGACTCACCTGGCATGAAATGCATGTGTTGCCCACACGCACAAGATGTCATCTCAAAGATATTCTATGCTTTTTTCATGTGTGTTGAATATGCCTCATCTATTGATTAACAACTTTCATGTCTTTCTTTCATAAAGTTTATGTTGAGATATGTAAAATAGTATGATACCCATAGAAAAGATTAAATTAGCCATCGTATTAAAAGTCTCAAAATACATAGGTAGCATGACCACCCGAAGATTGACAGGACTGGATATCATTTGAAAATTGTTGTGACATGCCGTTTACTTCCCCAGTTTAATTCCCCTAAAGGATTATTTTATCTTAGCGGATATCTCTATCCCCCAACCTGACCCCAACATCCGTCTGCGACCCCCGTTCTGGTTTTGCTTTGAGACGACCCCTCCTTCTTGTTTGTTTCTATAGTGATAGTGAGACTCCATGGTAGCTACATCCTTAATAGTTTCAGCATTAAAGAACCACTAAACTTTGTTTTTTGTTACTCTTTTAACCATTACATATGAAAGATTTGTGGTTAGTCTTATGCGGAACACCAAATTTATTCTTTAAAAACTTGTGGTTAATTAATACCGAGCGATTAAAAGTGGCCAAAAAGTCGCCTGCTTCCCTCTCGCCCGCCAACGAAACCACAGACAGGTTACGTAACTCTGTCGCCAGAGCACTGCAGTGACGTCATATGAGGAATGATTTTCAGTTAGTTGTATAGAAAGTGTGTAGCACGCTCATCATTTTGATGATTTCTCGACATGAACGACGACATGCCGAATCGTTGCTTTGTCGTCAATTGCTCCGAGAGGTCGGGTGATGGTGTCACCATGCACAGATTTCCACAGGATCCCGCAGTTCGTGCTAAATGGGTTATGTTTGTGAGTGCGAAGCGAGCGTTGTGGAAGCCTGAAACGATATCTTACTTGTGTTCAGATCGCTTCACGGAAGTTAAAGAATCAAAACTACTTACTAGTTATAGTAAAATATGTATATGATTGATGACCATAAAGATTTTCCATAACACAACTTGTAACATAACGATTTCTTCCTCGGAAGTGAGGTTGTGGTCGAAGTAACAATAATATTGTAAGTAGTATTATATTGACACCCACCTCGCTGCCAGGAGAGAAATTGTTATGTTATACGCTATGTCATGCAAAATCCTATTGGCCATCAATAAAATACATATTTTACTACCAGTAGAAAGTAGTTTTGATTTTGTAACTCAGTGAAAACAAACCTAAATAGCATTTATCCACAGACTGGCTGGATGTTCCCGACATAGGGGAGCAGCCATTTTGAAAATCGTAAAGTCTGTTAGAATTAATGAGATTATAGTTTGTTTTCATCAAGTTAGAAAATCAAAACTACTTCCTACTCGTAGTTAAATATGTATTGGAATCATAACCAAAAGGGTTTTGCATGACACAACTTATAACATAACGCATTTCTTCCACGGAAGCCAGGTGGGGGTCGAAGTCACAATACTGCGCGATAAATTTCTTGCTACATTCACATGGTTAATGTCCACTCACCAACATGTAGATACTAGTCAATGTGCGTCTTTATATTTGGTCTTATAATCCTAATTAGTTTATTATCATACTTTTATGCATTTTGAAACTAAATAAAAAGCTGACGATCTGCTGATACTTATAGTGAATTTATAACAGAACTGTAATATCTAGACATTTTATAGTTTGCCAATGTGAATCATAATTCGCACACACACCCTAGTGTATGTTGTCTGTCTCATTACGCTTCACGGCGAAAATAATGATTCTGTTGAATGCTACGACAAATGATTAAAAAACAAAATGCAAATATTAAAATTAAAACAGATTAAAGTTATAGGAACAATATCAGGCCATTACCTTGTTTGAGGAATGTATCCATCAATATCCACAAAACTGTTCCAAATGATGTGTCTTTTAACAGTTTAATATACGAAAAAGTGATAAATCTTTTCAGGTATTGGTGTATAGTCTCATTGGTCACCCAAGATAGCACACCTGGCAACTAATTGCATAATGTCCGCCTTTCATTAAAAACAGTAATTTAGTTAGCCAATAATGGGCAATCAATCAATGTATTGCCGGTTAATCCTTTGAAAGAAGGACGTTGTTTTACGCAGACACCGACCACGCAGAGTGTATTCAGTATAGATTAGTAAATCTACATACATAAACACTACCTTTTGACAATTCCGCTGTGTAAGATAAAAGTAATTAATCAATCGCGTGTTATCGGTTAATCCTTTGATCGATGTTCATAATGTTGAATATTTACTCCAGACACAAGAAATGCCAAATGGGAACCTTTGTCGGGTAATCTAAGTGTGTTACCACTAATTATACCTGTTATAAATTCATTAACTGACCATCAAGTGAATGATGACAAATAACATGTGTAGGTTTATACCACCTAACACGGGTTACAACAAGGGAGTATTAATTGCTGTATTGCATGTGAAAACTTATGGGCCAACACTGTTTTGAGAATACAAACAGATTTTTACATGACATGATTAAATATCGAGGTAGAAAAACACAGAAATGGGATCAATTAGGATCAGTCATTATACAAATAGGGCCTAACGACACCAATCAATTGTGACAGAAGCGTCTATGAAAACAAGTTGTAACTCGGAAACTAGGCAAAGCAGGAGACAAAATTAAATGCCAGTAGATTGTGAGAACATATAGCTTTCATTTTCCACAACAATTGTCACGATTTCAGGTTTATACAAGCCTGTAAACAAGATAATTTACCCCCTAAAATGTAGATGAATTCTGCATCGGCCCTCAAAGCTATTCCTCATATGACGTCACAGAGACGCCCCGCTCTGATTGGTTGAAATTTCGTTCGCGGGAGAGAATTGTGCACTGTTGTCAAAAAGGTCGATTTAAGTCAATTAAAGGTCGAAATGAGTAGTTTTAATGACGGGGTTGCATTTATAACGATGCCAGTTAGTGATTTATGTATTTTTAACCCCTAGGGTTTATGTGACCTTTAAAGTTATCAATTTTTACATCAGCTATCATTTTATAATGAAGCTAAGTCTAATTTCAAAATGTTCATTTAAAAAGTATCCTTTGTAATACAATATCACCACACACTAATTTGCATAAAACCATGGTCTGTTCCAAATAAATCGCTTTGGACTTATAAAAAAACACATTGCTAATTTTTGCACTAATCTCTCCTCAGTAAAGTCCTTTTTGTATGTGTCCTATCTCCCTACCACTGAGACTGTAGTTAGGCCAAACTTACGTTAACACATATATTTCACACCTTCACATATGAACTACATAAATTGTAGATATAAGTGTGAAAAAACATTTTTTTTCTATTTACAACAGTACTTTAGGTGTAACCCGTGTTCTTGAATGTGACATTGCTGAGGTTACATTCACTATCAATTGGGGACTACTCTTCTTCGCCACAGCCTTCATGCTTCCCCCTGAGCCAGAACTGCCACTTGGAATGTTACTGATGTTAGTGTTGCCAGTATGAAATGTAAGTTGATTACTAGACATCAACTTTGCATTATTTTGCATCGGAGGAATATCTTAAGCAATGAATTACATGTAGATCAACCATTCCTGAACATGAGGGATTAATTTGAAAGGAAATGTGTCACCATTTGCACTCATGATCCTTGCAAATGTTTCGTGTTGCACATTGTTTCAATGAGTGTTTTGGTTCTGATTGTCAGGAGGGAATTTGTTGACATTTGGAATAATCACATAGTACATAGTTGCTTGGTGCTGGAGGTGAATCCTTATTGGAAGAATCATCATGTTTACCAGTGAAAAATGTCATCTTCATCAATTCATCAAAGAAACCATGAGGCAAATTGATCACACAGTGGACAGGCACTGACATTATCATGTTAGTTTTTGTTGTTGCAAGATGATACACTTGTCGCATCTCTCCAGTAAAAGTACCAATGTTTCAATATTCAAAGGGAACCCTGGCCTTTATCTCTAACGGCAATATTCACAGGTATCACTGACTGTTCAAGCCATTTTGAATTCATGACTAGAATCAAATGTTTTTATATAAGGAATAAGAAAATAACTAGATTCATGTTATATTTATTCTAATTGTGTTTTATTGTATAAATACCTGTTAATGTTACAATCGCAGGTGTAAAGGTGTTTGGAATGAGTAGCAGGTTTCTGGTCAGCCTCTGCTCCCTCGATTGTAACGGGACTGGGCTAGTATCAACCTTGGCAGAATTTCTTCAACCTAAACAGGGGACATTAGGAGGTGTCCCTCCATTAGTAAGACACCCCATTACTTAGACACTTGAAAACCCCAATTACATAGTTGAGTGAACAAATTGGGGACGGCTGTTACCCATAGGGGAAATGGACTAATCCAATTGTTACCCCATTGGTCAGACATAATGAGACAATTGAGATTTTTAGACCAGTTTTATTATCTTTTATAGCATCTTTTGTAATTTTCATAATATTTGTTACTTTTTCACAATATCACATGCATATAAGTAAAATTGTAACATTCTCTTGTACTACTGGCACAGTATGGAATCAAATTCAGCCAAGCTTCACAAGCTTTCCAACAGCATCAGTAGAAAAGACAACAATTTTGTCCTCATCACCATCAGTGAACAGAAGGAATCGTTCCGAGTCAAGTATTTCAGTGCAAATACCATCCAGCTGAATGTCCGCAAGGGTCAGTGGTAGTCTTGTGATTGTGTGACTTCTGTGTCTGTACAGCACATTGTCAAGACTGGAGTAGGTGGGCGTGTGCAGCATCGTCTTTGTTGTACTGCCTCGATAATCTCCAGGGTATACGTTCCGATAAATCTCCACTATACCCTGGATGTATCTATGGCTTGAGCCGATGATTAAATTACCTCCCTTTGCTGGCTCCGCATTCTCAAAGTAGCCAATCAGATAAGCCGCCGTTACAACCGAGCTTGCAAGTGTCAACAAAGATAGCGGTCGCAGCCGTGAAAGTCTGTTCACATTGCGATTTAGATTGGGGGGGAAACATACAGACAAATTGACAGGCCTGAAATCTTAAAAAAATATATGCAATAACTCCTAACTCTTTCAGAGTACCTCTGCAACAATATATTATTGTGTTGCCAAGTTGAATCAGTTAGATGATTTAAAAAGTGAAAGTGAGTTGTGATTGGTACGCTCAACTTCCCAGCGTAGACACCTGATTGGATAAATAGCCAACCAAGGGAGGTAATAAAACTATTGGCCCGAGCCATATATGCATCCAGGATTTATCGGAACATATACCCTGGAGATTATCGAGGATGGCTTTCTCGTCAAGCTGATGACGTTGATTCTTGTTGTATCAGGCGGTGGATACATATGTGCAGTGCAATTTCTTATGAAGTCTCCAACTGTTGTGCACTTCCCTGTACATGTCTTGACAGTGCATCTCCAATGCATACAAGTCGTCCTCATCTTGTTCTTGTGGTATATATCGCATTACATGGTATGCATGACGATGATGATTTAGTGTTTAATGTTGGCTTCAGGCTTTCCCTATGTCACAAACGGGGTAGGTGGGGAGCTAGTTAAAGGATTACTATGCATTTTTATTACATAATGCCATTCCAACATGAATATATACCACATCTGCACCATCCATTTACGAAAAATAGTCATAAAAATTATAAATATGCACCAAAACTAAAACCACTTTAGCCCCGCCCACTCGTATGCATATTTTTATTTTTAGTGGTCTGCCATCTGTGGGTGTGACGTCATACCAGAGAGTCTGCTCAGTGTGTTGACATTTCAGTAGTGTATACGCCATCGAGTTGAAAGTGACACGACGCGCAATATTTTGAATGAAGCGTTGTTGTGATTATGTATTGGAAACTGACAAATGCACTTTGACTTTTGATGATTGATTATCCAACTGCGTAAACAAGACGGATGTACATTTCCTGGGAAATTCTATTTGACAAGAGGAAGGGCATAGATTGTTTACTGTCGTCGTGCGGATTTTGTGAACCCCTCCACGCACGGTCATCTATGTTCATTACACTTTTCGAAGAAGTACTATGAAAGAGGCCTAACCTCTGGCGAAATATGGATACGAATAGGCAAAACTTAAACTTTATAATGATGCTATATATTGGGCATTCCTTTCGACATTCCAAACAAACACAGAGGCTGAAATGTCAACTTAGAGCAACATAAACACTCCAGCAGCTAGCTATATAGAGCAATAGTTTATGAAAAAGTATGTCATAATTTGCGCTCATGTCCTATTTTGATCAGAGATATATTTTCACAGCCACTGTTACTGTTACTCAGTAGGGCCAAGTCATGACGGGTGTGTTGTGGTGTGAGTGTATGAGGAGGGATTGGGATGGGGGTGGGCATGGACAAATGAGAACTTGCAACATATGGGTGTGGTGGTGAGAGAGAGCATGTAATTATTAAAACATAATTAAAAATGAGTCATATCAGATAATTATCCACCAGGGACTGGTCCCCTACCATGTTAAAATGGTATGTGCATTGTGTCACAGTGTGTGCGTGCGTGCGTGCGTGTGTGTGTGTGCGTGTGTTTGTGTTAGTGTTAGGGCATGATTAAAATGTTGACTCTCACTCTTTCTCTCTTTAAGGCAATGTACAGTATATAAAATGAAAATGACTGGTCGGCACTGGCATAAAACTTAGATATTTATGGACTCCTTGTAAAAACATCATGGCAGCTGTATATATAGGTAACTTTAACCCACTTTCAAAAATGGGAAATCAGGGAAATATGTTCATTCAGATAATGTATTTCTTTGTGGGTTTTGTTTTTGGCAAATTTAAAAATGCTACTTTAATGCTATTTTTTAGGATGTACATGACAGCATTTCACATCAATGAAAACAGCCTAAATACCCTAGAAGTGACCAAGACTGGAGAACCCAAGAGGGCAATCAGCTACCCCTAGGCCTAAACCAAGAGGCCAAGCCAGTGAACAAGAAACCAACATGTGGTAAATATAATTCAGACAATCAATAATTTTTTGTTGAACTGGTGCACTCCAGTTTGGAAAAAACCCACTGTTCCTATTACTGCATGTTTTTCCCTAACTAATGAGTCAACACTAAGTCTTGTTTGCAAAGACAGCTGGTTTTTAATCCTCATATCTATTTTCCCTCTCAGCATTTGTTAAGACAAAAGAAAATTATTATTATGGTTGCCAAAGAAATTATACTGAAATTGTGTTACCAAATGTCTCTAATTCAATGTAAAATTTATTCACAGAGTATATGGAATTCCTACTCAGGGCCATTCTCGAGAGAAGAAACATGTTTCCTTCCTACAGACTTGCAGGACACAACAGCCTATTTTTCCAGGATATTCTGCCAGACACTTTCATTTATAACTAGTAAACAGGAACTGGTGAATTGACTGACATCAAAATATAAAATGAAATTATGTATATGTGTCTAGGGTGTGAACTGAAACCAGTTGTGTCTGATGTCTTAAGGTCTATTGTATTCGTTTGTTTGAATACTGGGACTTGTTCAGATGGTAAATGTAAACTTCCAAATTGCAGTCACCACTGTGTCACATGGTGTTATTGGAGAGCAATCTTGTTTTCTTAGGCTTTTACAAGTCCATCCAGTTAATTTACACACAAGCCTTTGCCTTCATGGTGTTGGTGTACACACTGTATTCATTATTTTGTCATAAACAGCTTGTATGCAAATAAATTATTTGCTTTAATTTGTGTGTGCTGGTTTCTTGATTTGATCGCTGGTCTTTCTTTGGGACTGATCACACTTTACACATTACTACTAGAACACAATGAAGAATTTTCTTTTTCACTAGCTGACAGTTAAAGAGAAAGATCAGGATTTGTGAGTTCTATTTTTTGCATCTATATTTATTTATTATATCTATTATCAGCTGTTAAGGAGGTTACAGGTCTTAATCATTTTACATTTTATGTATATTTTGCAGATTTAAATGACTAAGTATCACGACATATAACCGATGCTTTACACGTGTATGGAAATTGAAAATGAATAAAACTGATGCTTGATGCACCATACCAGAGACGATACACCGACTTCTCCGAAACCATACACTAACGAATTTAGGGTACTTCTCTACAATACAGTAGTGAGATCGAACTTATCGACTTCCGTAACGGTACGTATTTGGTAGAAAAGATTATCACCATACTAAAAACCTTTACGCATAAATTTAGCAGAAGACGCATTTTATGAAAAAAAGCTGAAAGTTACTTAATAACCTTCATAAAATCATGAACCTCGAACGTAACTATATCAGTGTTTACCTTCCCATACCGAAGACAGGCTCAACACATTGATCCAACATTGCCGTTATCATGACTGCAAATTTTACCGTGACCGCGGAAAAATTCAGTATCTAATCAGTTTTCCACGAACATGTGATAGGCAAGTGACTTGCATACCAGTCTGCAGTAGGTCTATTCAAAACATAGTCGGGATCGGGATCGTCCCACGGTTGTATGTTGTCAACTGGTGGAATCGTCATCAATATTCCTGTCGGTCTTGCCGCTAGAAATACTTTCAAATTGAAAAGGTTGTATGTATGTGATATTATCTGTATCTCGTATGCCATCCAAATCCAGGTTTGACTTCGTGGATTGATTTACATGTATTTGCTAAACTAGAAGCAGACCTCAGTAAGCGAACAGGCTAGGTACCACTGTATTTTCCATGTGTTGATGTAGTGACTCTCGGGTATGACGTCACGCGACCACGTGACCATCTACCTCATTATCTTGCGTAATCGCGGAATGCTTTCGAGGGAGGTGCATTTTAGATTCCTAATACAAGCTGAATAATGAAATATTACCATTTTTAACTCTATTTTGTGAATATTATATATATACCCAGGGGTTCATTAAGGTGAGGTGAAATTGGGTTTAACGTCGTGCTTGACAATATTTCGCTCATATGACGACGTGCATGCATGTGTATGTGTATGTGCGGCTGCTTGTACTAGCCCAGACTTTATAGTGCTAGCCCACTGAGATACCATGCCGCAGTGAAGCATGAATACCCCACTCAGACACATTATACTGACTCCAAGGAGCCCAGTCCTTGTTGTACCCATTAATGCCGAGCGCCAGGCAGGGACCAACAAGTACCATATTTTAACGTCTTTTGGTATTACGCGGTCGGGGATCGAACCCGCGACCTTCCACTCTCCGGGCGGACGTTCTAACCACTACAGGGTTCATTAAGAGCGAAAATAAACAATGTGAAGGGACCTTTTTAAAAATCCTTTAAATAATTGTGTAAGTCTGGGTGTGGTGAATAAAATATCTATGGCTGTGGGGGAGTGTAGGTGGGAGAGGGGTTAGCGAGTGGGCTGGTTGTCATTTAATGAGGTAAGGTTTTGTTGGTCTAGCCAATCTGACAGAAGTTTACCATTAGTGTCTGTGAAAGATCTAATGCCCCAGAATGAGTGATGTGAGCACCAAAGTATGGAGGCCTATGAATTTTGATAAAGTTACTACCAAAAAAAAATAGAAACGGAGTATTAAGGGAAATTTAAATGGAAGGCCGAATTAAAAAAGTAAGGAAAAATATGAAATAAGTAAAGAGTAATAGAGATTTGGAATTTAATATAGATGTAGTATATAATAAATGGTTATTGTTATTAGTATGTTTAAAAACATATTTATTAAGTAAATAATGATGAACATATAAAAGGTTAAAAAATGAAGTTAAAAAGAGAAAGATGATTCGAAAAGTTAAAAGAACATATACATATTTGTAACAATTCTTAAAGTGATAAAAAGTGGAATTATTGTATGATTGTTTGTGTTGCTAGATGGTTTGGTATAGTTTTGTATGAATGAGATATTTAATGAGTGGTTTAGTTAATTTGGGGTTTGTTAGAATGTGCTTGAGATCAGAAGAGTTAGCATTGTTGAGGTACTGTTTTAAAGCATTGGTAAATGAGGTTCTTTGTTTATTATATTTTGAGCAGTAAAAGATAGTGTGGGCTATTGTTTCAGGGATTTGGCAAGTGATACATTTGCCATTTGGATGTAGGTTGATTTTGTGTAGATAGTGATTAAGATTGTAATTTGCTAATCTTAATCTGGTTATGGCAACATCAATTCGGCATGTTTGGTGATAATTTTTACAATTTTTCCTTATCCTGACTCATGCTCTTTTGCTTGTCTTCTTCTTCTTGCGAACATAGTGGAACACTTGTATCTCCTTATTTGAAGCTCCCTTCAAAATAAAATCACTAATTGGTACTCACCACGAGTTGCTCCCCTTTGTCTCCCCTGGCGGGAAAGGTGTCGCCACCCTCTGGCCATGTGCTCCACTCTCTCCTTCTTCGCCCAGTGAGCAGGATGTGAGAGCGCCTTGTGTCTCCTTACACACCATATCCTTTGATAATCTCTTAGTTTTTACCTCTCATAGGTTACTATAGAGGTATAGCTAGTATCCTTTACTATTTGTATTGATTAATTATCGTATTTCTACTGTTTATTCCGTGTATTCGTGATTGTTCAGCTAACTTTACGTTGATGAAAATCTATGCGATTTGTAGATTACGTTTTTCTGCCTCCGATCCACATGTAATATGCCCTAGTTGTTCTACGCCGTGTGCGTTTAATTCACGTTGCAGTTACTGCATTAATTTATCTCATTCTGCATTTAATAAATATCATCTTTCGTCTTAAGGCGTGCTGCAGATAGATCACGCAAACAAAGGGCAAAACATGGCAGAGAGTCCAGATATTCCATCCAGTCAGCTGCTAGCGATCGACCCTCTCCCGTCTGGTGTTCTGCTAGAGACCCCTGCGGCAGAGGGCGTGGGGCGCCAGTCCGTTACCTCGAAGAAGCGACCCGGCCTCCCCAGACATCCCGTCATTGCAGACCAAGTCTAAGAGGGCCTCATCGTCGTCTCAGCGCAGATTGAGGACACCCAGGGCAGCGCCAGACTTCCAAAGGAAATCTCACGAAGACAGCAAGAACTTTCTCAGCCGAGATCGTTCCAGCAGCAGAATTGGGCCTCTACGATGATCAGCCGATAATCATCCCGACTTATGGCAGAAGAAGCGACCCGGTGTCAGCGACTGTGACTTCTGCAGAGATCACCATGCAGCCTGATGCCCTCTACACGGCGTCAGGCGTCATTGATGTGAACCCCATGAAAGAAGCGCCGCGGCGACTTCGTCTGAGATCATCCCAGAAGACATGATGCGGCAGTTTATGAACATCATGGAGGACCACTACAAACTGCGCCAAGCAGGGTCCGAGCCAGCGAAGGCTCCAGCGTGAACAACACCCCAGAGGCACCCCGTCAGCGTAGCAGCCAAGGCGATGTCACCTTCGCGAAGGAAGTCCCGCACCACCTTGGACGAAGGACCTAGATGTACAGCCGCCAGCGGCGGCGGAGATCATCACCATCTTCGATTTCATCTCTAGATATGGACTCAGACCATCAGACATCACGGAGGCCTTCGCGAAGGTCATATCATCGATCCCCGGACCGGACGCCAAATGAAGCCGAAGGCATTCGCGAAGGACATATGATTCCAGATCCTCATCATCTAGAAGAACATCGAGGGACTGCCGAAGAGCTTCAGCGAAGCTATCAACACAAGTCTCCGAGAAGATCATCCCATAGACGATCTCCACTTCGTTCATCACCAGGTCGATCACCCGTCAGATCTCCACATAGAGCGGCGCACAAGTCAACTAGATCGCCACAAACCTCATCAGATATACAGACAGCTACACGCAGTCCCGAAGAGCATCTACAATTTGTTAATGATGATGGTTTTGAGGATGATGGAGGAATCATATTTTCTGATGCAGAATACGGTATTGGATGGTCAATAACCTAGATCTCACATCACCATCTAAAAGTGGCAATACAGCAGGCGTATTTGATGAAGGAAGATGATCCAGATGCAATCACTCTACCCCGATCGACCCGATTGCGGCAGTGCCACAGAATCTAGATGCAGCTTTCCAGAAAGCTACGAAAGTTCAGATACCACATCTGCCCAACTTTCAAGCCAAGAAGTTCTCCACGCATAACATGGACTCCTTCTACAAGGCCCAGGACATCGATGAGAACTATAAGATCATCAGCGATGTAAAGAACAAGATTTACAAGATGGATGATCGCAAGTTGGCTCATATAGAAACCATGACGAGGCGTATGTTCTTTGGGTTAAATAGATCTAGGGACGATCAATGAGACTCTTATTACTAGATTCGGGATTCCACGACGGAAGATGATAGAATGATTTATTCTGCCTTACTTATGCAAAAGAAAGATCAGCAGTTTTTAGCGGATCATCTTACATCTGTTTCAGCAGCACTGACCTTAGCTCGTCGTCAAGGCCTCCTCCGCCTCCTGTAATTGGGGAGAACTTTACAGCCCCACTTTATACAGCCCGTGGTCGACAACATCCATCTTTGGCGGAGAAATCGACAAAGTCGCCAAGGAAGTCTCTAAGGATTCCAGGGAAGTCCTTATGATTAGATCGATGGACACACTAGCCAGCGTCATTCGTCAGACTTCACAAAGATACTCAGGCAGATCTAAGTTCACGGGCCTACAAAGAGCAAGAGACAGGAAGATAGCCAGCTCTAGAGGTAAAGATTCTTTTAGGTAAGCCCATATGGCAACTATAGAGGAGGATCAGGAAGAGGCAGGACACCCAGAGGTTCCCGCAATTATAGGCGCTGAAACACAGGTTCGAACGACTGGAGTCTTCCACCCCAGCCGTTCCAGTACAGCCAGCTCAAGTGGGTGGGCGCCTCCAACTACACTGGGAAAACTGGGGAATATTGCAAGACCCTTACGTCTCCAACATTCTTCAACACGGATTTCATTATCCCTCTACAGGCCAAGCCTCCGCTGACAATCAAACCCCCCAAGTTCGATTTACAAGCGCAACAACTACCAAAGATAAGAGAGGCTGTTTCATCACTCCTATCCAAACAGGCCATAGAAGTAATAGATCAAGCAAACGTCGAACCAGGTTTCTACTCCCCAGTTTTCCTAGTTCCCAAGAAAAACTCCACGGAGAAATACAGACTCATCTACAACATGAGCTTTTTCAACAAGAACTATCTCGCAAACCACGGTTTTGCATGATACATTTACCTCAGTTACGCCAGATGATTAGTCCTATGGACTACATGGGCAGCATAGATCTACAGGATGCCTACCTGCACATCCCCATTCATCCCGATTCCAGGAAATACCTACGATTTACTCTAGAAGGGCTACATTACCAGTGGAAAGTACTCCCATTCGGAATATCATCAGCCCCCTGGCTATTCACGAGGATAACGAAACCGATTATCAAATTTCTACATCGTCAAGGGCTACGCAGTGCGTTTTACCTCGACGACGGGATACAAGTAGATCAAGATCCACTGCGTCTCAAACTACAGTTAAATTACATCATAAAGCTACTAACACAACTAGGTTGGTTAGTAAACTTACTTAAGTCGGACCTAGTACCATCGCAAGACCTGCAGTTCCTAGGTATTCGATTCATCACAAATCGCAACCGTATTATGGTACCAGAAGACCGTTGGCTCAAGATACAGCAGACCATTCCACCAGCTCTACTCTCTCCGTTACCACTGCGACAATGGCAGAGCCTACTAGGTCTTCTCACATCAGCCCAAGACATGACTGTCACAGGCAGATTACAGTTACGTCCCCTACAGGTCCTCATCAACGCACATCTCAACGATGTACAACCATTCAGTCTACCGAAACATCTCAGACCGCATCTACTATGGTGGACCAAGGGCAGCATAGATCTACAGGATGCCTACCGCATCCCATTCATCCGATTCAGGAAATACCTACGATTTACTCTAGAAGGGCTACGTTACCAGTGGAAATTGCTCCACGATGAATATCATCAGCCCCTGGCTATTCCGGGGATATGAGAAACCGATTATCAAATTCCTACATCGTCAAAGGGAGAGACTCGCGGTCGCGTTTACCTCGGCGGTAGCGGGATACAGAATGAATCAAGATCCACTTTCGTCTCAAACTACAGTTAAATTACATCATGAAGCTACTAACACAACTAAGGTTGGTTAGTAAACTGCATAGAATCCGGACCTAAAACCATCATAGAGATATGCAGTTCCTAGGTATTCGATTCATCACAAGTCGCAACCGTATTATGGTACCAGAAGACCCGTTGGCTCCAAGATACAGCAGACCATTCCACCAACTCTACTCTCTCCGTTACCACTCGCGACAATGGCAGAGCCTACTGGGTCTTCACATCAGCCCAAGACATGACTGTCACAGGCCGATTACAGTTACGTCCCCTACAGGTCCTCATCAGCGTACATCTCAGCGATGTACAACCATTCAGTCTACCCGAAACATCTCAGACGCATCTACTATGGTGGACCAAAAATCGAATGTCTGTGAAGGGATTTGTTTAGCAGAGCAGGAATACAAAACCCATCTGTATGTAGATCGCGTCACTCCAAGGTTGGGGAGCTCATCTCACCAACCACCACGATATCAGGGTTATGGAATCAGCAAGAATGCAAACTCCATATAAACAGTCTAGAAATGAAAGCTGTAATCAGCGCCATTCTACATTGGAGCACATTTCTACAAAATGCTTGGCCCTAATGATCCATACAGACAATTCGACAGTGGCGTTCTACATAAACAAGCAAGGCTCAACGAGATCAATGAACCTTTTGAACCTAAGCTTTCAACTGTTCGATTTAATACAAGATCTAAATCTACATGTCAGAGCAGTGCACATTCGGGCCAGAAATATACTAGCAGACGCTCTCTCGGCCTCATCTACCATCACCGACAGAGTGGATGATCAACAGGGAAATTTTGCACAGATAATCAAGCAATTAGGGAGGCTAATAGACCTATTCGCCCGCGCGATTCAACAATCAGCTACCGACATTACGTGTCACCAGTCCCAGACCCCCAAGCTTGGGCAGCGGACGCTCTAAGTCTATCATGGGAAGGCCTCAATGCGTGCAGCGTTTCGCGCCAGCAATAATACCTCAAGTATTACAGAAAATCAGACAAACACAGAGCCTACAACTCACTTTGGTGCAGCCCTACTGGCCGGCCAGAGCGTGGTTTCCCATACTAATTCAAGAAATCGGTCAACCAACACTGGAGCTACCCAAAGCGGCGCCAAACCTGTTAATTCATCCTCACACCAAACAAGTGTGCGGAAACCCAGCAATGTTCCAACTACTGCGTATGGACTGTATACAAATGTGTTTAAACAAGAGAGGATATTCTGCCAGGGCGGCAAAAAGCAGTCACGCTTGCCTTACGTTACTCAACTCGTAACAATGCGGCGACAAGTGGCACAGTTCGAAAATTATGCAACAAAGAAAGGGTTTACAGCAGAGGCTTCACACAACCTCAAGTGGCAGACTATTTGTGTTACCTCACGCCAAAACAAACATTTAAAAGGTTCAACGATATCAACATATCTTGCGGCGCTTAGTTCTGTAATCACCATGAGAGCGGGTGTCAAATTGACAAGATCTCCAGAGTTACTGGCCTTACTGAGCTTTCCGATTGGAGGACCAAAGCGGAAGTTCCACGCCCAGCTTGGGATCTGAATGTAGTGTTACAACACCTCACGAGTGAGGTCTATGAACCTTTGGAATCGACAAACTTTGAATTTCTCTCACAGAAAACATTGTTTCTGCTATCGCTAGCCACAGCAGCAAGAATGTCTGGAAATTCACGCTCTGGATTCACGAGAGGATACAGTTTGATGACAATCATAACACAGAAGCACCTTCCGGATTAAGATGGGATTTCATGCTAAAATCGGCGCTGCCAGGTCAGCCAGACGGATTATTCCACGTCCCGGCCATACTCTATTCTCGGATCCAGAAGATACACCAAAGACCTATGCTGTAACGTGACCGGTAAGAGCGCCTAAAAGTTTATTCACGACTGATCCAAAACAAAGGGAGAAGATTTCTCCGGCGTTTATTCATCCCCGCCGCCGCCCTCGAACCAGAATCAAACAGGAAGTGTCACGGTTCACAATATCTATTTGGATAAGGACTGTCATTCTCCGGTGCCTACAAGGCAGCAGGCTTGAACCCACCAACAGCATCAAATCCACATGAGATCAGGGCACTGGCCTCTACCCCTCGCCCTATTAATGGGTAACTGTTCCTGAACACGACTATGGAAGGATGCTATTGGAAATCTAACATGGTATTTGCCAATCACTACCTGAGAGACATCAATTACAGAAGATGTCTCTGGCATTCACCATTTCCTGGACCACTGGTCCCTGCTCAGCAACTGACAGTCCCCTCGTAGGCGTTAAAAATATTATCCCTACAAGATTAATAATATGTACTTCATACATACTCATCTGGCTTATAACTCTACGGAGTTTTAGGGCTAAGGTATATATGTTCAGCTTAAGCACTCAACCTTAAGCATATACTTTGGTATAATCAATTTCAATTGCCTCCTATCAGAGTCACCTATATATATATATAATTTATATGTATTGTTCAATATATTCATAATGTAATTCCCCTTTAATGGCTTTTATATAACCTATGGTTTCTTTATACAGGGAAACATCCTAAATCCTAAGCCTTCGCGAAGTTCCCCAAGAGAGGATATTACAGTATATCTATACAAAATCACTCAATTGCAAATCCAAAGTATTATAGTTACCTACACCTCAGCTCCGTGGAGATGCTACAAGCAAAGAGTATGAGTCAGGATAAGGAAAATATGTAATTTCTTTTAAGAGTAAAATTGATATTTTATACTTATCCTGACTCATGAACTTAGCCCTCCCATCCTCCCTTGCACATAACTTGCTTTGGATTTCCCTGTAAATTCAAGTGTTGGGCTCACTTAAATCAGGAGAGAGTGGAGCAGCATGGCCACGGAGGGTATGGCTACACCTTTCCCGCCGGGGAAACAAGGGGAGCAACCCGTGGTGTATACCAATTAGTGATTTTTATTTTGGAAGGAGCCTCAAATAAGGAGATACAGGAGTGTTCCACCATGTTCGCAAGAAGAAGAAGACAAACAAAAGAGCATGGAGTCAGGATAAGTATAAAATATGTAATATTTTAGGTAAAATTGATGGCTATACTTATCTGACTCATGGGGTTAACCCTCCCATCCTCCCCACATAGCACTTTGGATTTCCCTGTAAATTCCAAGTGTTGGGCTAAATCAGGAAGAGTGGAGCACATGGCCAGAGGGTTGAGACACCTTTCCGCCAGGACAAGGGAGCAGCTTCGTGGAGTGGTAGCAATTAGTGATGATTACGAGAGGATACAGTTTGATGACAATCATAACACAGCGCACCTCGGATTAAGATGGGATTTCATCGCGGAAAAATCAACTGCCAGGTCAACCAGACAGATTATTCCACATCCCGCGCTATCCTCTATTCTCGGATCACAAGATACACAAGACCTATCACTGTGTCGGTAAGAGCTCAAAGTTTATTCTGACGATCCAAAACAAGGAGAAGATTTCTCAAGCGTTTATTCATCCCCTTATCAGCCTCACGAATCAAACAGAAGTGTCACGGACCACAATATCTATTTGGATAAGGACTGTCATTCTCCGTGCCTACAAGTCAGCAGGCTTGGACCCACCAACAGCATCAAATCCACATGAGATCAGGGCACTGGCCTCTACCCTCGCCCTACACGGTAACTGTTCCTTGAACACGATTATGGAAGGATGCTATTGGAAATCTAACATGGTATTTGCTAATCACTACCTAAGAGACATCACTACAGAAGATGTCTCTGGCATTCACCATTTAGGACCACTGGTCCTCGCTCAGCAACTGACAGTCCCTCGAGGCGTTAAAATATTATCCTCACAAGATTAATATGTATTTTATACATACTCATCTAGCTTATAACTCTCACGGAGTTTTAGGGCTATGTATATATGTTCAGCTTAAGTATTCAACCTTAAGCATATACTTTGGTATAGTCAATTTCAGTGCCTCTATCAGAGTCACCTATATATATATATATAATTTATATGTATTGTTCAATATATTCATAATGTAATTCCCTTTAATGGCTTTATATAACCTATGGTTTCTTTATACAGGAAACATCCTAAATCTAAGACTTCATGAAGTTCCGTGAGGGGATATTACAGTATATCTATACAAAATCACTAATTATAAATCCAAAGTATTCTGTTACCCACCTCCGTTCAGTAGGATGCTACAAGCAAAAGAGCATGAGTCAGGATAAGGAAAAATATGTAATTTTTAGAGTAAAATTGATATTTTATACTTATCCTGACTCATGAGGTTAGCCCTCCCATCCTCCCCACATAACACTTTGGATTTCCCTGTAAATTCAAGTGTTGGGCTCGCTAAATCAGGAGAGAGTGGAGCACATGGCCAGAGGGTGGCGACACCTTTCCCGCCAGGGGAGACAAAGGGGAGCAACTCGTGGTGAGTACCAATTAGTGATTTTATTTTGATGGGAGCTTCAAATAAGGAGATACAAGTGTTCCACTATGTTCGCAAGAAGAAGAAGACAAGCAAAAGAGCATGAGTCAGGATAAGTATAAAATATCAATTTTACTCTAAAAATTACATTTTTGTATTTAGTGTTCGCTGAATTTGGTGGAGTAGAAATTGTTTTCCTATTTTTTGCCAGTTATAATTGAACTTATTTATTATTATATTGTTAACTTTGTTTGTTAGGTCTGTTTTGGGGTAAGGTATTTTTACTTTGTTTATTGAGTGGAGTCCAAGTTTGGCAGCTTGGTCTGCCATTTCGTTGCCATGGACTCTGATATGTGATGGGACCCAGATAAAATGTATTTGATTATTTTATTTTGGTGGTATAGTATTCTTCTGTATATGTTATTTATTAGATCTGGAGTAGTATAGGTAAAGACAGTCCGGGACCAGGGTAGCCAAAGCTTTATTACATAGATAAAGCTTTAGTCGGATACCTTATTTTTACTGTTATTACCTATACAGAAAGCCTCATTTCCCAAATAATGCTTTAGTTGGATCAAGCTATGAAAGTGTTTATTTGATCTATGTCGTGTTGGTAGGAGGTAGCATTGTCAATCAATATCTATGACACTATGTCACGTTGACCTCGATGAAACAGTTTAACGTGAATCGCCTAGGATCTCTTTGGTGTTGGTAATAAAAGCTTGTTGGGCCTTTTTCACCCCTTGTTCTATGTACTTTTTTTCTCGTCCTCACTGATAGCAGCAGATTTACGAGACTTGGATCGAATCTCTTGTTTCATTTTGTTATATTTTGTGAGTTCGGATAGGATCAAACGAAACTCCTCCTCTGAGATTTTGTTGTCAGTGAGTGCCGTGGAAATACGCTCACTCACCGTGTTTAGCTTTGCTTCAGCCAGAACCCTGATCTCGTCGTGTTTTAATGCCTTACGATGCAGTCTGCGTGATGTGTATTTAAGTATCAACCCTAACACTCCTGTCACTCCAGCCGTTATTTCGAGTCCCATCACTATAGGTACAGCCACGATGGTGGTTAATAACCCAACACCTGTCACCCCTAGACCCATGCTGGTTGTCATAAGGGCAGTGTCAGCCCGTCCACGGCATTGAAAACTCTATGGTATTTCTTATATAATGCTTTACGGCTTGTCAGCGGTCTTGTTCTAGTTGGCGTCTTACATCGCATAATTGTCTCAAAGCGAAACCGTCTCACGGTTTCCAGAGTCTTCAGCTACTTCATCTATGCCTGGGTACAGTCCCATCCTATAATATATATTGCAAAGAGATTTTTAATTGGGTTTCATTTAACCTTCGATTAATGTACTTAAAGCCGATAATACTTAGATTAACGTCGTGTAAAAAGCAGGGTCTCAGCTCTACTTCCATTAAGGAGACACGAACTCCATCAAGGCTTGCTAAAGGTTCGTCTCCCGATACCTTAGTAATAATACGACAACGTTGGTTATTACACCTGTCTTCCCAATGTATGATCATATCATCTATAATGTAAATATACAACCCAGGCGGGTTACCTCCGAGATAGACGCCTATGACGAATGTGTAGTTTTCCGCGATACTTCTAATTAATGGGGACTGGGAAATTTGATCTCTGTCTTTACCTTCTCATTGGAAATTAACATGTTACCGAGAAGCCCGGTACTGGTATGACTTGTACACTAGATTCGAACGAACGATCCTAGAATTATACCGTTGTTCTTAATCTCGGAGATAGTATTATTTTGTTTCAAGGAGATATAAGGTGAGGTGAGGGTTAAGTTGACTAACCATTCAGGCTCTTTAAAATCCGATAACGACACCCTATATACGCGTTGTCTTTCAAGTGCAGGATGTATAAGGTGCCTTCCTCACCAAGTTGATCGAATCCTCTGTGTCCCCTAGATCGCTAAGTGTAGTGTTGGGGTGAAGCCAAGACATTGCTATAATATTATTACGATATAGTTTCCAACTGGTTTTCTGATAATAGTTCAGGGGTGCACTTCACCCCCATGAAGTGTATGTTGTCGGGTAGGAAGATCTTGGTTAGTGATATCGTGTCTTCCACGACCACGGTGACACCCTGCAGACTGGTTTTGGAGTCGACACCCACCGCGCACGTAAGCGTTGCAAGCGTGATACTGTTGTTGTTTCCCCACGGAGTTTGACCCCTTCACGATCTCTACATCATCCCGCGATGGTTCCCTAGGTAGACTTGGATGATCAGTGTTGAGTTAAGCGGTAGACTCTCCAGGATCCTGACCACGCCGAATTCAGACACCAACTGCAATACCACGTTTTGCATGCCCGCTTTACTTTCGATAGCATGTGGGCTGCCATACTGGCGAAGTGGGCTGATGACTTCGCCTTCGTCTCTGAGTCGGGATGTAAGCCACGAGCAGGGTTCCGTTGTTCCACGACTTTGTTTAGGTGGTTGTCTTTGTTATCCGTGAACACGTAGGGGAGCCGAGCCTAATATTGAGAAACCAGTCGACTTTATCTGGTAATAACACCCACTTGTCATCATCGGTGAAGACGGCAGTATATGGTTTGTTTCGGGCGACGGTAGTGCTCTCAACATCGGTTAAGTCGAATAGTTTGCCTCCGAGCGATGGGTATATCATCCAGTTATCACCGGTGTTGACAAGGGTGTACTTAGTGTTGACTGCGCTCTTGAGGTATCTACTATATCACTTAGGTTGCTAGTACCACGGAGGGGACTTCAACGCGTTTGTAAATGCTGTTTTTAGTTGCAAAGAAAGTACACTTTACCATCTACTCCGGGGTCGTCGAATCGGCGTGTGTCCCGAGATCGGAGATCCCCACATTGATGCATTTTTTCAACTTCATTCCGGGGCCTTGTGCGCTGGTCATTTTATGTGCAGCGTTAAGCTGAGGTATCCTATATTCACGCGAGATTATGATTTATATCTAACACCGATATTATCAGCTCAGGGATGTTGCCCTGGGTTAACCTCTTATACTGCCACGTTGAAAGCGACTCGGTTCTGCCGTCGTTGTATTTCTCCGTTTAACCGGCACTGCTCTAAGTATAGTGGAAGGGTGGCCTCCTTGAATATTGTCCGTTGTGCTAACCTGGTTGAGATGAATGCACAGCTCGATGCGGTACTAAGTCGGGTAACCCGTGCCTGTGACTGTAGTCGTTGGTTTTACCTCGTCAGGCTGCATACCGAGTGTTCTAGCCAATGGCGGCCTAGCCATAAGGAGTTTCTTCCGTTGTTGATTAACACCACTGTGCCGTTTGAGTCGTTCATCTTGAGTTCGGCTCCCAGTGGTTTGAATACCTCATCGCTTAGAAACACGCTGTAGTAACCGTCAATTATTTGGTTGCGACCACCACCGGCGAACAGTTTATTGTTGCTAAGCGTTGATGTTAGTCCATCGCGGTAGGTAGGTTATATCGCACAGTGCTACCGAGTTGACCCGGCGTGTTATCGATGGCGTCGTCAGCTGAGCGGCCTCGCCGCTCGTTATTCCTGGGAGTGTTATGTACATGTTATATAAACTCATTATATAATAGTTTTAAAACATGAAGATCGTGGTCGCTGATGGGCTGTATTTCGACGCCCAGTTCATAGATGTATTCGATAAGTATAAGTTTTGGTGACTAACACTAAGACAGTGCGCTTGGTTGAACAATCCGATGCAGTTCTGGCAGAATCAACTCAACCGCGGTGTGGTGCGCTAGCAACGGGTGTGGTGTGACATTGACCGACACTTTCGGCGTGGACCGCTGAGTCAGTCTGTGTTCACGTTTCACGTGTACTACCAGGTCAGGCGTATCCTCAAAGAGATCAGCTCCACTCTCACAAGAAAAGCGTGGAATGCAGTAAACAACCAATACGATGAAGCGGGCCTCTGAGCGTATTTACAACGAATTCGAATCGACACTAAAGCGGATTGGCGTTTGCGGGACCGAACCACAGTTGGGTATTCCTATCGTTCACAACATGCCTCGTGGAAGCCAGCGAAGTTGCAAGATTGGGGATACAAGTCGTATCATCATATCACAACAAGCGAGTGGGATGACCGTTACATGGCATTCGGCGACAGTAAGGATTACCGAGTTTGGAGGTTCGAGCAGGGGGGTGATTGGAAAAATTCATGTTGGAATCGAAGGGTATACTTTCGTGCGGCGCGAGCAGCTTGAATGACTCGATTGAGCGTGCGTGTGGGCACTGTTGGGTGCGCAGAGCATAAGCAGCGTTCAAATATCTAGGCAAAGGGACTGCTACGGCGGCACAGAAACAATTCGTTGTCAGCGTAGAGGATGCTATCAATGCTCCAGTTGATCTCCCGAGTGCCATCAAAGCGCTACCAAAGGCGTGTTGGAATACGCCAGGTCGAAAGTCGACTCACGTGTTCGACGTGGGACTGTACATGGCTCCGGCGATATGCAACTGAGAGTAAAAAAGTGGTGGGCTACAACAACGAAATAGTTATAGCCACGGCGGGTCAAAAGTTGGGCGTCAACCTCGATGTCAGCGTCCCCCGTCCCACCACCCACGACCCGGTGAAAGCGGGTATAGTGGCGCCACCCGGAGCCTAGGGTTCAACACACACACCTACAGCCCCTGTCTGGGTCACCCCCACACATCGATCGTAAAACAGCCATGGTGGTTGGTGGGGTAGCTTTGGGGCTCATTTGGTTAAAAATTCCTTAGCCGCTACATACACCAGACCGCCCGCGGCGGCGATGGCTGCCCACAGGTTTTGACTAAGCCGCGTGGCAGTTTTAGCCAAGCTCAGCAACCACGAGACGATGCTACCCAGGATGCCGGGTAGGGCTTCGGCAGCCTTACCAGCCAGTTTAGCCAGAGCCTCCCCTAGTTTTTTTATCCACTCTTTTACACCACCTGTGGGTGTTGGGCCGCCGCCACTTGGGGGTGTGGGCCCCCCACTCAGTGACACCACCAGGGTTGATATGATGAAGCCCAGTGCAGTCAGAATGCTGGCGATGGTGATGCCTTGCTCCCGGAACAGGGTCCGAATCCTATCAGCTAGCGTGGTGTCTTCATTTAGGACTCGATCGATGGTTTCCCGTACTCGACTGATCTGCGATCGGAGGGCTTCCCGGTTTGAGGAAGCGGATTCCAACCGAGTCCGTCTCTCGTCTTCCAAGTTTTTTATTCTCTCCTCGATACGACGTTTCATATCATCGTCTGCTTCGGCGAGTTTTATTTTCTCGCGAGCGATGCGCTCGTCGACTTCGTTCAGTTTCCCCATGTTGTTAACGAGTTCTCCGCCGTACATGTTTCAAGGCTTCGTCTAAACCTCGCCCAGTTCCCTCAGGGAAATTCGAGAGCCCAGGCAAGGGTTTGTCATGAATGCGTAGCCAATATTTTTCGATACTGTCCGATGTTTCTTTAGCATCCCCAGTATTGGCCCTGGCTACTTGCAGATCTTGGGCGACCCGGGAAGCTTAGACCGTCGCCACCGTAATCTATGAAGCCTAGTTCCCCGCGGAGCAGTTGACTCCCACCAGGCTGACTTGTGAGTGTTGACAAAGCATATGGCTTCCGTCTTTTTTATGATATCAGCCCGCGGGTAAGCCTTCAATCATGGCGTGCCCTTCTTATCGACCATAAACTTGGAATAGTCCCTCCCCAGCGGCTTGATGTTGTCTTTATTTTCAACTGCGTCGTAATAATCATCGACGGCCGACTCGTACAAGTTCAGTACTTTAAGGGGAGCGAGGTTTCATCCTGGATATTATCATCCCACATATCCTCCATAGGTATTTCCTCATAACCACCTTCAGCCATTATTTAGTATTAAAACTTATATATTTCATTTATATAACAATGTGCGGTAGAAAACTAGATCCTTTCAGAAGATCGAGAGAGCCACTAGGTGTCAAAGCCGTCGTCAGTCGGTGACCATCACCAACAATCCCAGCAAGATAGACCAGAATCAAAGCGCTGCTGGTTAGATTTCCAAACCTTGGCGAATGACCTCATTGTACCAGGCACTGTTAGACTGGCGTTCAACATCACGTTGACCTCCGACAAGCGACAAACGCGAGCTAGTCGCGGAGCGTAGGTCGAGCCATTATCAAGAAAACCACCATCAAGATCACCGGTAGCGAGGTGCTGAGCATCGGCGACAGCGGCGTGTTTCACTGCTACAGGGACCTCTGAAAAGCGAGGAGAACGGCGTCAATGATGTGTACCAGGGCATCAACAAATCGACCAGTTCGGCGCATTGGGTATACCTTCACGGCAGACCAGTTAGACAAGCTATCGGACGGTGAAAAGGCCATCGCTCAAGCGTCACGGGAACAGGTTCTGCGTGCGCATTTCGACTTCGAGTTGCTCCGCGGAACACGCCGTTTTACCAAGCAGCTGGGTGATAGGCTTGAATACTGAGCTCCACGTTTGCGACTACAGCAAAGTAGTGCGTCGCCCGAGCGGCGATGAGGCTAGTTTCGCCATAGACAACATCTCTCTGGAGTTCGACATGGTCACTAACCGGAGCTGGCCAGGCAGGTTGAAGCCAGTACTTTCGGGGAATGTGGCCATCCATAATACGATCGCATACTAAGGCATAGATCCATCGTGCGGGATAAGAGCGACACTGTGTGGAATATCAACCTGAGCGTGCGGTAGCGATCGATGAAAGGCATCCTGATCGTCCCGTGGAGGATTACGAACCGTTCGGAGGGATAGCGAAGTTTTCAACCCGAGATCGAAAAGGTGGAAGTGACTATAGAGGCGTACCCAACCAGCTGTTCAGTCATGGTATGAGGGCATACCAGCAGTGGGATGAGATAAAAAGATGCCGAGCAAACATCCATATATAGCCAAAGACCTGGACCTATCCTCCGTGCAAATCGGTGAATACTTAACTAACAAGTGCAGCTGTGGTTGGACATGCGATCCACGGATGGCGATAAACTGCTGCGGTAGCGGCCGTAGAATAGATAATGGCAGCGAAGGAATTACTATCCAGATTACCAAGAAGGCTCAACCCGCTGGCAAGTTGAAATTATATCTATGCGTATTGATTATGGGAATGCGCAACTTAATATAGACAATGGGAGATTCGTGCAAGCCATTTACTGATTTGCCTGGCGGCAAGCCATCTACTGATTTGCCCCGCGACCCACACTGCGCCATAGTGTGTGGGCAGACTGGCTGTGGGAAGACCGTTTTCGTGTTGGATATGTTGGAGGGGTACTACAGGGATGTGTTCGACCACATCGTTATCATGTGCCCTACTCTGAGCATGAATAAAGCGTACCGGAAAGACCTTGGGTGATGACGGACCCTGGCGTACACAGAGTCGATCGGGCCACGTCTGCAGGACTGGTTGAAAGCTTACCATATGAAATTTAAAGAAGTCGGCGTTGTTCATACTGGGCGACTGCAGCTATCGCGAGATAACAAAAAGAGATATGCTATCGTACCTGGCCTTCTCCGGCCGACACGCAAAGCACAGCGTCTGGGTGCTAACGCAGAAGTTCAACTCGGTGTTGAAAGACCTCAGGGAGCAGACGCGATGGGTGGCCTTATTTCACTGCAAGGACAGGGATTCGTTCGAGGAGTGTTTGAGAGAAAACGATGTGATGAGCAAATTAGAACGGGAACGGGTGAAGAAACAGCTAGCTGAAACTAAACACGCTAAGCTCGTGCTTAAGACAGACCAACCAGTAGCCTATAGTGTGTTTTAGCTTAACAATGCTTAGCAAAGCTAAGCAAAGCTTAGCAATGCTTAGTAAATTTTTAACAATGCTTAGCAATGCTTAGTATAGTTATGGTATTTGAAGTGTTTGTCGTGTGCAACTTAACTTTCATTTCTCTGTGTTTCGCTTATATGGTATATTATATAGTTAAAACTAAAACTTACTTATCACATTATAAGATGGAGTGTGAGGAATTGTTAGAGCAACTGTTGGTACCCCAATCACCACAGGTGGATGATGATAAGCGAGAGAAACTGGTGGCGTTGGCTGTTGGTGGCAAAGCCAAACATTACTTTGGGGAGTACACTCGGATAAAATTCACAAAATGTCAGCCCGAAGAAATCGATAAACTGTAATGCGCTAAATCTGAGACTAGACTAGGTGCAGAGATGACAAAGACAATAGGATCGGCTATGGCCCAGATATACACTGGTATTGCGTCGTACTTCCTTCCCATCCCCCCGGAGCGTCGACTTTACTTGTGGGAAGACCTCGAGAAAGACCCTTTTATCGAACACGCCTTGAGCTCTATTAGCTGCGAGCTGTACCACAAATACGGTATGTTGTTAGCCCGGTGGGCGGCGATTATCACGGCAAAGCATTGTCAATTTGAGAGGAAAAATAATAATAATAGTATAGATGGAAGCTGCACAGACCCAGACCCCTTCAGAGGAGACAGTGAACCCTCGAACTGGAGGAAACCCCCACGTTGGGGAACCCCAACTGGAGGTGACCCTCCACAGTCACCAGGCAGAAGAATCCTAAGAGAGTAGCTGCGGTAAAAAGCGGTGGTGTAACCAACATAAAATTATCAAAGGTGACCCACCGTCTCGATTATTGTTGGTTGTATGCGCAACTGCTGCCGTGGCTATCTCGTGGTTATATACACGCAAAGTGAGGGAAACCCTACACCCCCGAATTAAAGGTCAACCCGCATATCATGCAATAAAATATATATTTTTATATCATATACATAATGTCTGAGGGGAAAAGCGTTAGATCAGCGGCGCATACCACGCCACAGTGGTCGCCAGTCTAGCCGTAGGATACATTTCGGTTGACCAAAATGGTGCTTAAACAACCGACTATCAAGCTAGATTTCAACCTGCAGGATATGGGTATGCTAATAATGAACCTTGGTATGGCGATGGCCACAAAAGACATCCTAGTAAAACAAGGAATAATACCTGAAGATATTATGAAATAAATATAAGGATGGCCACTATTGCTATGATGGTCGGTGGAGTGCGTTAGTGAATGCCCTGGCATTTTCGGGAGTAATTTCCTCTTTTCAAAACTACGAGAGTCACAGCGGCTGAAATACAGGAAGAAAAGCGACGCGATCTGGCTATTGAGCGATTACAAACAGCACAGGCTGAGTGCGGCTAAACAGCGCCTCCAGAGGATCGATTACATTAACGAACAACTCAGGCGTGAAAACCATGCCGTTCAAACATTCCCGCGATGTCGACGACTTGGCGAGAGAATACTACTTATTAACTGGTAAGCGATTGGAGCCACTACAGAAGCCAACACTCGCTCAGTACTACACACCATCCAAGGGACAAATGGACCGTGAACTGACTTTCATAGCTGGGTATAGCGGCGACTGCTTTGGTTGTGAAACAATTAGACTAATACACATATAAGTATGCTAAACATGTATCGATGTGAATACATACTTATGGGGAAGACCGAGACATGTGGTAGGGAATGCGGTACTCATGGGTACTGTTGTTTCCACATGGGAAGTCCTAACTACTCGTGTTCTGTGTGTGGCATAGGGGTCAAAGGACACTACTGTTTATGTAAAGCTCGCGGGTGACGTAGTCAGACATCACCTCATCTGAGAGAATAAAAGGCCTACATAAAAGAGCGTGGCGATTTCTCAAGATAGCAGTGTAAGGCTGGAGGAGTTACCTCCCTTTGACTATGCCCCAATTAGAGATTATTACACACTTACGTATAGATATGTTTGTGGAACTTGATCCCAGTGAAGACATCGAATCTCGGGTAAAAAACATACTCAAAGATAAACTAAACTTACGGAGACGCTTCAGATTTCAGGTAATGTTGAAAGTGGTATGGATTAAAGAGGGTGTTAAGTATACTCGTCCCTTCGTATGTGGGAGGACCATCACGACTCAACACCAGATAGATTGTTTTACAAGTATATCGAATACATAATCAATTTCAAGGAATGCTTTATCCAACAATGCAGTACTGGATCGAAACAGCCCATCTAAAAAAATAGTTGATTGGGGCGACGGAGAGGATATATAGGCGCCTTATCATTTTCGGGCGGCCCAATTAGACATTAGTTATTATGTGTACACAGTTATGACTACTATACAGTTCGTACTCACTGAAGCTGTAGGTAAGTATTTAAGAAGTTGGCATGCATGTTAATAGGAACATAGATGTAGCAGATATTAAGCCACTGATAGATGATAAAATAAAGAGGAACTAACCAGTCTGGGAAGTATCAAATTTCAAATCACAGTTAAAATGACACTTTCGAGAAGAGCGTAGGGGATGTTACCGAATGCGTTCAGCCTTACTTCGAGGTAAACAAGAGTAAAGTGACCCAGATAGAGACTATAGGCGCATCGATCGATACTAGTTTTCAGCAGATACGAGAATACCTAGAACGCTACACACACTTGGGGTCCGGGTGGGCTGTAGATAAAATCGATATTGTCTATCTAGACATAGCTAACTACGTGCCGTTCAGAGGCGGGTCATACCTAGACTTGCCTCCCTACTATAAGAAAAAACAGGCCATAGTCAATGTCAAGAATAGAGGAAACGATTGCTTGAGATTAGCTATCAGATCAGCCTTGTTTCCAGCTGGCACTCATTCACACAGGCTTTCTAGCTATCCCCAAGACGATGGACTCAACTGGGATGGTATAGATGAACCAACCCCCATATCTCAGATCACTAAAGTAGAAAAACAGAATAATCTAGCTATAAATGTCTTTGGACACGAAGACAATACAACAATAATACACAGGCTCAGCTCGTTGGTGGGGAAGCGTGTTATCAATATATTCATGATCCAACGAGGTGAAAAGTATCACTACGTGGATAAAACATTTCAGCCCGGTTGTTGCGCGATCAGTGAAAACACGATGGGAAAAACACTTTTGTATCGCGATGTCTGCGGTTTCAGCCGAGCTGATTTATTAGAATCCCACCAGGAGTATTGCCAAGGTGTGGGACAGGCGGCCATACGCATCGACATGCCGAGGAAGGTGACAATATCCTAAAATTCTACAACCACAAGCACCAAATGTCCGTGCCTTATATTATATACGCCGACTTTGAAGCATTGGTCAAACCAATTAAGGTTGTTGGGGATACTCCCACAGGTGAGAGCTTCACATACAAAACACAAGAGCATGAAGCATGTGGATTTGGATACATAGTCGTCCGTTGTGGACGGTGAAGCGAAATCTCCGTAGTATACAGGGGTCCTGGCGCGGTTGAAAGGTTTCTAAAGTGTTTGCAGGAGGAAGAAGAAATTATTAGGAGCGCGTTGTATAGAATCGGCTCCCATGCGTATGACCCAAGCTGACAGGTTAGCTCACTCCCGTAGCATTAACTGTCGCGTGTGTGACTCACCACTTAGCGGTGATTCGGTGAGAGATCACTGTCACATAACCCGGTAAGTATAGAGCCGCTCATACGCAGTGTAACCTCAAGCTTAGAATCAACCCTAAAACAATAAACATTCCGTTGTCTTTCACAACTTGAGAGAGTACGACTCTCACTTAATCATGCAGGCCATCGAAAAATCGATGGTAATATAGCGATGCATCCCCAACAACATGGAGAAATATCTCTCTTTCAGCTTAGGCGGACTTAGGTTCATTGACTCGTGTCAATTTCTATTGTCGTCACTAGCCAGCTTGATTAAAGCCAGCGATACCTTCCCTATTACCAATCGATACACAAGCGCCGAGACTAGATCTCTGCTTATGAGGAAAGGTGTGTATCCCTATGAGTACATGGATAGTTGGACTAAGTTAGCGAGACCAGACTACCCCCATCAGAGAATTTTACAGCAATCTGACCGACTTCGGAAATATCCGAAGCGCGATTACTCGTCACGCTATTAATGTATGGAATAAACTTGGTTGTAAAACCTGGGTGACTATCACGATCTGTACTTGAAGATGGATGTACTACTATTAGCCGGCGTATTTGAGACATTTAGGAGGACATGTATCAAGCAGTATAAACTAGATCCAGCATGGTATTACACCAGCCCAGGTCTGTCGTGGGATGCCTTGCTTAAAAAGACCGGAGTTAAGTTGGAATTGCTTACTGATTATGACATGCACCTGTTCATTGAGAAAGGTTTGCGAGGTGGGATCTCCATGGCAACCAAGCGATACGCTAAAGCAAATAATCAATACGTGAATGGCTACGACCCTAGCAAACCAACCAATCACATTCTCTACCTCGGCGCCAAATAACCATATGCGGATGGGCTATGAGTCAGTATCTACCCACAGGGGATTTGAATGGGTATCATCCGATTTTGATATTATGAGCATCGCGCGGATTCGAACAAAGGTTATATCCTCGAGGTTGACTTGGAGTATCCCAAGGCATTACACACATCACACAACAGTTACCCCTGGCTCCCCGAGCGTATGAGGGTTAAGCAGACTGGATGTCTGAATACCAACATAACTTGTTAGATAGGCGGGTGGCGTGGCGTTGAAAAACTTCGTGCCTAACTTAATGAATAAGACCAAATACATAGTGCACTATCGCAACCTGCAGCTGTACCTGTCGTTGGGTATGAAACTGACCAAAATACACAGAGTGCTGAAGTTTGACCAAAGTCCTTGGATGGAGCCTTACATCAGAATGAACACGGACCTCGCGAAAGCTGGCCACCAGTGACTTTGAGAAAAACTTGTATAAGCTCATGAACAACTTCGGTGTTCGGTAAGGACGATGGAAAACCTGAGAAAGCGGGTGGGCGTAAAGCTGGTTCGGTCGAATGAGGAGGAAAAACTCAGGAAGCTGATCGCTAACCCTGCATTCAACCGTAGTAAGATATTCGATAACAACCTGGCTGCCATACACATGAAGAAAAGTCACATAATATTCAACCGGCCTGTTTACGTTGGGATGAGCATCCTTGATTTATCCAAACACCTGATGTATAACTTTTATTACAACGAGCTTAAGAAACAATACGGCGACAGGTGTGAAGTGCTATACACTGACACGGATTCCCTGCTGATGGAGATTCGAACCGAGGGCGTGTATGAGGACATGAAAAAAATACTCGATTTGTATGACACCAGTGACTACCCCAAGAACCATACCATACACAGCACGGTAAATAAAAAGGTCCTAGGTAAGATGAAGGGCGAGTGTGCAGAACTTGCGTCCATAGCCAGTACATAGGGTTGAGGCCTAAGATGTACTCCATACTGAAAGCCGACAATAGTGAGATCCGGAAGGCTAAGGGTGTTAAGAAGTGCGTGGTGAAACAACACATCAAACACGCCATATTCAAGGAATCCCTGTTCAAAACCCGTACCTTTAAACATAAAATAAACACACTTAGAAGTGATAGTCATAGGATATATGGGCTGACAATAAACAAGGCGTCCCTGTAAGCCTATGGATACTAAGCGTTGGATAGCTATTGATGGGATAAACGCGTGCAGCGTGCGGGCATGAGAAAAATTGAACCAAGAACATAGGTATAAATAAATACCCTGCCGGGGCGACATGTCGCGGAACCAGAAAAAGTTTGAAGATATTTACTATAGCCAGCGTGGATATTGGAAAGGAGCTAGCTGTAGATAAGCTAGCTAAAATAACTCAGTATCCCGGAGGAGGAGGTCAAAACATGGCTTGAAAAACAAGCACTTTGGCAGATCTATTTGCGGCACCCGCGCTCGTGCCTAGAAGAAAGTTCGGTATTAACATAACTAATAGTGTTCACCAAGCAGACCTACTATTTCTACCTCACGACAGGGTGAGGCGTAAAACCTACAAGTATGCCCTGACTATCGTGGATGTAGCCAGCCCGGTATAAGGAAGCTGAACCATTGACCACGAAAGACTTCGAATCAGGTGGCTCAAGCCATGGAAGCATATACAAGCGCGCAGTCGCTGGCGTGGCCAACAGAGCTCCAAGTTGACCCTGGTCGGGAGTTCATGGGAGTTGTGTCTCAGTTGCTGACTAAGCACAAAGGAAACGAAAGTGAGGCGTGGCACGGTTGGAGCCCATCGCAGTCAAGCTATAGTAGAGAGATTTAATAGGACTTTAGCTGGCGTTTATTTGGGTATCAATGCGCTCAGGAAATAAGTCTAAATAAACCCAACACCCGAATGGGTGTGCGCGGCTCCCTAAGGTGGTGTCGGCAATCAACCATGAAATCACCACGACTCACTGGCAAGAAACCGGGCAGGCGCTATAAAATTAAAATCAATAATATCAGAGTCGGCCGCACCTTTACGTGGGAAGGAGAAACAGATACCAGACAGGGCCCTAGTTAGGTATCTCTACCAACCTGGAGAACATGAAGGGGACGCTCGAGGAAGCGAGCTACTGATCCTATATGGTCAGTCAAAACTTACAACATAGATAAGGTAGACATGAAAACAGGCGAACCTACCTTGTATTTCTTGATGGATGGGCCAGGGAGGGGTTTGTAAGAGAAGAATTATTGATCGTACCGTATGACACAGTGTTACCTCCGTCAACCACGACATAGAGGAGTGGACATAACTAAAGCATTATTTGGGAAATAAGGCTTTCTGTACAGGTAATAACAGTAAAAATAAGGTATCCGACTAATGAAGCTTTTAGATTACCCTGGTCCAGTACATAGAACAAGGGGTGAAAAAGGCCCAGCAAGCTTTTATTACCAACACCAAAGAGATCCTAGGCGATTCACGTTAAACTGTTTCATCGAGGTCAACGTGACATAGTGTCATAGATATTGACCTCCTACCAACACGACATAGATTAAATAAACGCTTTCATAGCTTGATCCAACTAAAGCATTATTTGGGAAATGAGGCTTTCTGTATAGGTAATAACAGTAAAAATAAGGTATCCGACTAAAGCTTTATCTATGTAATAAAGCTTTGGCTACCCTGGTCCCGGACTGTCTTTACCTATACTACTTCTGGTCTTTTGTTGTAGAGTAATTTTTGAGAGCTTGTGTGGAGCTTAAGGAATCTGTAAAAATGCAGATAGTGGTGTTTGTTTGGTCAGATATTGTTTGCAAGGCCTGCGAGTTCTGCTGTGAAGATACTGGAGTTTGCTGGGAGATTATAGGATTGTTTGAGGCTTTTTGTGGGTATGTAGATACCAAAACCAGTATTTCCATTTTGGTCCTTGGATCCGTCAGTATAAATGTGAAGATTATCTTGTGGATTGTAATTTTGTTGTATGAATTCTTGCACTGTGAATTTATTAAGTATATTGGTTCAGTAAGATTTGTGTTGGCAAATTTTTGGCAGTAATGCTGGAGGAAGAGATTTGTAATATGGGTTTGTATTATATTCTGTAGTATATAAATCAAGTTGTTGTTTAATTTCCTGTAGTTGTTGTCCAAAAGGTTTGGGGGATTTGCCTTTATTGATAATGAGTTTATTTTTATTTTTAAGAGATGTCTATTGGTTTTCAGTTTTGTTTGTAATGGGGTTGTTAAGGGATCGAGTTACATATTTCATTGTACAACTTTCCCATTCGAGAGTGAGGTCTAGTTCCCTGCATCTACCAATAATGTTGGAGAGAGATGTTCCTGGGAAGGCTCCAGTTATACATTTAAGTGCTTGGAATTGGATGGAACTAAGTTTGTTTTTATGTGTTTGTGCCATACCTTGAAATATTTCGCAGCCATAGAGTAATTTAGATTTGATTTATATAATAGTAGTAATGTTTGTTTGTTGCTACCCCATTTACTATGTGATAGGTATTTATTAATGTTGAGATCTGACTTGCATTTTTCTTGTATGAATTGAATGTGTTTGTTCCATGTTAAGTGCTGGTCAAGGATTAGACCTAGAAATTTTACTGTATCTGATTGCGGTAATTTTTGTTTGTTAATATAAAGATGTACGTTTTGTTTTCTTCGATGTTGTGCTTTGGATACTACAGTTGTTGTTTTAGTGGTAGAGAGTTGGAACCCCCATTGGCTGGTCCAGGTTTCAATATGGTTTAGTGCAGCTTGAATTTGTTTTTGTTCTTTGTGTATATTTTTTTCATTAACCCATATCGTTCCATCATGGGAAAACTGGGATTTGTTTATGTTTTTACTGAGTTTATTGAATATATCATCAACCATAACATTGAAGAGGGTGGGTGAGATGATACTTCCCTGGGGTGTGCATATTCTTGTGTATAGTTTTGGGAGATTTGGTTGTCTATGGAGACCTTAAAGTCTCTGTCTGTTAGAAAGGCTGATACAAAAATTAGAAGTGCCCCATTAAACCTTTCTTTTGTAATTTTTGGATGACAACCGGTCTCCAGAGCATATCAAAGGCCTTGGAGAAATTCAACAAGACTGCAATTGTCTATTTTTTTTGTATTTTGTGCAGTTCTGATTGAATTTGTGCTAGATGTTCAAAAAACTAATCACATTTTTCAAAATGTATTATAACAGATTACCCCACTATCTAAACGAACTTGTCCCTCCCCTTGTCTCTCAAGTCAGTAATTATCCTTTATGAAACGCATCACATTTGCAAACTATTGCCTGCCGCACTGCTCTATATGAGAATTCATTTCTACCGGACACTGTAAGTTTATGGAATGCTTTACTGGATGCTGTAAGTTTATGGAATGCTTTACCGGACGCTGTAAGTTTATGGAATGCTTTACCGGACGCTGTAAGTTTATGGAATGCTTTACCGGACGCTGTAAGTTTATGGAATGCTTTACCGGACGCTGTAAGTTTATGGAATGCTTTACCGGACGCTGTAAGTTTATGGAATGCTTTACTGGATGCTGTAAGTTTATGGAATGCTTTACCGGACGCTGTAAGTTTATGGAATGCTTTACCGGACGCTGTAAGTTTATGGAATGCTTTACCGGACGCTGTAAGTTTATGGAATGCTTTACCGGACGCTGTAAGTTTATGGAATGCTTTACCGGACGCTGTAAGTTTATGGAATGCTTTACTGGATGCTGTAAGTTTATGGAATGCTTTACCGGACGCTGTAAGTTTATGGAATGCTTTACCGGACGCTGTAATTTATGGAATGCTTTACTTGACGATGTAAGTTTATGGAATGCTTTACCGGACGCTGTAAGTTTATGGAATGCTTTACCAGACGCTGTAAGTTTATGGAATGCTTTACCGGATGCTGTAAGTTTATGGAATGCTTTACGGATGCTGTAAGTTTATGGAATGCTTTACCGGATGCTGTAAGTTTATGGAATGCTTTACCGGATGCTGTAAGTTTATGGAATGCTTTACTGGATGCTGTAAGTTTATGGAATGCTTTTGGACTGTAAGTTTATGCTGTAAGTTTATGGAATGCTTTACTGGATGCTGTAAGTTTATGGAATGCTTTACCGGATGCTGTAAGTTTATGGAATGCTTTACTGGATGCTGTAAGTTTATGGAATGCTTTACCGGACGCTGTAAGTTTATGGAATGCTTTACCGGATGCTGTAAGTTTATGGAATGCTTTACCGGATGCTGTAAGTTTATGGAATGCTTTACTGGATGCTGTAAGTTTATGGAATGCTTTACTTATGGAACTTTGGATGCTGTAAGTTTATGGAATGCTTTACGGATGCTGTAAGTTTATGGAATGCTTTACTGGATGCTGTAAGTTTATGGAATGCTTTACCGGATGCTGTAAGTTTATGGAATGCTTTACCGGATGCTGTAAGTTTATGGAATGCTTTACCGGACGCTGTAAGTTTATGGAATGCTTTACCGGATGCTGTAAGTTTATGGAATGCTTTACCGCGAAGTATTAAATCTCTTACAGACATCAATGATTTCAAATCTGCCTTAAGTCACAGAGCTAAAGACATTCATTTCGATCCAAATATAGGTTCAAGAGTTTGTCAAATCCTCCACTGTCGCTTAAGGTTAGGATGTAGCGATCTCAACGCTGACAAACACAACAGACATATATCAGAGAGAGCAGATTGTTTGTGTGGCCACCCTACTGAAGATGCATGTCATTATTTCTTTTTTATGTTCCCGATTTGATGCTATAAGAGTAAATAAATTCTATTATACCAATGCTTTTTTCATTAGAAACAATCTTATACGGAACGTCTTCCATGAACCCACAAATTCAATCACATATCTTAAAATCAGTCCATCTATTTATAATTGAAACTAGGCGCTTTGACTGAGCAAATCATATACTAAAACCTATAATTCTCAAAGCTATACTACTATGGATCCCAACTGCAAATGCCATAAATGTATACAACCATCATGATTTTAATTTTCCGACTACATGTCATACCATCTATTTTCATTAGATATCATCTTTTCTTGACATGATATATACTGTTTCATATATCTATGTATATTGGAGCGGTCTTCATATAAGTTCTTTTGAGCTTGTCGACCAATCCAGTTCATGAAAATTCTGTCGTCTTTTTTTCATGAAATATATATGTTTAAAGGAGAATACGAACGAAAACAAAACTTTTGATATATTGTAAAGGATATTCTAAAAGTCACATTCCGTGATTAAAATTGAACAAAAAGTTTGTAAAATAGCAATAAAAACACAAAAAAGTACTCGTATTTCCGCCTATTACGGAAACACCCGACAGTTAATGAGCAGAGGGGGTATCACGTGACATGACGTCATAAGTGCCTGTTGCTGATGGCTTTCTCTTTGATTTTACCTCACAACTTAACAGTGTCCGTGGATTCTGAAGCAGTAAAAGATGTTCCTGGTGTCATTTCTGAAATGGATGTTAGACCGTATCAATACGATCCGATTTAACATCTTGCAAAACAATCTTCCACTGAAGATGAAGAAGAAGAATCAAGCGAAACGCAGGCACCGCTTGAGGTTAAAATAAATTTTAAAATAGACCATATCATTTAACAAGATTACTATTTGTCAGCAAAATGTCATACAGTTCCAGCCAGCAAACTCACCCCTATAAATATATGACCAGTCACTAAGAATTATACTTACAAAAATGTGATTACAGTTCATTTTGTGTCAAATGGGTGACTGTAAGGTGTCTGGGATTTAAAAACAAAATAAATTTTTAAACTTATCCTATCTCACGGTATGCACCTCTTCTCTTCTACTACGACCATGTGTGGAAACGTGCTGTAGGCTAAGTTGAATCAAATCTTGCTGGCCTCTGACCCGCCCTGACCTCTGCCCTCACTCCGACATCAGCACTCAATCATCTCTGTAAGCATGGAGCTCGCTCAGATGATCATGTGACTACCTGTGCCTGTCATTCTCTTTCTTGTCGCTGCGTCGTGTGGACGTGTGCTTGTTTATAGAAAGTTTGTTTGCGGTTTTGCTTCAATATGGGAAAGTCTAATCGCAGTAGTTCTAAGAAACGAAAGCATTGTGATAAATGCAACAGTAATTTTTCAGCGGCGGATCCACATGCCTTGTGTGTAGACTGTTTAGGCAAATGTGAATGGTCGCGTCGGTGTACTTTTTGTAAGGATCTCAACAATGATGATTTCTCAGCATATCGCCGGGTGGCTGGTAGACGATTATCAGATAGATATCGCCGTCAACTATCTGAGGGTCCGTCGGCATCGAAATGTACTAAGGCTGATCGTCGTAAGACTACGGCAGTCCGTCGTTCGAGGTCCCCATCTCCTACTGAAGATTTCCAAGGAGAGGCGTCTGATTCCTACCTTAGTGAGAACTTAAGACAACTGTTCCGACCGCGTGGCTTTAACCCGATCACTTTGGAAGACTTGTCTCCACCCAGGGTTGTTGTGTTGTCCACGTCCTTTCCACAACCTCGTCTGTCTACGGTGGTTGTTATGACGTCTGTTTCTCATTCGGTGTTCTGTCGAATGTGTCACTTGCTTATAGACCACCACATTATTCTAGTGCGCCACTTGCCTCACGAGTACCGCTTGTTGCCGATCACGTGATGTCTTTCAGAGCACCGCTTGTGTCCAATTCGGCGCTTACTACTGGTACTCCCGGTTCGGCACTTTCTCCCGGTGTTCCCGGATCGGCGCTTACTACTGGTGGTCTCGGTTCGGCGCTTACTACCGGTGTGCACAGATCGACGCTTACTACTGGTGATCCCGGATCGGGGCTTCCTCTTGGTGATCCCGGATCGGCGCTTCCTCTTGATGTTCCTGTATCGGCGCTTCATTTCACTGTTCCCGGATCGGCGTTTCCTTCCGGTGTACTTGGATCGGCGCTTCCTCCTGTTGTTCCCGGATCGGCGCTTCCTCCCGGTGTTTCCGGTTCGGCGATTACTTCGCGGGGTTTTGATTCGGCACTTCCTTATGCAGGCTGGGGGTCGTCGCTTGCTCCCAGGGTTCCTGGTTCGGCACTAACTCATACTGTTCCCGGTTCAGCGCTTCCTCACGGGGTTCGTGTTGCCCTGCTTACATATACTGGTCCGAGTTCGGTGCTTACCTCTCATGTATCCGGTTTGGCGCTTGGTCCATCTATGTCAACTTTTGCTGTCAGTAACCGGGACCTTTCGACTTCGTCGTTGGCGCATGGGAGTGTGTCTCAAGCAGCTGGTGGTCCGATTTCTTCTGCTCATCAGTCATCCGGTCCTTCGACTTATCCAGCTCCTCCTTTACAGGAGGTTCATCGTTCGAAAGCGCCGTCTCCTTCGTCAGATGGTACGGCAATTCCGATGGTAGCGTCAATGCTGTAGACACACCTCAACTGCTTGTCTGGATTGCTGATAGTCTGCGATTACAGCGTAGTAACTCATCGGCGGATTTATTATCCAGTTTTTACATGAAGCCAGGTGATTTTGGGTTTATCACGTTCCCGCTTTGACCGTGTATTACTCAATTGGCAGCGTCGCTGGATGAGGCCTTCGTTAACCTCAGGAAGGTGAAGGATGGGTTCACGGCTCCCCGCTTCAACTTAGCGTCCGCTCATGTTCATGGATTTTCTACGCTCATCGTCTCCCCTCCGGTGGATGATGATGTTTCATTGCTTGGGACTAAGCAGAAGGCCTTCTCGCCATTCCTGGTTGAGGATCGTGAGCTGTTACATTTGGATGGTGTCATATGGAAGATTATGGCTCCTCTCAACATGGTGTGACGACTACCGAAGCGGTGGCTACGTCGGTTGCGCATGCTACGTCCCATCAACAAGTGTATATTCGGGCAGCTATGGTCTTATTGCAAGAGCAATTCCAGACCATTCTAGATCACTTAGCTCACTTCTTTTCATACATCACAGCTGTACGTCGCAGGAGGCCTTTGCACTTAACCTCTTGGGAGGATCGGTTCCGTACTGATCTTTTTCGGCAGCCATGGTCTGGCAGGTCTTTGTTTAACGGGGCTGTTAGAGATGTCGCCAACAGAGTGGGCCAGGATGCTCATTTACAAGTGTCAGTGGAATTGTTGAAGTTCCAGTGTTTGCAGGTGGAGGAATCGTTGCGCCAATCGTTGGGAGACCCCTTCGTCCTCTCCATGTTGTCCACGGGTTTTCAGCTGCCACTCATAGGGGATCCTCCCCTCACTTTGCTTCCGGAGCGTAGAACGTATCCCACTCGACAGACGTCTGTTCTGCGATCCACAATCAATACCTTACGCCAGAAAATTGCGATCGAATCCCTGGGTCTGGCTCCTACCGCCCTGGGGTTCTATTCTCCAATCTTTCTGGTCCCCAAGAAGGATTCGGACAAGCTGAGGTTAATCTTCAACATGAAGGTGTTCAACGAGAGGTTTCTGCAGCCTCCGCCCCATTTTTGCATGGTATCGGTGGCACTCCTCAAGACCATTATCAAGCCGGGAGATTTCATGGTCAGTTTGGACCTCCAGGATGCTTATCTACACAACCCGATCTTCCCAGCTCATCGCAAGTTCCTTCGGTTTGTCTTCGAAGGCACCCACTATCAGTGGCGTGTCCTCCCGTTTGGAATTTCTTTGGCCCCGTGGCTATTCACACAGGTCATGAAGCCTATCACCAGCTTCCTTCACCGCAATGGGGATCGTGTTCGAAGCCTACATCGACGACTGCATTCAGGCACAGAACGATCATGCCCTTCTGCTTCGTCACATGCAGTTTGGGATAGGGCTTCTTCGCCAATTAGGCTGGTTAATCAATCTGCAGAAATCGGAACTAGCCCCTACGTGCCGTCTCCAATTCATTGGAGTAGTATTCGACACAGAAGCCAACAAACTCTTTGTCCCAAGGGATCTTTCGCCAAGATTCAGCGATTGGTTTCGTTGGCATTGGCGCAACCCAGGAAGCTTCGTCAGTGGCAGGAGCTCCTGGGCCTCTTGACGTCGGCTCAGGCGTTGACCCTCAGGGGTCAACTACAACTTCGTCCCTTACAGTTCTTTCTAGCGCCTTACATCAGAGTGGGAGATCCCGTTGCCTTGATCACTCTACCTCTGCAGCTCCATCCCAATCTCCGGTGGTGGATGGCAGAATTGAATGTTTGCGCCGGAGTTTGTTTAAGGCCGTTTGTTCCGTCTCACCACCTGTATGTGGACGCGTCTCTACACGGGTGGGGAGCTCATCTTCTCAATCAACAAGTGGCAGGGCAGTGGTCTCCCGACGATCGCACCTGTCACATCAACGTTCTGGAGTTCAGGCAGTGATGCTTGCAATCAGTCACTGGCAGGATGTCCTAAGAGCAATGTCCCTCATGCTCCGATCGGACAACGCAGCGGTGGTTTGGCATATCAACAGGATGGGGTCCACGGGGTCTACTCAACTGCTGCAGTGGACCCAACGGTTCTTCGATCTGGTCATGGTCTCCACATCATGGTACGAGCCAATCACATTCCGGGGGTGAAGAATGTCATCGCAGGTTCTCTTTCTCGACCGAGTCGTCTCTCTCCAACGGAATGGAAATTGCATCCTCAGGTGTTCCAGACGTTTTGCCTTCCGTTGACGCCGCCGACAGTAGATCTCTTCACCACTCGCTTCAACCATCAGCTGCCTCGGTTTGTGTCAACGATTCCGGATCCTCTGGCTTGGGACCTCGATGCTCTAGCCATTCCATGGGACAACCTGAATGCTTAAGCGTTCCCACCAGTTGCCCTTCTTCCTCGCGTATTAGTGAAGCTACGAGCAACTCAGAGGATAACTCTGCTTTTGGTCGCGCCCTATTGGCCGGCCAGAAGTTGGTTCGTAAACCTCCAAGACCTAGCTGAACCAGATCCCGGGCCTCTTCCCATTCGACCCGATCTACTGGTTCATCCGCACTCCGACCAGCTCCATTGGTCTCCGATGACGCTCCATCTGCACGTTTGGCGCATCTTCATCGGTCGTTAACGGCTAAGGGCTATTCTAAGCGTGTAGCTACTGCCATTACCACAGCGCATCGTACTTCTACGAGGTCACTCTACGATGACAAATGGAAGAATTTCGAAGCGTATTGCAGGAAGAAGGGCATCTTATCCCCCACTACCGCGTCCCCGCAGATTGTGGGAGAGTACATTCAGCATCTCCAAACCTCCAGAAAACTCAAAGGTTCTACACTATCTACCTATTTGGCGGCTCTTAACACAGTCATTGCAGCGGCCTCAGGTGTGAAGGTGTCCACTGTCCCTGAACTCCAGTCTCTCCTCCGGTCTTAAAACTGGCTGACCAATCTCGGAAGTTCCAACCTCCAGCTTAGGATCTTTCTGTTGTACTTGCTCATCTCACGTCAGCTGATTATGAACCTTTGGAGGAGAAAGATTTTGAACATGTCTCCTTTAAGACCTTCTTTTTATTGGCCTTGGCTACAGCGGCTCGTATTTCTGAGTTGCATGCTCTGGATGTTTCTCGGGTACGGTTTGAAAGGTCTAGACATGCGAAAGTTTTCCTTGGTTTGCGGTCGGATTTTCTCGCCAAGAATCAGTTACAAGGCCAGCCAGAACGCACATTCACGATTCCGACGTTGTCCACTATCTTCGGCCCAGACGACACTGAGGATCTGTCCTTACGCCCGGTGTGTGCATTAAGGATTTACCTAGCTGCCTCACAGGATCGCCGCAGATTGCGTAAGAGATTGTTCATTCCATTGTCTACTGCCTCCACCTCGGAAGTCTCCCGTATTACCTTGGCGTTTTGGATGCGAACTACGATCCTGCGTGCCTATGCCTTTGCTGAACTACCTCCACCGTCAACGGCGAAGCCTCATGAGACGCGTGCTCTTGCCTCCACCATGGCTCTTCACAGAAATTGTTCCCTGCAGTCCGTCATGGAGGGCTGTTTTTGGCGATCAGATATGATGTTTGCTTCACACTACCTGAGGGACCTCTCAGTTACAGACGTGGAAGGTCTACATCAGTTCGGCCCCCTGGTCCTGGCGCAGCAGTTGTCATCGGCTCGTGTTCGCAGATGAAGCAATCCTGCTTGGTCGGTTTTGCTCTGTACATAATAAAAGATATCGATGTTATCCATGTATTCGTACTTTTTTCCATTGGGTTTAGATTATTCTCTCCTATGGAAGTAGGGTGTGTTTGCACTGTCGTTAGTTATGACTTGATAGACTGCGAGGCCAGTCTTGTGCTACATACAGAAATGATCAACACTCCGCTTACTGACCTTTACTCTCTGAGCAATTACGTCAGTGAAGTGTTGATTTCCGATTACCTACATGGCTTTCGAAGCGATCTGCTCTTGAGTCTTTTCTCACCTTTGGTAAGTTAGGGAGATTGGTACTGAACGTTAAACTAGTTGAGCATCCGAACTATTCCCTCTTTCACCGCCTTCCAGCGTGTGTCTGTGGGGGGGTAGTTTTGAAGCAGGGACTGGCCAGATTAAGGTCCTCGACTTTAATTCACTGGGGTCACCTGATAAATCGTGGGGCGGCGGGGCCTACTTGCCAAACTGCGTCCTTTTGCTTGTCAAAAGTTGCGGCCGAAAACCACATTAATTCGGGAGCACCCACTCCCTAGAGTTTTTGTGCTGTGTAAGCCAAGGGGTTACATGAAGAAACCCATCTCAAGTTGGAGTTTGCATATCGGGAGTTGATGCTTTCTCCTGGCCTCCTTGGGTTATGCGTTTTTCCTGGTGGTAGCAACAGGGTAATCTGCGACCCGCCTACCAACCGTGGGATTGTGCATACCGTGAGATAGGATAAGTTTAAAAATTTGAAAATTTTATTATAAATTGTATATTAATATACTTATCCTATCTCACGCGATAGGACCCACCCGACCTGCCCCATATCACAGATTACTAGAAGCTCCAAGACGAGAATGACAGGCACAGGTAGTCACATGATCATGTGAGCGAGCTCACCGCTTACAGAGATGATGTCGGAGTGGGGGCAGAGGTCAGGGCGGGTCAGAGGCCAGCAAGATTTGATTCAACTTAGCCTACAGCACGTTTCCACACATGGTCGTAGTAGAAGAGAAGAGGTGCATACCGTGAGATAGGATAAGTATATAAATATACAATTTATAATAAAATTTTCAATTATGCTTCAGACGAGGGAAAATAAAATTATCTGCTTCAAAAATTACACTGGAATTATTTTGTTGAAAAAAATTAGGAGCCTAGTTCTCATTAATAACGTATCAAGTCTCGATACAAGATCCCAGCCTGGTCGAGCAGAGATAATATTTGTGACGCAGATAAGTTATTCCCCGAAAACTGGTGAATTATAAAATAATAGTCAGGACAACATATGTTTCCCCATTGTTTGGTTATGGAAATAGTTATGGTACTCGGTTATAGCCTTAGAATGACATCTTGTCAGCCAATGAGAATACAGAACAACTTTCACGGCACACACTACTGACAAATAGCGAGTCTGATGCCGACGTGCGTAATTGGGCAAAATGGAAAAATATGAAAGCAACAAGTACTTCATGATTTGCCGTTGTATTTGGCAATGTTTCAAGTTGACTGCATCATTTAGGGCTCCAAACCGAAAAGAACATTATAGCGAAACATTTTCAAGCTCATGTGAAATCACTTACTGATTTTGATAATATATATCTGGATATATGTATAATGTGTTTTTACAGTCATGTACATATTAGTTTTAATATTATTAATTTTATGAATGTTAACAGTTACATTGCAGTTTCAGGGATATCGTTTCATATTTGGATATTTATGGATATGTGTATATTAACAGTCACTTTGCATTGCAGGTATAATATTTCTTATTTATAGTAATGAATGTTTTTTATCAACAGGTCTGTTCATTTTGAAACTGACTATACTCATCTTAAAGCATGTCTATTAATAGCTATGTAGTCAGTGCTATTCTAGTTTAATTAAGGGTGGTTAGGTAGGGTCATTACATTATTATGTGCCCTCAGTTGATCCAATCTGATTGGATCATTCAAACTCTTGCCCTCTTTTACTAATTCAAATCTTCACTTCACTGTCACTGCTTGCACCGACAAGACGTTTATCCATGTTGGAATATCTACTTTATAAGATCACCACAGGTCAGTTTAATCTTTTATATCAATTAATCAGTGTGTATACCTTTAAATGTTATATTGTTAATGCTTATGTGTAAATATAAACTGTAACTTGTGTGTAAGTGTAAAAGTTAGGTTTAGCTTGTTAGGGTCACTAAGCTAAATTGCAATCCAATAATCTTTTAGTATCCAAATAAATGATTCAGTTCATTAAAGTGTTTTCTCTATCTTATGAGTGAATGGTTATATATTTGCACGTTTGACGGATTAATTTTATAAATGAGAGAAAGTATAGTGTGTATGTGAATGTAAATATGACTGCGATATAAGTTTGAACTGCTTATATTATATCCTAGGTGTTTGAAGTGACAGAATATATACATATAGTTTAAGCTATTGCAGCTTTAACGTTGTTCATTGTTTATACAGATTGTACGTACGCTTGACTGGCTTGGCGGCTTGACAGGGCTGTAATCTGCACCCTAGTGCCATACACCGGGTAGGCATTACATTGTGCTTGATTGTATGTATTTATGTAGCATTGTATATACATACTTTATATTTTCTATCTGGGCATGTTTATAGGATTTATATGCCTCTACCTTAACTATGTTTGTCATTAATATGTAATCAGTAAATCAAGGAGTGATCTCCCCTTGTAGTTTATTTGTCTAGAATGTGTGTCATAGTAGTATTTCATCTAAAGGATGTGATGACGGATTTTAAATCTTATGTATATATTATGACTTTGTATTTATTGAACCGTGTATTGTTTCAGGGTGTTGTTAATATTGGAATAAAAGGTCTCACCCCCGTAACCAGTGTCCTGGATAATTTTGTTGACATCCGCTCACTATCCCGGTTACAAAATGGAGCCCCCAGTGAGGACTAACATTCCATAGGACAGTACAGCCAAGAGGGTACAGTCAACAGAGCCAGCCAGTCAACAGATTCCACGCCAGGTGATCATTGTTCCATACAGATCAATGTGAGGACTATTCTAGCACACCTAGATTGTGTGGTGCCTGTGAATTGTGTGTATTTTCTAGAGACTTTCTCATATCATCAACACTGACATATTGTACTGTGGTATCACATTGTATTGGTCATTCCTTGCTGCAGCTATTTTTTTGTTTACTTTCACATTGCCGGCTTATATATGTAACATTTACGTTGGTACCAACACTTAGTTATTAGATAGTTTCTAGTATATTAGATTGAACTTTAGATTTAATTTGATTTCCTGTTCCTACCCAAGCCAAGCAATAAAGATGTAATTAATTTGGTTATTTAGTTGTTACTTGACATCATACTGTGTTTGTGTTTTATAATTTCCTTTATAGTTATTTTGCATCTATCTTAGTCACATTGTTTCTTAGTGTGGTTGTGTGTGAGTAAGTGATGTAGTTTGAATCCTGTTTACACCATAAAGGTATACCTTGTACTTGTTACATATCATAAATTGTCTAAATAAACATTAAAATAAAACACACCTTTATATATATATATAACTATACTGCCAAACTATATTAGTGTTAAGCATAGTACATAACAGGTAAACCATTTATACATTCATATAGCCAACACATTAGTTGACAATTGACTGCTGCACCACTGCACTGCCCTTTCACTTGTATGTTAATACTTACTCCCTTCTTGTATCGCTTTGGGCAGTATGTGTTAGTTGGTGATATGTTGGGGTTGTACTCGGTTCAGTATATACTGTGATGTTTAGGTCAGTTTAACTTAGTTTCTAATTGTAGTGACATATAGTTATTGTGTTCATTTATTAGTTTAGTTCACACTTAGTTTCCAGGAGTCAACTTTGGTGTTTTGAAATTGCTGCTTCCAGCCTGCTGCCCCAGACACACATCAAGTTTGTTTGAAGACAACTTGTTGCCTTCCAGGTATTATGCAAAACATTAATGCTTCTTGTTTTCTTTCAGCTTCTTGACTTGCCGACGGGCGTTTACTCCTGATTCCCTTCTTGTCGCTTTAGTGTTAGTATTTAGTTAGTTGGTTACTGGTAGTTAGCTATTACTGAATCCCATTTGTAACCCTTGTGCGTTGCATACACTCAATACTTTATTACCACAGACGGTTCCACACTGTGGATGTCGTTTATCTCCCTCTGAATGCGCTAAGTATCATTTGGATTACCATTTCGCATTTGGTTTAGTAACCGTGAGTTACTTTGGGTAGTTTCTTCTTTCCTTCTTTCTGAAAGCCTTATCCGAAATAGTACAACCACGTTTCTTATCTTGAACCATGGAACTCAATCAAGAAGAACTTAAGAACATGCTTACCATATTTGAGAAGATGGGAATGGCACCAAAGATTGATAGCACGTCAGATTTCAAAACTTGGCTCAGTGACATGTCCAAACAAGAAGGTTCATTCCAGGGACCCGACGTCAAGCCACCTCCTCCATTAGCATCAGCCAAGGAAGAACAGACGCCAACTGCTTCATTTCACTATTTCCCGAAGATACCCTTCTTCAGTGGAGAAGTAGGTAAAGACACTCCCTATGACTTATGGCGCTTTGAAGTTGATTGTCTACTGCAATCTAAGACCTACCCACACGATGTCATTCTGCAGGCTATTAGGAAATCTTTGAAAGGTGAAGCTGCTCTCATAGCCATGAAACTCGGACGGAATGCTACAGTTGAAATCCTGCTAACCAAGATGAAGAGTGCCTTTGGAACCCTAAGGAGGAGAGCTACTCTCATGTCTGATTTCTATAGTTGTTCACAAAGGGAGGATGAAGATGTCACTGCATGGGGTTGTAGGCTTGAGAATATGTTATACCAGATAACAGAGCACCGGTCTATTCCAGAGGATGAACAGGATGAGATGCTAAGGACTCGTATGTGGGATGGCCTCAAGCCTGGATTGAAGGGTGTAGCAGCTCACAAGTTTGATGCCATCACCAACTTTGATGATCTACGACTTTGCTTGAGGGAGATAGAATTTGATTTAAGGAGAGACAAGTCCGCAGTACCTGTGAAGAAGCAGTCAGCCTCAGCTAAGATGGTCAATACCTTGAATCCATCTAGTGCTGCTGCCACTAAGGAGGAAGTCACAGATCTCAAAGCTATGATGGAGGAGATCCGGAGGGAGATATCTGAATTGAAGGAACAGAGTCAGGTTCAGGCACAAGTTAATCAACAGCAAATTTACAACAGCCCATACAGTACTCAAAGATCTCACAATAAGCGCGACAGACATCCTGGAAACGTTTCCAAGCCACAAGTGGAAGATGCTTATCCCAGACACCCTCTGCCAGCACAGGACAAATATTTCCCACATCAGTCTGCGTTTGGACCTAGGTCATTTGCAGAGGATCAACAACAGTCAAGACGAGATGTCACTGATGTACCTGGGTCATTACCTGGTTCATACTCAAACAGTTACACACAAAGTCAGGGACACGGACCACCTCGATGTTATAGGTGTGGATATCTTGGCCATATTGCGCGTGGATGTCGAGTCAGACTGGATCATCTCAGGCACCCTTTAAACTTTCCCAGGCCTATGGGGAAGGGCCACCTATAGGTGTACTTGGGAGCCCTAAGGATAAGCAGGTACCAGGAAGATTAGTAGGGACGGCCAATGAAGTGGAGATTACCATTGACAGTGTACCAGTTAGCGCCTTGTTGGACACAGGAGCCACAGTATCAGTAATCTCAGAATCATTCTATCTTCAACACTTGCAGCATATTCCCATACAGCCACTGGATGATGTCTTAGATATTGAATGTGCAGGAGGGGAATCTCTGCCGTACCGGGGATTTATAGAAGTTGGAGTTACAGCTGAAGGTAGAGGAGTTGCCACAAATGAGGAAGTACACTGCTTATTCCTGATTGTACCGGATACAAGATACAATGCTCGTGTACCAGCTTTGCTTGGAACCAACATTTTGAGATGTTTACTTGATGATTGTAGGAAGTCTCATGGACACAGGTTTTTACAGAAAGCGGATTTACACACCCCATGGTATTTAGCATATCGGAGTATAGTTTTGCATGACAAGAATCTTTCACGGAATGATGGCAAGCTGGGACTAGTTAAGAGTGCAGAGACAAGAAACGTCATCATTCCCGCAAACAGTAATGTCGTCATTAGAGGGTACATTGCAAGAGGACTCAGGTCACCAACCGTCTGTGCCCTTTTACAGCCAACTCTACACTCACATCTGCCAGATGATATTGACATAGCCCCTACTCTCATTTCCTATGATGGATCAAGACCAGATGCCATAGAGGTTCACGTATCCAATATAACAACCAGGACAGTTGTAGTACCACCAAGATCTTTACTTTGTGAGATACAGCCAGTCACGCTTCAAGGTCAACCACCTGGTCTGCCAGTAGACTCTACAACGCTTCTCGACCAAGTGGAGATAGATAAAGAGGGACTTCCATCGGATGAATTACAGAGAGGACTTGATGTAATTATGAAGTTTAAGGACATCTTCTCTAAACATGCTGAAGATCTTGGACACTCTGATTTAGTTCGTCATCGGATAGACCTTGAGAATTCCATTCCTTTCAAGCAGAGACATAGGCGTATCCCTCCGAACACATCTACAGGAACTTCTATCATCAGGAGTCATCCGGCCTTCACATAGCCCTTGGGCGTCTAACGTTGTTTTAGCAAGGAGGAAGGACGGACGTTTGAGGATGTGTATAGATTTTCGCCAGCTAAATAATCAGACAATTAAGGATTCTTATGCCCTGCCGCGCATTGAAGAACTGTTGGACTGTTTGGGCGGAATGAAATATTTCTCGGTGTTGGATATGAAAAGTGGATATCATCAGGTTGAACTAGAGGAGACACATAAACAGAGGACAGTATTCACGGTTGGCCCCCTTGGATTTTTCGAATTCAACAGGATGCCTTTTGGATTGTCTAATGCACCAGCCACATATCAAAGATTGATGGAGCAATGTCTAGAAGGTCTACATCTCAAGATATGTTTGATCTACTTGGATGACCTCATCATATTTTCAAAGACTTATGAAGAGCATGTTGAACGGTTGGAATTGGTCTTCCGGAGACTTGAGCAATGTGGATTAAAGCTTGCACCTAAGAAGTGTAAATTCTTCAAGCGCAAAGTCCGATATGTGGGATATATTGTCTCAGAAGAGGGAATTGAGGCTGACCCAGAAAAGGTAGACAAAATTAAAGACTGGCCAACACCAACAACGCCAGAGGATGTCCGACGCTTCCTAGGGTTTGCTGGATACTACAGAAAATTTGTCCAGAACTTCTCAAAGATCGCCCGACCATTGTCAGAGCTTATGCCCAAGACTGGATCCAAGAAGTCAAGTAAACAAGTCAAGAATGTTGATTGGAATTGGGGTCCAGCTCAAAGTGAGGCTTTCCACACATTGAAGACAAGACTTACTTCACCACCTGTACTTGGGTACGCCGATTATTCAAAACCTTTTGAATTGCATACCGATGCTTCAACGCATGGCTTAGGTGCTGTTTTGTATCAACAACAAGAGGACAAGCTTCGTGTCATAGCATATGCCAGCCGCAGTTTGAGCCCATCTGAAAGGAATTATTCAGCCCACAAACTGGAATTTCTGTGTCTCAAATGGTCCATCTCTGAAAAATTTCACGATTACTTATATGGGCATCACTTTGAAGTTGTAACCGATAACAACCCTCTTACCTATGTCTTGACCACAGCTCGTCTGGATGCCACAGGACATCGATGGCTTGCAGCCCTTGCAAGTTACAACTTCAGCATAAGGTATAGACCAGGAACAGCCAATACCGATGCAGACACATTGTCTCGTTTACCAGATTGGAACAGACCAGAACCAACGGAGGACATTCCTACAGACTCTGTTAGTGCCATCTGTGGAGCCATTCACACAACCAACCTTGTGGAAAGTTTGTGTCTCTCAGCTTCCATAGTTGGAGATGAAGAAGTGACCGAGAACATGTGTGACATGAATGCAAGGGATTGGAGGAGATTGCAAGCCAAGGACCCTGCCTTAGTTGAAATCATTCAACATCTCACAAACAGGACTAAACCAGATCGATCTAACTACATCGGGGACAAAGAGATGACTACATTGCTGAAGAATTACCATCACTTCAGGCTGAAGAGGGGCGTGTTATACAGAGTTATCTGCGTGGATGAAGCTGACCAGGAGCAATTGGTCCTTCCAGCTAGATGTCGTCAAGCAGCTCTGCATAGTCTACATGACAACATTGGCCACCCAGGCAGAGAAAGGACAATATCTCTCCTGAGGGATAGGTTTTACTGGCCAGGGATGACGAAGGACGTTGAACTCCATCTGCAGAACTGTCCAAGGTGTCTACGCCGTAAGACAGCTACTACAAGTCGTGCTCCACTCGTAAACATTCAAACCTCACAGCCTCTAGAGTTAGTGTGTATGGATTACCTCAGTTTGGAACCTTCCAAAGGTGGACAAGAACATGTTCTGGTAATTACTGACCATTTCACACGCTACGCTCAAGCATATCCAACCAAGAATATGACAGCAAAGACCACAGCTGAAGTTTTCTTCAATAACTTTGTAGTACACTATGGACTGCCAAAGAGGATTCACTCAGACCAAGGTGCCAATTTCGTTGGGAAACTGATGTCAGAATTATGCCATATGTTGAAAATTGACAAGTCACGTACCACCCCTTATCATCCTATGGGGAATGGGATGTGTGAACGATTTAACCGCACACTCTGTAACATGCTTGGTACCTTGGATCCCGACAGCAAAAAGAATTGGAAGGCACATGTTGGACCATTAGTCCATGCTTACAACTGCACTCGCCATGAGACAACATCACTATCTCCATTCTTTTTGATGTTTGGGAGACATCCTCGCTTGCCAGTCGACCTCGCTTTCGGACTTGATATCGATCCATCGAAGTCAATGTCAAGGTTAGATTATACCAGATCTCTACGAGAACGTCTCAAACATGCTTATGATGTAGCTTCCGCATCGGCCAAGAAAGCCCAGTCGAAACAGAAGACCTATTATGATCATAGGGCCAGAGCTGCCACATTAGAGATAGGAGACCGAGTTCTGGTGAGGATTGTTGCTTTGATGGGAGACACAAGTTGGCGGATAAATGGGAAGAAGATGTTTACGTCGTTTTGGATCAACCTACCCCTTCCATCCCAGTGTATGTTGTTGGTAAGGAGAATGGGGATGGGAAGAAGAAGACTCTACATCGGAATCTCTTGTTGCCAGTTGGGTCTATTCCACGTCAGGAAGTACCAGTTCCAAAGCCGAGGAAATGCGGGGAAGCTTCACCTGAATCTAAAATGGATCTAGTAACAGTGAAGTCAAGACCAGTTCCAAAGCCACGGAGACAGAGCAAACCTTCTCCTGAACCTCAGCCCGACCAAGTTGCGTCTGATGATGATGAAGATAGAAGTGGAGATGAAGAGTTAGTCAGGATCTATGAACATCCTTTGGATACTTCAGTGTCTGCTGACAATGCAGCAGATAGGCCAACTGAAGATGCAACAGAACAGGAAATGGAATCAGAGGACAATAATGTTGTCACAGAAGAAGAAATTGAAGACACTGATCATGACTCCCATAGACAGAATTCATCTCAAGAAGAAGTTGCTGATGCTGATCATGATTCCCATGGACAGACTCAATGGCAAGATCATCATCCTATGCCTGCTGCAGATACAGAGGAAGAAGAACAAGCTCCGCTACCCCAGATGCAGACTCCTGCTCCCCTACCACGGCGATCTACCCGAGCTCGGACACAGCCAAGGTGGATGTCAGGAGGAGAATTTGCTCTCTCAGCAATAGCTCAACCTGATTGGCTTGTGCGAGCTAATTATCTTGGCTCACTACTAGCCCAGGGTGTATTTGGCAGCCAACAGCATAGAGCATCAGATGCTATTTTGGACCTTATCACCGGTAAAGACAAATGAAGAGGACGCCATTTCCTTGTGGGGGGAAGTGTGTGGCGGATGTATAATATTGTATTTTTACAGTCATGTATATATTAGTTTTAATATTATTAATTTTATGAATGTTAACAGTTACATTGCAGTTTCAGGGATATCATTTCATATTTGGATATTTATGGATTATGTGTATATTAACTGTCACTTTGCATTGCAGGTATAATATTTCTTATTTATAGTAATGAATGTTTTTTATCAACAGGTCTGTTCATTTTGAAACTGACTATACTCATCTTAAAGCATGTCTATTAATAGCTATGTAGTCAGTGCTATTCTAGTTTAATTAAGGGTGGTTAGGTAGGGTCATTACATTATTATGTGCCCTCAGTTGATCCAATCTGATTGGATCATTCAAACTCTTGCCCTCTTTACTAATTCAAATCTTCACTTCACTGTCAATGCTTGCACCGACAAGACGTTTATCCCGTGTTGGAATTTATCTACTTTATAAGATCACCACAGGTCAGTTTAATCTTTTATATCAATTAATCAGTGTGTATACCTTTAAATGTTATATTGTTAATGCTTATGTGTAAATATAAACTGTAACTTGTGTGTAAGTGTACAAGTTAGGTTTAGCTTGTTAGGGTCACTAAGCTAAATTGCAATCCAATAATCTTTTAGTATCCAAATAAATGATTCAGTTCATTAAAGTGTTTTCTCTCTCCTATGAGTGAATGGTTACATATTTGCACGTTTGACTGATTGATTTTATAAATGAGAGAAAGTATAGTGTGTATGTGAATGTAAATATGACTGCGATATAAGTTTGAACTGCTTATATTATATCCTAGGTTTTTGAAATGGTAGAATATATATATATATAGTTTAAGCTATTGCAGCTTTAACGTTGATCATTGTTTATACAGATTGTACGTACGCTTGACTGGCTTGGCAGCTTGACAGGGCTGTAATCTGCACCCTAGTGCCATACACCGGGTAGGCATTACATTGTGCTTGATTGTATGTATTTATGTAGCATTGTATATACATACTTTATATTTTCTATCTGGGCATGTTTATAGGATTTATATGCCTCTACCTTAACTATGTTTGTCATTAATATGTAATCAGTAAATCAAGGAGTGATCTCCCCTTGTAGTTTATTTGTCTAGAATGTGTGTCATAGTAGTATTTCATCTAAAGGATGTGATGACGGATTTTAAATCTTATGTATATATTATGACTTTGTATTTATTGAACCGTGTATTGTTTCAGGGTGTTGTTAATATTGAATAAAATAAAAGTGTCCTGGATAATTTTGTTGACATCCGCTCACTATCCAGTGTCCATTGAAAAGAAGGACAGGATAACTGTTTTGGTTGACATCCAGGCCCATTTGATGTCACTATCGTGGGTTCCAGCAAAATATGCATAATGGCCGAAGCTGAGATTTACAGAAACTGTTTTCGCGATTAAAACATAATTATACATAATTTTTAATTGAAATTTTGAGAATATGTTTCTGATGACTTTATCTTTCACCCATCAAATTATTGCAATACACTCGTATTCTCCTTTAAAACAGATGATCTATGGTGGAGCAGTATTTGCGAAAGCCTGATTGAGTTGTATTATATAGATTTTGTGTTTCAAGATATTGTGTGAGGCGGCTGTTACCATACCCTCTATGGTTTTGCATATGTTAGATGTTAGAGATAAGGGAGTGTTTCCTGGCTTTTGGTATTTGACCCTTTAAGCTGTAGTATAAAGTTTTAGTAGTTGGTTTGTGAATGGTTTGGGGGCGTTTTTTAACATGATATAGCTGGCATTGTCTTGACCTTGAGCAGTACCTTTCTTGTGGTTGATTATGTTGTAAAGTTCCACTTCAGTAAAAGGTTTATTGTAGGTTAGATGCATTTGGGTTTTTTGTGCATTGTAGGCTGCTGCTTTTTGAGATTTGTTTTGAAATTGTTGACTGTAATTTGCAGTTCTTCATGGTATACAGATATTTTGGGAAACATATATACAATGTCAAGTAAAACATCCGACCTGAGTTGAGAAGTCCGTCTCAAGTTGCTTTTTATATTTTTAATTGGTTTACTCACAATAATAGTAAAGCCACACTATCAGTTATGCACAAGAAGACTCTTAATGTTATGTGAGTAGATCAATTAAAAGGGATTAAACTTTAACAGTCAAGGCTGACCTATGGGTTTGTTAACTTATTGTACAAGAGATAAGCCAATTAGATAAGGCTTATTATGTCCTTATTATTCAAAGCAAACATTGTGGTATGCTAGTCACTTGATCCTAAAGAACCGGGGATATATCAATTAGGACTGATCAATTATTACTGTAGGGGTGAGCCTTCTCCACCCGCACTCAAGTGTCTGACAACTGGGGTGTCTGACTAATAGGGTATCACCCAGAAGGAAGGGTGGTTGCCCATCAGATGCAACAAATAAAGTTAACAATATAATGATAAATAAATTCAATTATAACTGGCAATTAATAGGAAAACATTATCCACTCTACCAAATTCAGCAAACACTAAATACAAAATGTAAAAATTATCACCAAACACGCCGAATTGATGTTGCCATAACCAGATTAAGATTAGCAACTTGCAATCTTAATCACTATCTACACAAAATCAACCTTCATCCAAACAGCAAATGTATCACTTGCCAAATTCCTGAAACAATAGCCCACACTATCTTCTACTGCTCAAAATATACTGAACATCTTTGAAAACGTCCCACCTGTAAATTTTGAAATATGGTACTAGGATTGTTTTGAGAGTGAAAATGAACTTTGGAAATGTTGTTAATAACACAAAAGACAATAAATAATGCTGTACAGTAAAGAACGGATTGCCCGAACACATCATGGAACACATCACATGACAACAACAAAATTCATGCACAACACACGAAAAGCACAAATTGCATGCTTAAAACATGCTGATTAGGAGTATAAATGACCGTTGGCAAAACACCGTTCTCATGTTAGCTGTACCTCCGCAAGTAAAGTCATTTTGCAATGCCAAGATTGTCACCAGAGGAACGAGAATGGGCGTTGGGCATGTTGCAAGTTGGCACATCAAGCAGGATTATTGCCAGATGATTTGGTTGCCATCATTCCACCATCATAAGACTTGCCAACAGGTACCAACAAACAGAACCACCAGCGACCGCCAATGTCCTGGCCAGGCACATGTTACCACCCCTCGCCAAGATCGAGACATTGTTCGGTGCCATATTCGGGATCGTACGTTGCCCGGATGCCTGAACCGCCAATGCTGTCCAAGGCCGATATGGTTTATCAGTGCTTCCACCGTCCGACGCCGTCTCCGTGCAGCAGGATTACGGTGTCGACGCCCTTATGGACCCATCCTGACTGATAGACATCACCGTGAATGCCGATGATGGGCTGAACAGCATCGTTTGTGGTTGTTACGACGTTGGCATGGTGTTGTGTTCTCCGACGAGTCAGTTTTCACTTGCGAAATGCTGATGGGCGTTGACGGGGAGAACGTTACCATCAGGACTGTGTTGTGCAAACAGATCGGTGGGGTGGAGGAAGCATTATGGTGTGGGGGGGGGGATCAGTTATCATCACAAAACCGCTCTGGTAGTTTGTCGTGGCAGAGTGAATGCCCTCTACTACTGTGACACCATTCTTCAGAACAACGTCGTTCCCTTATTTAACCAACATCAAGATCTGCACACATTCCAGCAGGACAATGCTCGAGCGCATACTGCACGTGTTGCAACACAGTTTCTGGCAAACAACAACATTCCTCTACTTCCATGGCCTGCATTGTCACCAGATTTGTCTCCCATTGAACACTTGTGGGATTATATCGGCCAACGCCTCTCACGTCGCCCACAGATCAACAAAATTGGGGAACTTGAGAATGCCTTGCAACAAGTGTGGAATGCATTGCCTCAAAACATTATTCAGAGACTTATTAGTTCAATGAGGAGACGTTGCACAGCTTGTGTTGCTGCTAACGGTGGTCATACACGTTACTGACTTTCCAATTTGACTCCATCTTTCTTTCATGGTCAGCTGAATTAAAACTTCACTGTTTTGCTGGATTGGTTCTTGTTTCTTTTCTTTCCCAATCATTGGACTACAAAAGTATGTAAAATTTACACTGATTGCTCATTTATGCTCTTGGAAATCCAAACTAATACAGGTGGTGCGTTTTCAATGATGTTCAGTATATAATAAACAAAGAACCCCATTCACCAATGCTTTAAAACAGTATCTTAACATTGCTAACTCTTCTGATCTCAAGCACATTCTGACAAACCCCAAATTAATTATAAATATGTATATATGTTCTTTCAACTTTTCAAATCAGTTCTCTCTTTTTATCAACTTCATTTTTTAACCTTTTATATGTTTATCATTATTCACCTAATAAATATGTTTTTAAACATGGGTTGGTTCACAAAAGAAAATAACAATAACCATTTATTACACTACATCTGTATTAAATTCCAAATCTCTATTACTCTTTACCTATTTCATATTTTTTACCTTTTTAATTAGGCCTCCCATTCAAATTTCCCCTAATACTCTTTTTTTCTTTTTTGGCTAGTAACACCTCTCTTCAAAATTTCTATTTTTTGTTCCCCCTCATTTCTTAATAAGTGTACTACCCTGTCGCCGAAATACCTTAGTTGTACGTTAAATAATGCAAATAACAACAACATCAGATGCCATTGTTTGAAAATATCCCCTCAGTTCTTGTCTGATTGTAATAAGGTATCCCAGCAGTGTAGGCTTTTTCGGGTTTTCTAACGCTTGGATGCTATAATGACTGATCCAATTGATCCTATTTCTCTGTCTTTTACCTCGATATTTAATCATGTCATGTAAAAATATGACGTCTACTACTATGAGAATAAAAACACATATTTGATTTATTTGACCCCATAAACTAAACAACCCCACTTTGCCATTGTTAGAAAAATCTGAAAATTTACTCAGGTAACTTTACAACACAGCAAATGCTTATATGTATTTCTCATGCAACAATGAAGTTCTGTTTGTATCATCAAAACAGTGTCTACTTCTATGTGATTTTTAGGCAATTAGAATTGCATGCAATACAGTCATTACTACTGCCTTGCTGTAACCCGTGTTTGGTGGTATAAACCTACACATGTTTATTTGCCATTCACTTGATGGTCAGTTAATGAATCTATAACAGGCATAATTAGTGGTAACACCACTCATTACCCGACAAAGGTTCCCATTTGGCATTTCTTATATCTGGAGTAATTACTCAGCATTATGAATTAAGGTCTGTGGCAAATGTATTACATGATTACACAATGCCATTCAGAAAGTGGTCAAATGTAACATATGCTATATTTGGGATTACAATTTCTTAGTAAAGTACAAATTCTAGGAATAATCAGCTGAGTTACAAAAACAAATATCGATCAAAGGATTGACTGATATCACGCTGACTGATTAATTACTTTTAACTTGTACAGCAAATTTGTCAAAAGGTAGGGTTTATGTATGTGGTTGAAACAGTATCTATTCAAAATAAATACAATACATAAGAAAGACAATACAGAACGAACAAAAAGTATTGGCAAAAGGATATAAAATTCAATGAGGCAATTTTCAAAAAGAACAAAATGAGTTAGTACTTATTGTATTCTATGTGTTATTAACAAAACGTTTGAGGAAATTCTGTATCAGTATTGGATAAGTTATCTTTGTCTGAGTATTTTGTCAACAGAGAATCCATTGCAGTAGAAGTATTGGTTATGTCTGATATGACCATATAGCGGGCAGAAAATAAAGAAGTGTGAGATATCATCTGTTAAAAAGCCACATTGGCATATGTCTTTCGAATTAGTGTAAGTTTAAAGGTCACATGTAACAAAAAAATCAAACATAATTAAAACACAATTATCACTTATTCATGACATATACTATACATTGCTGATTATGAAAAAACAAAATTATAAGCGTACAATCGCAAATCAAAAGTGCAATATTTTGTACTTGGGTTTACTTCCCTCGAAACGAAGCACCCGGGATACCGAACCCAGTCAGAGCGGGTGGGTGTGCACTCAAGTGTAACGGCTGGTTCATTTGCAGATGCCCTCATGGCTCATTGTGTGTGTGAATATAAAGGTGTTGGGTTTTGTAAATACATGCTCATTTTTGGTGTATAACATTTTGCAATCAACAGACATCATAACATGTCATGTGTACAAGTATCACACCTGCCTGTCTGTGTAATTACATAATGTGATAGAGACCGAACTCGGGCCATAAATCAATGCGTTTTGCTTATGGTGTATAGCCTGATTGGTGTTAAGTGTAAATTGCATGTGGTGAAGTATGTGTGGTGAAATAGTCAAATGAAATTATATAAACAGTTAAATCGGTAATCTACTGTCATAACATATAAAAAGCTCACGCCTGAGAAATAACTTATAAAAAGCTCGCGCCTGAGAAATATCAACAAAACATTAGAAAAATAGCTCACATCAAAGCCTCTGACTCTGAGTACTCACCGCTAGGAAAGGTTTTCCGTCTTGAAATGTCGAACGCCTCACTGGTTGACACATAGCTGAGTAGATCTAGATCCTTACAAGGTTCTTTTATGTAACAAGTAGATTATTTACTATTTATTTGTGTACACAACCAAGATTAGACTACTCCTGCTCACGACCTTATAATCCGGGCATGCATCCTGTTTCAAGCTTTGCGAACCTATTCAGTGCGCATGCATTAGGAGCACAGCGCAGCATAGTTGTTGAAACCACTTTTTCCCCCAAGTGCCGGGGGAAAATTAGTGAATAATTTGAACTCTGATTTCGCGCGGGTTTTTTTCATCGCATTATTTTTCAACTTTAAAAGTTGAATTTGCATTTTTGATGATTTGTTTCGGTAAGTCCATACCGAAAGGTATCAGAATCTGCAAAGTTGTGTTTTACGTTGCATGTGACCTTTAAATCGCTACATCCTAGTCTCAATTTGGACGTGATGATTTGGAAAAAGTGTGTGCCAAAGTTAAAGTATTTAATAGCTCTGTGATTAAGAGTGTAATTAGTAAGATATTATTTAAATTTAGACAATGATTCTGCCGATTTAACAGATTCGTTGTGATTATTCCGGGGCTTGTATGACTGATGGAAGAAAAGATTTAGAGTGTTGTACTAGTCTAGTTTTTTCTGGCATTACGAAGGCAATAGTGAGTTTTGTGGCCCACGTTTTGTGGAGCTAATCTTGTTAAGTACTCTGGTGTTAAGCCATGCACCATCTTACAAAAAATACACAACTTATGATTCTTTGATCTTTCAAAGAGAGATGGTATACCAGTTTCTTCGTATAATTTTTTATGACTGGTACCTGAGTACAAAGAGTATCAAGGTGTGATTTTTCTAGGACTAGTCCTTGTTCTTGGGTGCAATTATCCCAAATGAAATCACAATAGTCAAAATTAGGAAGTATGAATTATTTATACAGTCTTTCTAAGCAGATTCTATTTAGTTTATATTTAAGACTCCATAAGCAGTTTATCATAGGACTGGCTTTTTTTTTACTAGATGTTCGATTTGTGTATCCCATTTACCACTGCTTTGAAACCATAGCCCTAAATGTTTATGATAGTCAACTTCTTTAATTTTTATGCCATTCATCATTAAATCTGTTTCAGCACTAGGTATTACTTTTTTTAGTGAATAACATTGCGACTGATTATTGAGGACTAAAAGATACCTGCCATGCATTTGCCCACTCAGATAGATTAGCAAGATCATTGTTCAATATTCTTGTTGCATCAGCAGGGTTACTTATGATTATGTAAAGTGAGGTATCATCAGCAAATAGACACATGTTGCTTGAGATACCATCAAGTGAATCATTTATATAAACAAGAAACATATGGGGACCCAGTACGGAGCCTTGGGATACAGACAGACAGACAGACAGATTATTTATTAAAGTCTCACCCCTGTTATACATATATACAAACTAATTAAACATATATTTACATAGGGCCATTCCATACGGAATTATGAGAGACTAAAATTCTTTAAAAATTGCATGTACATGTATTATGAATAACAATAATTAAAAGTTATATAATACGGATTTTCTCCTTTTTAAAATAACATGGCAGGTTTTGGCAGCTATAAAACAAATATTGCTATTGGACAGGATAAAAGCAGTTTTTTTGTATATCAGTAAGATTACTAAAATTCTGACATAGGCTATCACAAATATTTAAAAGACTAAAACGTTCATCACTATAAACCGGACAATTGATTAAAACATGAACTTCGTCTTCAACACAGTGTTTACAATAAAAACATTTTCTGTCGTTAAGTGGAATATTGCTTATACAGGCTGAGTATCCGGAAGTGAGACCGTTAAAGACAACTCTTTGAGTTCTGTTAGATAGGAAGCTTTCAAACCAAGTTAGCAACATGTCCCTAATTCCGCTTGCCTTTAATTTTTCTATTAATCCATTATGCCAAATGCTATTAAATGCTTTGCTAATATCACAAAACACTGCTCTAACTTCTTTCCCTGTCATCTAGTGCTGTACTGATAGAATGATATAAATCAGCTAATTGGTATATCGTAGAATCACCTGGTTTGAAACCAGATTGAAAATTGCTGATTATATTGTAGTCTCTAAAGAAGTTATATACATGTTTGAAAACCCATTTTTCTAATACTTTAGATAGGCTACTAGTTAGCGCCACTGGTCGATAGTTAGGACAGTCATGGACACCCTTCTTGTGAAGTGGTACTATATTGGCAAGTTTCCAGACTGCAGGAAAAGTGGCGAGATCTAAAGACAAGTTAAACAGTTTTGTAAATGGTTTACATAGTGGTTTTGCAAGTAATTTCAAAAGTCGGTTACTGATGTTATCAGGACCCTTCGCTTTAGCAGCATTAAGTGAATACAATAAGTCAAATATTTTGCTTTCATTAAGAGAAATAGCCCCTATTGAAGCTTCAATATGCGGGAGAAAGCTCAGTGGTTTATCTGGGTCATCAACTGTAGCCTGTTCTATCAAATATTTATTGAACGCTTTCGATATAGACAATTGTCTTCAACATTCTCATCGTTGATTTCTAATGGCGGGAAAGTGTGATTTTTTTGGGTGGGTAATTTTTAGATAATTTTTAACCAACTGCCACCAACATTTAGTGTTACATTCACTGTTAATTTTATAGTCTAGAGTATCATCGTAATTACGCTTTACCTTTCTGATCTCAGTTATGACTTTTTGTGTTTCCTGTTATGTTCTCTCATTAGTTTACGAATATACCCATTCTTCCAAGGACGATCGTTTGTCGTATAAATACCTCTTTTTGTGGTACAAAGACATCAACAATATTATTTAATTTATCAATTAGTACAGAGTATTTCAAAATTAGTTTCATAAAAAAATTCATCCCAGTTGTTTTTTTCTACTGCGTTTTTCATTCCATCAGTGTCCATCCTGGAATAGTCATAAATAATTTGTTTGTATGTACGTAGTGAGGTTTTGTTATCAACTTTAAATGTAGAATAAACAGGACAGTGATCACTACATCTTGATGGAAGAACGCCTGAGAAAGAAATTTAATTGGGGCAGGAGACAAAGATCAAATCGATCACGGTTCGTGAAGTGCTGGTAAATCGTGTGGGTTCAGAGATGATCTGGGTGAATTTAAACATATTCATAAGATTTTCAATCCTGGGTTGTCTCATATTAAAGATACTGGCATTGAAATCTTCCAGTTTCACGTTTTTGGCATCTAAGTCGCAGGCACTTACTAAAGGATTCTTCTATCATGGCCCAGTAACTACGACTAAGGTCTGCCCTGTAAACGGTAACAATCAACCATTTTTTTTTTAAAAAGACAATTCTACCCAAATAGCTTCCAGAAGAGGTATATCTAAATTAATCACATGTTTAAAATGGATATAATCTTTGACAAAGATAGCTACACCTCCCCCTTCAGATGGCCTGTCTTTCCGTACTGGCAGGTGGAATCTAGGAATATGTACATTGTGACTAGGAATGTTACTATTCAACCATGTATTTGTTATGCAAATGACATCGTAAGAATTGTATTCTACAGAAACCAAAGATATTTTATCTCTCAGACTTTGAATATTAATATGAACAACACTTAGTTCATTTATGTTTGGACCAGGGTTAGGATGCACGTCACCACAACATAATAATATTAACAAAACTAGTGTACAATTTCTTAGCCCTAACATTACACAAAGAAATATACAAAAACAAGTTGAGGGATCAAAGTATTTACAGTTTTTAGTGAAGATATTATTTACAAAAAGTCCGACCGCCTGCCTGTATTGCACTATTATTCAATACCCATCCATGTTATTTAAGTTATACCCGAAGGTAGAAAACAGGCAGAACAGACTATCTGAAAATTAGTACTATTTCCCAGAATCCCAGTACCATAATGCCCAAAGCAAAAGAGTGAAGAGTCTAAGTATTTCAGGTAAATTCTACAGTGAAAATTAAAATTAATTTTTATATTCAAAGCAAGATGTGAAATTATGCTGAGTTTAGTGGAAGTTTTGTAAATTGCCTCATTTGATAAGATGCAAATGTAAAATACTGTTGGTGACCAATGGAAATGAAAAAACAAACATCAAAAGTAAATAAACACAATAAAGATATATACAAAAATAAAGGTAAGTAACGTGGCATGTCACAAGAGGAGGCAGACAATGGTGGACTAAATTTTTAAGGAGATAGAAAATATGCATTTGATGGAACCCAAAGAATTATCCCACGGTTAGAAACAAACGTGAAGTACCTATATATACTGAACATCATTGAAAACACACCACTTATAAAAGTTCAGATTATTAAAAGCATGTGTAAGGAATTTATATTTTTTGAGTGGATAATAACAGATGGACGACTGACAAAAACAACAACACAGAAAAGACGCTCATTCATTGAAATGTGCCACAGTCAAAAACTCGTGGGGTCAAATCGAAAAGTCAATATCGTGTGTGACCGCCATTTGCATTGACACATGCAGTTCAACGTCTCCTCATTCAGTCAATAAGCGTCCGAATAGAGTTCTTGAGGATGGCATTCCACTTCTGCAGTAGTGCAGCCTCAAGTTCCCGGATGTTTCACATCTGTTGTCGCCGCGAAAGACTTTGACCAATTTCGTCCCACAAGTGCTCCATGGGGGATACATCTGGCGACTGTGCTGGCCAATGAATAACCTGGATGTGTTGCTGGGCCAGATACTGCATGGAAAGTCTTGTTGTGTGTGCCCGTGCGTTGTCCTGTTGAAAAGTATGGACATCTTGGTGGTGATTGAAGACAGATACGATGTGATTCTGAAGAATCTGCTCACGGTAATAAAGGGCATTAACTCTCCCTTGATAGACATGAAGGCAGTCCTGTGATTGTAATTTATTTCACTCCAGACCATGACACTCCCACCACCCAAAGGTCTGTCTGAACCACACACTCATCAGCATAACGTTCACCACGTCTACGCCAAACACGTAATCGGCGGTCAGCATTACGTAGATGAAGACGTGACTCGTCAGTGACTACCACACCATGCCATTGTTGTAACCTTTACTGAAAATGCCTGCTAGCCCATTGTATACGCTCATTACGGTGTCTGTCAGTCAGAATTGGTCCAACGTAAGGACGTCGAGCATGGAGCCCTGTAGCGTGTAGGCGGCGGCGGCGGCGCATGGAGTGAGCGCTGATGACCCCCACGTCAACTTTGAACTAGTGCAGCAGTCCTGGCAGTCGGCAGTGTTCAATCACTGATATGGACAAGGTCAATATGGCGATCCTGATGGAGCGTCGTAACACGTTGCTGCCAAGGTCATTGAAGGTCATGGGTGCTGCCTGTCTACTGATGTCGTCTGTGAAGCCTAACGATGGTGGAGTGACCAAGTCCAAGTTGTCGAGCAATATCCCTGCTGCTGGTGCCAACCTGAATCATGCCTAGTGCACGTTCTCTTTCGTGAGGTGTTAACCTCGGCATCTCTGTCCTCGTTTCACAATCGTTAGTGAAGCAATGAGAATCGGTTCTCATACACCTCCTTTTAATGTCACAGTCAGTATGATTTCAGAATGAAATTCGCGATTTTTTCATGGCGTGGCTGCATGTTGATGCATTTTGGAATTAAGAGTCATTCTGTGGACAGGAATTTGTTTCTAAAGCATTTTTTCAACTGGACATGCCCTTCGACTTCATGTTAGTTATATTCATTGATCATTGTCATGCTGAAATCCATCTTGATGAAAATATGGACAATTTTAGACTGGTGCATTTTCAATGATGTTCAGTATATATATATATGTTACAGTCAATGTCTACAATCAGGCAATGTGTACAATGACTGAAGTAACCAGTTAATGTGTACATTGCCTGATTCACTCAGTCATTGTGTACATTGTCTAAAATTTCCAGGCATTGTGTACATTACCTGATTAATTAACCCAATTATTGTACAGATTGATTGATTGTTGAACAGGGATTATTGAGAAGACAAGATTAGCATGGGTTCGTTCGGTTTGAGTGAATAAGTGGTGAATATCTAACAAATTCATTAATTGAAGCACAAATGACTTTATTTCAAACAGTATTAAAAACGCATGATGTTCTGATGTAAAAGAAATACTATCAGCTACGTAACACAAAAATACAAATCAATATTGAAGTAAATTACAGACATGAAATAGTAGCATCTGCTGTTACACAATAAACCCAACTTGTAACACACGTGTGGCACACTGCTTCCCACGTTTAGAACAGTAACAAACATTGAAGTAAATCACAGACATAAAAGACATCAGCAATTTTTGACAGGTAGATATCCATGAGTGGACGAAGGACACAGAATTTAGTAATGTGATCTTGGTAAACCATGATCCACTTATGTGATCCACTGGCCATTGACTGCATGTCCACAAGACAAGTAATCTTTGGAGACGATAGGTTTCACAAAAACACCTTTGTTGTAACACGTTTCCTCTTCTTTGACATTCTATGCAAAGGGATTTGAATAACTCAATAGCATCATGTGTGACATCTGCATATTTCACTAATGCTTTTACCATTTTGTCTCTGCCTCCATGACCAGTAGAAATGTGGGCACGTTTATGATATCAAACATCTCATCAATATGAGTGAAATAGCTAACTGCAGATTCTGATTCTGGCCTTCTCTTTCTGATTAACGTCTCCACACTGTACGATCTCATACCTCCCAAGAACGTAATACTGCAGGAATGTCTTCTTCTCAGCTCCTAGTGCAACCTTGACGTCTTCAATCAAATTAAAGTACTCTTCTTTAGTCAACAAGATTGACTTTGAATCGTACTGTCCTCTACTCAAGAGATGTTCACGAAATGCAGACTCCATGATGATAACATGAACGAATGTCAAGTTTAGTAAGAAAATACTTGCATTTTCTAGCATTTCTAAGGAAGCTTGTGCTCTAAGGAAGAATCATTTCTAGGGAAGCCTTTGCTTTAAGGAAAATGGATTAATCTAAACTATAAACATTACTTTATTAAAGAAGCCTCAGTGATCACAGAACGAAACCCAAGCTAATCCTGTCTTCTCAATAATCCCTGTTCAACAATCAATCAATCTGTACAATAATTGGGTTAATTAATCAGGTAATGTACACAATGCCTGGAAATTTTAGACAATGTACACAATGACTGAGTGAATCAGGCAATGTACACATTAACTGGTTACTTCAGTCATTGTACACATTGCCTGATTGTAGACATTGACTGTAACATATACACACATACACATAGATATACATATGCATACATATACATGCACACACATATATACATGTGCACACATACATACACGCATTCATATATACATATGCACACAGATACATATATTATGGTGATGGTGATTGTAATGTTGATTGTAGGGGCCTAAGATTGATTGTAACTAAGAGTGCTCTGTGCAAGTGGGCCCAGGTACCGCTCCTCTGCATTTGGAAACCAGCAGATATGCAAATGTGAATGTGAATGAGAGGGTATGTTTTCAGTGGCGTGAGAGTGTTGAGGAGGAAAGACATGTTCTGTTGTATTGCCCTGTGTATGATGATTTGCGTGAAAGTTTATATGAAAATGCATGCTTCTCAGAGGTATCCTCCCAAAACGTCCACGGCTTATAACAACAACATTTCTGGTTGACTTTTCTGGTTGACTGCACACACTTTAGCATACTGATTACCTCAGTCTGTAATGGTTTAATCCATTAATCAGTAATGAATACAAACAATCACTTAGTAATAAATTATATAATTTGTTAAGGCATGGCTATTAAAAAAAATACATATCTTTTCTAGTTACATATCACAGTATATGTAGAACATATATATATATATATAGAACTTAATGTGTCCAGATTTCACTCTCACATTTGACAGTCATAACCTTGTCACTCTGTACTGTTGTTGGAGCAAGTGAACGGTTCCGTCTCTGCTGTACTTCTGTCTTGATGCACCTGAAGAGTCTGGCATAGAAGAACACGGCTGTGATAGGGCCGTTAAGGTGGTGACATTATGTACCGTCACAGTGTCACTGCCATAACATGCAGTCTTAGCTGTTTCTTTTACATGACAGGGACATTCATAAGTAAATCATATGCCTATTACATATTCTTTAAATATTCTGAAATATCTGACTGACAAATTCATTAAATTATCTTTTGAAGTAAACATATAAAACTGTTTATAATTAAAAATGTCACTACCGTTATTGTGTCACTACCATAACAATTAATGCCAATTTATGTCCATACCATAACATTATCAATTTCCTTATTCAAGCATAATGCAATCCAGTTTGGGGATATAACCCTCTCAGAGGCTACCAGGCTGTCCAGGAACGGGAGCAGTAGGGGTGTGATCGGGCAAAGGGTTCAAGAGAGGCCAGAAACTTTGTTTACAGTTCATTTCCACTCAGCTGTCGATCATAAGAGAGAGAGTAAATGATGCGAGATAGGATAAGTTTTTAAAATATGTAAAATAATGATTTATCTCAATGATTTTTTAAAGTAAAGTCTTGTGTAGTCCATATTTGAACTGCAATGTGTTGTTTCACAGTCAAAAGCAGCAAAGCATCACTGGCCATAAGTTCACCAACTCTGATAGTTTGTGCATAACTTTTCTCTAAATGTTTGTCTTGCAGGGAGGAGACCATCCCATGTCGAAATTTCTGTAGCACTGTCAGTGTTTTTTTTTAGTTTAGCGTCTGAAACAAACACAAATAGTCAATGAAACATCAGATAGTGTTACTGGTCATTTTATTGTTTATCTTTTACACAAAAAACACAACTTAAAGTTTATTAGATGTCCTATACCCTGTACAAGTAACATTTAGTCAAGGAATAAAATGTTATGCTTGGCCCTTTTCTGTGTATTCAGTGTTTCAGCAACATTGTGTCTAATTAGCAATAGCAATGTGTTATGTTCACATCACATTAACATATTTCACATGCCTTACCATATATGTAGGAATCAAAGTATTATTAAATTCATTAAATATTAATAGTTAAAGTTTGATGTTCAAGTACAATTACTGATCCATTTGCAGAGGATTCTGTTCAAAACTGGGAATGATACAGATGAGTGCTCTATTAAAATTATGATAATGATATGTCAAATGCTGTTGGAACATGGAAGATTCATTGGGCACAATCTGGTTTAGTTTTCATTGAAATATTGAAACAATAAACAGAACAAACCTTCAGGTAATCCATCCAGTATACTCTCTCAGTATAACATTCTTGGCATATTCTGTGATGATAGGCCACCTCTTTATGATGTCTGTCACCATCTTCAGTTTTACCGCATACTACCTCCGAAGTGACAGTTAGTGCCAGATGGCAAAAGGGTGCACAGATATGTTCAGAAGCAAGCACATGTCTTTGCCTGCCCTCCTGAACATGCCTCCATATTTCACTTTAATCTTGGACAAAATGTTGAAGTGCAAGCTGGGCTTGTTTCCAAATTTTTTAACTAATGAAAAACTGAATTTATAGGCTCCATGCATACAGGTAACAAAAAAACATGGGTTGGTTGAGATGAAAGTACATGTATTTACATCAAATTTTATGATGATGTAAGATCGTGAAAGCTTTCATCATTCACAAATTATTTTCACGAAGTACAATTGGGTTCTAGTCAAAAGGGCCCCAAAACGGAAAAGTCAAAATGGCTGCAAGAAAGTCAAAATGGCTGCAAACCCCAAGTCAAAAGGGCCACATCAAAGAGTCAAAAGGGCCACATCAAAGAGTCAAAAGGGCCTCAGACCCCTAGTCAAAAGGGCCCCATATAAAAAAAAGTGTAATATAGTAAAAGGTTATACATCTATACAATGTATACTTTATACATACTAGTTCAGTTTTTATAAAGATATTTTTTCAATATTTGAAAGAAAATGCTGACAAAGAATAGATGTATGTGATGTTTATTTATTTCATCTAAGCATAAAAAATCATTTATGATTATGACAAATACTTTTGCAGAGAAATGCATTTAACAATAGTACCAAAACACACCTGTCAGAAACTAAAATATTTCACAAAAACACATATCCCTTTGATGCCATATTTGTGTTTTGACAATCGTGTAAGCTGTCACTAATCCCTAAGATTTCTTTGCTCTTCAGTGAATACTGTCAAAATATTTTAGAATATTGTTTTCATTGTTAATAAACCTTACACTTGAAATACATATGTCAGTTGAGTTGACTCAGTGTCAATATGTGACTTTAAAATCTTGGACAGACTTGTTTTTGATATCACTTCCCTCTACCATGGCAGTAAAGTGTGTGACGTGTTTGAAAACTCAATGACGTAGTCCCATGGATGATTCACATACCTCTGAGAAAGAATAATGAGACTATTCTTTATTTTTCACTCTTTTCATAAATAGCCCATAAAGCACTTAAAATGTTTCCTGATAACCCTATCTGATTTAGTGAGATAATTATACATTTTCTATCAATAGAGTCGAAGGCTTTACGGAAATCTATAAATGTTACACAGAATCAACCTTTCCATTTAGATATATGGTTTTGAATAAGAGCATTTAATACAAAAATATTGTCTGTTGTTGAGTAACAACTGTGTTAGCAAATTCAAAATCACTGCTTGTACTGTCATCAAAATCAGGAATACTCTCCAGAAAATCACCCCATCTTGCATTAAAATCACCAATAATCAATATAACTGGATCTGAGGTAAAACATTAAAGGTGTTCAACGATTAAATGCTCAAGCTGAAAATATCAAATATTTCTTGATTAAGTTAAAGAACATACCTATATATGTGACATACTTAAGGGTGTTACAAAACTCTCAATAGAATTTCTAGCTAAAACTTTAATACCACCTGCATATCGACCTTTCTGATTGCCTGACAACCATTTAATAGCTGATTTAAATCTGTAAAATATTTTGACAAGTCAAACTGGTGAAGCCATGTCTCTGTTAGTCCTATTATATAATAAGATTTCACATAATCAATAAAGTGAGGAAAACCTCACCTAACTTTGGCATTTGCTGATATAGACAGACAGATTGTTTATTTCTCCGCCAAAGTATTTGTCATAGTCATAAATGATAAGTGTGTTGTTACTTAGATGAAATAAAAAAACATCACATACATCTATTCTTTGTCAGCAGTATAGTTTTAGGTTAAGACTGATTTTAACAGTACGTAAAGAGTTGCCTCCCTTTGACCAACCCATGACTTAGGCGTTTGTCTGTGATGTGAAGAGTTATCTTCCTTGGTGTTACAGGGCGTTAAGTAACACAGTGCTTACTGCTAGCATGGCGACCGCTGTGGCACTCATGGTTTTACCCTCCTCTCCCTCCCAGTAGCTTTACTGGTTTGTGGAGCCACACAATGTATCATGCAATTCCCTGTCAAGCCGTCAGTTCTAATATGCAAACTGCATACTTAATTGTACTGTGTGGGAGATATAATATACCTTATTACATTACTGTAACATTTGTAAGTCACCGCATGCTGACACGTTTCATGGTGTATCTTCCAGCCTTTTGAATTTATTAAATTGTGCCAAATGTTTTAATTCCTTGTTATGTTTAATTTGAAATAGAAGTTAAATTTTCTTTCAAATATTGAAAAAAATATCTATTAAAAACTGAACTAGTATGTATAAAGTATACACTGTATAGATGTATATAACCTTTTACTACAATACACTTTAAAAAAAAGATGTTATTATTTTTTCATATGGGGCCCTTTTGACTTTGGGTCTGAGGCCCTTTTGACTTTTTGATGGGGCCCTTTTGACTTTACCATTTTGGGGTCTTTTTGTCATGCAGCCCTTTTGACTTTCTTGAGGCCCTTTTGACTTTACCATTTTGGGGTCCTTTTGTCATGCAGCCCTTTTGACCTGTTCCTGTACAATTCACCGCATACCAAATGCACAAAGAAAGGTAAAGAAACACAAAATCCTTACCTAATACAAGTGTTGGCCAGTTTTCTAGACGAGCTGTCAAACCCTTCAGAAATATCTGATGTAAAAACAGTAGTGTCTCACTGAAATAAAAATGTTTACAATATGAAACTGGAACGTTACACATGGGTCATGCGCAACATATATTCAGAACCAAAGAGAGGACAAATAAGCATGCAGTCTTTTGTAAACAACCATTCCTTTTCCTCCTGTACAGTTTTTCTGACATATGAGTTTATGGCAATTAAGGTCATGGTTACTCGTTGTGATCGAGGTGCTTAAAATTTTATGTACACAATGGAATTTCAATTATGTGATCTCACATGCTGAGGCCTTGATTGGCTTAACTTGGGGGTGAGATCTCTGTGGCGACAATAACATTTCCTAGTCTCATTCAGGAATTTGAACCACAGATCTTCTGATCCAAAGTTAGACACAATGTCCACATGACCAAACAGGTTAACCCCATTACCCAATGGACAATCATGGCATCTAAGGGATGACTCCATGCCCTGCTATATCTGCATAAGATCACTTTAGTTTAAATTATTAAACAATGTTCAAATCAAAGAAAATATTAGTTAAATTCATGAATAATTTGAACTTTTTCCAATGATAGACTCTGAATAATTACAATGTCACTTTGAATGAGAATCACTCATAAAATGACTTGTGAATATGTTTTCATGTGAAAAGGTCTTCAAGATCAAGGTTATCTCAAGCTCACTTGATGCTAACCCGATGCATATCACTGATGCGTATCTGGAAAAATCTAACAAAGGACACATATATTATGGGTGTCTCATCACTAAAACACATTGGCAAACTCATCAAATGTGTGCATTAAAAACTGCATATCCTACCTGATACCTGATCTTACACACTGACATAGTGCAAAAACATTCTGCGTTATTCAGAATTATATGGAATGTTATTTGGCGTATGGTTTTAGAAAAGATATGGATGATAAAATGTATTCCTAAAAGCCAACTATAATGTATTTGCTTTGTTGTTTATCCTTTAGCCTCCTGGATTCATTGCTGCATATGGCGTTGTAAAGATGGTGGGTGATTTTAAATAGTTTGTGCGTCATTAAATATGGAACAACTGAACCAATATTTGCACATTAATACCAGACAGAAAGATACTCATCATTGTCCAGAAATATTTGTTAACATACTGAGATTAAAGACAAACCAAACATGAATAATGTGTGTGTAATATATGATGGCGCATCTGGAAAATATTCATGATGGAACCATTTTGATCAAGCTATTTCTTCAACAAAAACCTTTAATATTATTTTAGCAATGCTGTTGATATAACAACTAAACATTTTTGGCAATGCACATGCAAAACATATACGCTTCACACAATATCTTAAAAGCTGTGGGTGTCATGTTCACAAATGGGCGTAAAAAAATCACAACTACAGAATGTGCACTACCATTTTCTAAACTGACTTAAAAGATGACAGTACTGAAAACTGACATAGCAAGACATTCATTCAGTAAATACCTGCTGGCAAGTTATTGTCATGCAAGACGCTGGGATGCCCAGTTGGAACATTAGAATTTATTGCCACCAGTGAAGACCAAAGAACCTGATAACTCAGTCCAAATTCATGTGGAATTTTATGATCTATGCCAGAGTACTGTGCTGGCAATGGAGATTGGGAATCTGACAGTTCGCCAGTATCATCAGTAGGAGGCTGTTTGCTGCTGAGGGCATGTCGTACATTCAGATGTAACTTCCTCACAGAGGTGCAGGCTCCAGGAAAACCTCAACTTGATGACATAGTGTGGTCTGATGAAAGTCACTATCTTCTACACATTACCGAGAGACCTTGTAACAAGACATATCACCAGAAGATGATCCATGAGCCTGAACACTTTGGTTATGGCTAAGTGATGGTGTGGGATTTCATTTTGTATGACTGCAAGTTGGATCTCCTTACAGTACCTGGGACAGTCAATGGACAGTGTTATCAACAGGGAGTAGTGGACTTAAGAAATACATAGAGATTATTAACGAATGTGTTTCCGCATTATTAATATCATATATTAAGAATAAAAAATGTACATTCTTTATTCCTAATATATGATATTAATGAGACGGAAACACACAAGGTTAATAATCTCTTTATCATATAATGACATTCTTAAAATTACTCTGAAAAAGAAGCAAATCGTACGTGAATTTATATATGAAGAGAATCGAGCATTCGCGTAAGAATACTAAGCGGTACACCAAGGTGAAGGTCGTTCATGACAGCGGCATATGTTTGTGACTAGTCGCTAATACAGTGCAAACATAACTCCTGCCTAAAATAAGATCTTTCTGTCTAAAAAGAACAACAAAATCAGGCAGGGTTTTCTTGGTAGTGTTTCTATTTTCATTGTGGGTAATCACTTCATAAATATCTGTTTCTGATACCTTACGGAATCAATTCGTCGTCTTCTTTGTTGTGATCGATAGATCGAAATCCTTGGTTGGTACCTTTCTTAGACAACAGCCTGTCACTCGTGCCTCATAATCCGTACCTTCAATTTGAATGAAGTTCTCCGTTTCATGTTTTCCAAAGCCAATTACTGCAGTAACGACTCCAGAACCTCTGTCATCAATTCTTACAGAATCATCAATTTTGGTAATGGGGGCAGCCATGTTTGTTGACAAACTCGTCCAGGCAATGTAAACTCGCGACGACGTCATCAATGAAATGTTTTAGGATTCGCACAGCATGTATGGAGTTTTGAGAAAGTAGTGTGTGGATTGACGTAATTTGCATAGTTATCAGATTTGGATACCAAGTTTATCAGATTGCTTTATTGCAATGATAACACTATTCATTAGATGATAAAGTTCGCTCTCCCCCCATGTTTAGTGTAATAAAGTTCACTTTTGCCCTGAACTATTATAGTTAAAGAAGGAGGTTGCTTACGTCCAAGTGCTTTAAGTTTATAATAGTTAAGGGAAAAGGTACTTTATTACATTATACATGGGGGTAGAGCAAACTGTATTTTTTTTCTAAGATGCCAGAAATGGGATTAAAAATTAACAGTCCTCGTTCAGGGCTAACTGACGGGTACTCCACGTGATGTGTCTGCCCCCTACGTTAACATGCATGTTGAGGTTAAAATAAATGATAAACAGTTTGAAGATGGTTTACGTTTGGGTTTAATATCTTCTCTGTATTATTTTAGCTATGTATGTGATTATCATTAACCATATGGGGCAATAGGAACGTTGCACGTCTACTACCAACATAAGAACAGTAAATCCAGATGAAGTTGCCACATTCCAATGATGCATTGTAGGACTACAGACATAGGCTCAGTCAGCAAACATTGACATGTTACTGTTTAATTGTGAATCGAGCTGAGACATTTATTGGGTGCTACAGAGTAGTTTAACGTAGGAGACTGTACGAGGCAATGACAACTGACATTCATTGTGACATCGGTAACCAAGGGTACGTTTGATAACGGAGGGCAGACGAGAATGGCGTAGTGACATCAATACAATGTGATATAATGCATACAGTGTACTTTATTGCGTGATAAAGTACTGTTGGTGCCTTTCATCTTTTAGCAAAGCATGTTAGAAACCACCATCATGCCTCATTTTGCAAGTCATCAGATATTCAAGGATGACAATGACAGACCTCTGTCATCACCCATTTGCAGAACAACACCTTCGAAACATTACCATGGCCCGCAAGGGGTTCTGATATGAATCCCATCAAAATTTTGGGACTATCTTGGATGCCAATTTTGAGCTAGAGATCCTCCTGTTCAAAATCTGGAGTAATTGACATCGGCAGTACATACAAAATAACAGAGGATTTCAATGCTGAGAATTCAAAGCTTGATTGCCAGCATGATGTCATGTGATTGGTGGCTAAGCCAGGTACTGGTGTGGTTGCCAGTATTGGTTCTTACAACCACAACAATCAAATTTGAGATATGTGTGATAATGAGATGAGTGGCATTGTCATGGTGGCCATACCTTTTGCAACTGTTGATATTCATGGGGTTTTTTATTCCTCTCAGATTGCAAATAAATTACCTGAGAAGATCCTGGTTAGAATTAGTCTTCTGAAACCCATGCTTGTCATAAAAGGCGACTAACGGGATCAGGTGGTCAGGCTCGCTGACTTGGTTGACACTCGTCATCGTATCCCAACTGTGTAGATCAATGCACATGATGTTGATCACAGGATTGTCTGGTCCAAACTAGATTATTTCCAGACCACCGCCACATAGTTGGAACATTGCTGAGTGTGGCATTAAACAACATTCATTCAAACAAACAAACAGCAAGTAAATTGTTCCCAAATTTCCATTTTGATTTGTTTTAATCAGAGTATAAAATGTTACAGTTACCATTTGATAAGCAGTATTTTGTTTTTAAATCACACACAACAGCATGATAAGTATATAAATACACAATTTATAGTTAAAATTTCCAAATTTTTAAACTTATCCTATCTCATGATTTGCACTTATCCCACGGTTGAACGGCGGGTCGCAGATTACCCAATGTGAAAAAGCATTGACAGCATACACTGTATAGGCTAATGACAACCGTAGATAGCGATGAACAATGGAGGCCGGATCCGACTAGCACAGTGCTAGCGATGCATTCTCCTGAACACCTTGGCTTACTAGGCACAAACGCTCCCAAGGAGTGGGTGACCCAGAATGATGTGGTGTTCGGCCACAACCCCCAAGGAACGTAACTAGGCAAGTAATCTCGCTTCGCCACGATTTATCAGAGTACCCCTGTACCTGCTTCGAAACATCCCCCCAGACCCCATCATGAAGAGGGGAAAAGGAAACTGAATCGGAATGCTCACAAGTTTAACGTTTTACCAAAACAACATCACATGACTTCCACTACTTACCACAGTTATAGTCCGTTTGACTTCATTTTAGACCGATGAATTGCTCACTAACACAAAATCTAATAATTGCAACAAAACCAAATATTCCACAGTCACATGAAACCGACAGACCAACTCTGATGATTTGTCTCATAATTTTGGACACCCGAATAAAAAAATTGTTTAACAAACGATCATTATTTTGTTGTCACTTTTCGCTATTTCATACGGGGGAGAACCACTTGCTAGTAGAACAGCCAGGTGTGCAAGCTGTACGTGTGAAATTGAAATTTCACTGCACACGCTTGTTGATTACCTGGTTGTTCTACCATCAATTAAATGTTTGTATGTGGATGTACATGTCAGGTCAGGCATTTTTCAAATGTTGATAGATACTGGTTCTCCAATGTCCATTTTATCCCAGAGTGACGTGTGTAGATTATGATTGTTAGAAGTCCCGTTAGATGAAACTGATGAGGATTTTTTCACTGTTAATGGTGCTCCTATAGTTTTTCATGGATGTTCCACTTATGAGATGATGATTGGTTGCTCCGCATTTGAGCAGACGTTTGTAAAGTAAGGCCTGAAATGCTTGGAAAACACGAAAGCCTAACGCTGCCACGTTTGTAGCACACATATTTTTTCTGCTACAATTCTTGTTGCTTCGATTATTTACGCGTTACTTCGACTGACTGACTGACCGACTGAGTTTGTTTTATGCCGCTTTTAGCAATATTCCAGCAATATCATGGCGGGGGACACCAGAAATGGGCTTCACACATTGTGCCCATGTGGGGAATCGAACCCGAGTCTTCGGCGTGACGAGCCAACGCTATAACCACAAGGCTACCCCACCGCCCCGCGTTACTTCGAGTATTTTCTCGTTATTTCAATAATTTTATCGTTTCTTCGAGTATTTTCTCGTTACTTCAAATACCTTTCAAAACTTGAAATTTCGACTATTTACTCGTAACTTAATTTATTTTTTCGTTGCTTCGATTAATTTCATGTTGCTTCAAGTTTCTTTCCAAAACTTGAAATTTCAAATATTTTCTCGTTGCTTCAAGTTTCTTTCCAAAACTTGAAATTTCCAGTATTTACTCGTTGCTTCGATTATTTACTCGTTACTTCGAGTATTTTCTCGTTATTTCAATAATTTTCTCGTTGCTTTGATTAATTTCTCGTTGCTTCAAGTTTCTTTCAAAAACTTGAAATTTCGAGTATTTACGCGTTGCTTAAATTATTTACTTGTTACTTCGAGTATTTTCTCGTTATTTCAATAATTTTCTCGTTGCTTCGAGTATTTTCTCATTACTTCAAGTATCTTTCAAAACTTGAAATTTTGACTATTTACTTGTTATTTAAAATTTCTGTCAAAAACTTGAAATTTTGAGTATTTACTCATTACTTCAATTATTTTTTCGTTGCTTCAGTTAACTTCTCGTTGGGAGTACCTAAAGCTCGGGCCAAGAAAGGTCAGGCCAGGCCGGGCCACTGGTTACTACTAAAAATGGACTGCAGAATATTAAAACGAAACCTACACCTTTGGGGAGAAACACTTCCTGCCATCACAAATGTATAGTTTATTGAAAATGTATGTTTAACGATGAAATAAAAAGAAAACTATGACTACATAATGAGAGTCACGTAGAAAAGAGACTGTCTTGTTGTTATGTGTTTTCCTTGATATGTCTATGTGAGAAGGTTACTGACTTCTCTTAGTGTGTGACGCCGTGGGCAGGAAGGGACTGTGTTTTGACTTCATTTCTTTACTTAATTAAAATATTGATGTTCCCTAATTAACCTTTATTACCTCGTGCTGAATCAGCACAGGCCGTTTATTTTAATGCGAAGTGGACATTGGCTAATGTCAGTGGGTAAATGTGACATGTTTAAATATAGGTTAAAGCTCTTACAGCGATGTTAATTTTCTTGAGTTACTGTGTAGTGTTTGAAGCAAACACGTTGCGTAAAGAGATGCCCTCTTTTCTATATCCTCAAAATAGTTGCTATATTATATGTGTTCGGTCTTGCCCGGGCTCCCAAAAGCACCTTAAACCTCACACATGCAATGCATCTACCTAAATATCAATTTGTATTGTTACAAAATGCCACATGTAAAGATGATTGGTCCGTTAAAATGAAGCCCTTTTCCCTCTCCATTCCCAACATAGAGTCAATCAAAAGTGGCTAGTCTCTGAAATACCCCCCATTTCACCTTGCAAGATGTTGATTTGTTCTTTAAATCCATATCTTCTTCTTTCCTGTCCCAACTGACAGCTGCTTTATCTGCCACCACTAAGCAGTCGGTGAAGGTTAGATACTTACAACACAGAAGGTAGCAACATTCTCAAAATGTGTTGCACCAGGGACAAATGGTACACGTTGCAGTTCACTATTTAGACTTGTACCATACATTCCCTAATCGTTCCTAGGTGAACAATTCCCTAGGATGTCCATATGGTGGGACAGGATATGCATACCATTTCGAGAACACCTGGTATCTAGTGATTCATAAACATATGCTCTGTCATTATGTCCACCAATGGATTGTCTGGTCTAGACTCGATAGTTACAGTCATATGGCAGGTATATTCCTGAAAGCGGCGTTAAACAATAAACAACACCACACACTTGAAACAAATCCCCAAAAAACCCACACAAAAAAACAACAACACCCAAAACAAAGGCTCATAATTTAGTTCGAATGTTTACTATCGACTCTGCTTTTCTAAGAGATTTCTTATGGATATGGAATGGGCTTTGTCGCTATTATTTCATGTGGTTTGGTTGCGTGGGCAATTTCTTTTCTTTTTTTACTTTTAAAAACTGACGCAATGGACGAATTGGGTGCATCCATACTACATGTATATGTTGACAAACATATCGGAGTGTGAATGATACGTACATAGTACTATGATTCGTACGTGAAAGGGGTTAAAAAACAACAACACAACAATACTACCTTGTCATTATGTCCACCACCATACGTATCACACTCCGATATGGTGTTGTATTAGGCAGGTTGTTTGCCTGTGTTTCTGGCACAGGTTGTTGAATGTAGTGGCGGCGATGAGTACAAGAAAGAAACTGGTTATATCTGGAGTTTAACACATGTGTAACTAGTGGCAGGACAGGTTGTTGAATGTAGTGGCGACGATGAGTACAAGAAAGAAACTGGTTATATGTGGAGTTGAACACATGTGTAACTAGTGGCAGGACAGGTTGTTGAATGTAGTGGCGCGATGAGTACAAGAAAGAAACTGGTTATATGTGGAGTTTAACACATGTGTAACTAGTGGCAGGACAGGTTGTTGAATGTAGTGGCGGCGATGAGTACAAGAAAGAAACTGGTTATATCTGGAGTTTAACACGTGTAACTAGTGGCAGGACAGGTTGTTGAATGTAGTGGCGGCGATGAGTACAAGAAAGAAACCGGTTATATGTGGAGTTTAACACATGTGTAACTAGTGGCAGGACAGGTTGTTGAATGTAGTGGGCGATGAGTACAAGAAAGAAACTGGTTATATGTGGAGTTTAACACATGTGTAACTAGTGGCAGGACAGGTTGTTGAATGTAGTGGGCGATGAGTACAAGAAAGAAACTGGTTATATGTGGAGTTTAACACATGTGTAACTAGTGGCAGGACAGGTTGTTGAATGTAGTGGCGGCGATGAGTACAAGAAAGAAACTGGTTATATGTGGAGTTTAACACATGTGTAACTAGTGGCAGTACAGGTTGTTGAATGTAGTGGCGGCGATGAGTACAGGAAAGAAACTGGTTATATGTGGAGTTTAACACATGTGTAACTAGTGGCAGGACAGGTTGTTGAATGTAGTGGCGACGATGAGTACAAGAAAGAAACTGGTTATATCTGGAGTTTAACACATGTGTAACCAGCGTTCACCAGTGTACAAGGAAGAGACAGGTTGATTGTACAATGTGTGAAACCCATCTTTGGTGTCTCCGCAGCGATGAGCTCAAGAGGCATTGAAATATTGCTCAAAGGAGTTGTGAAAGCTAATGAGTTAACTGGTTATATGTGGAGTTTAACAGGCAGGACAGGTTGTTGAATGTAGTGGCGGCGATGAGTACAAGAAAGAAACTGGTTATATGTGGAGTTTAACACATGTGTAACTAGTGGCAGGACAGGTTGTTGAATGTAGTGGCGGCGATGAGTACAAGAAAGAAACTGGTTATATGTGGAGTTTTAACACATGTGTAACTAGTGGCAGGACAGGTTGTTGAATGTAGTGGCGGCGATGAGTACAAGAAAGAAACTGGTTATATGTGGAGTTTAACACATGTGTAACTAGTGGCAGGACAGGTTGTTGAATGTAGTGGCGGCGATGAGTACAAGAAAGAAACTGGTTATATGTGGAGTTTAACACATGTGTAACTAGTGGCAGGACAGGTTGTTGAATGTAGTGGCGGCGATGAGTACAAGAAAGAAACTGGTTATATGTGGAGTTTAACACATGTGTAACTAGTGGCAGGACAGGTTGTTGAATGTAGTGGCAATGATGAGTACAAGAAAGAAACTGGTTATATGTGGAGTTTAACACATGTGTAACTAGTGGCAGGACAGGTTGTTGAATGTAGTGGCGGCGATGAGTACAAGAAAGAAACTGGTTATATGTGGAGTTTAACACATGTGTAACTAGTGGCAGGACAGGTTGTTGAATGTAGTGGCGGCGATGAGTACAAGAAAGAAACTGGTTATATGTGGAGTTTAACACATGTGTAACTAGTGGCAGGACAGGTTGTTGAATGTAGTGGCGGCGATGAGTACAAGAAAGAAACTGGTTATATGTGGAGTTTAACACATGTGTAACTAGTGGCAGGACAGGTTGTTGAATGTAGTGGCGGCGATGAGTACAAGAAAGAAACTGGTTATATGTGGAGTTTAACACATGTGTAACTAGTGGCAGGACAGGTTGTTGAATGTAGTGGCGGCGATGAGTACAAGAAAGAAACTGGTTATATGTGGAGTTTAACACATGTGTAACTAGTGGCAGGACAGGTTGTTGAATGTAGTGGGCGATGAGTACAAGAAAGAAACTGGTTATATGTGGAGTTGAACACATGTGTAACTAGTGGCAGGACAGGTTGTTGAATGTAGTGGCGGAAAATGAGTACAAGAAAGAAACTGGTTATATGTGGAGTTTAACACATGTGTAACTAGTGGCAGGACAGGTTGTTGAACGTAGTGGTGGCGATGAGTACAAGAAAGAAACTGGTTATATGTGGAGTTTAAACATGTGTAACTAGTGGCAGGACAGGTTGTTGAATGTAGTGGCGTGGCGATGAGTACAAGAAAGAAACTGGTTATATGTGGAGTTTAACACATGTGTAACTAGTGGCAGGACAGGTTGTTGAATGTAGTGGCGGCGATGAGTACAAGAAAGAAACTGGTTATATGTGGAGTTTAACACATGTGTAACTAGTGGCAGGACAGGTTGTTGAATGTAGTGGCGGCGATGAGTACAAGAAAGAAACTGGTTATATGTGGAGTTTAACACATGTGTAACTAGTGGCAGGACAGGTTGTTGAACGTAGTGGCGATACGATGAGTACAAGAAAGAAACTGGTTATATGTGGAGTTTAACACATGTGTAACTAGTGGCAGGACAGGTTGTTGAACGTAGTGGCGGCGATGAGTACAAGAAAGAAACTGGTTATATGTGGAGTTTAACACATGTGTAACTAGTGGCAGGACAGGTTGTTGAATGTAGTGGCAGGCGATGAGTACAAGAAAGAAACTGGTTATATGTGGAGTTTAACACATGTGTAACTAGTGGCAGGACAGGTTGTTGAACGTAGTGGCGGCGATGAGTACAAGAAAGAAACTGGTTATATGTGGAGTTTAACACATGTGTAACTAGTGGCAGGACAGGTTGTTGAATGTAGTGGCGGCGAGCAATGAGTACAAGAAAGAAACTGGTTATATGTGGAGTTTAACACATGTGTAACTAGTGGCAGGACAGGTTGTTGAATGTAGTGGCGGCGATGAGTACAAGAAAGAAACTGGTTATATGTGGAGTTTAACACATGTGTAACTAGTGGCAGGACAGGTTGTTGAATGTAGTGGCGGCGATGAGTACAAGAAAGAAACTGGTTATATGTGGAGTTTAACACATGTGTAACTAGTGGCAGGACAGGTTGTTGAATGTAGTGGCGGCGATGAGTACAAGAAAGAAACTGGTTATATGTGGAGTTTAACACATGTGTAACTAGTGGCAGGACAGGTTGTTGAATGTAGTGGCGGCGATGAGTACAAGAAAGAAACTGGTTATATGTGGAGTTTAACACATGTGTAACTAGTGGCAGGACAGGTTGTTGAATGTAGTGGCGCGATGAGTACAAGAAAGAAACTGGTTATATGTGGAGTTTAACACATGTGTAACTAGTGGCAGGACAGGTTGTTGAATGTAGTGGCGACGATGAGTACAAGAAAGAAACTGGTTATATGTGGAGTTTAACACATGTGTAACTAGTGGCAGGACAGGTTGTTGAATGTAGTGGCGGCGATGAGTACAAGAAAGAAACTGGTTATATGTGGAGTTTAACACATGTGTAACTAGTGGCAGGACAGGTTGTTGAATGTAGTGGCGGCGATGAGTACAAGAAAGAAACTGGTTATATGTGGAGTTTAACACATGTGTAACTAGTGGCAGGACAGGTTGTTGAATGTAGTGGCAGCGATGAGTACAAGAAAGAAACTGGTTATATGTGGAGTTTAACACATGTGTAACTAGTGGCAGGACAGGTTGTTGAATGTAGTGGCGGCGATGAGTACAAGAAAGAAACTGGTTATATGTGGAGTTTAACACATGTGTAACTAGTGGCAGGACAGGTTGTTGAATGTAGTGGCGGCGATGAGTACAAGAAAGAAACTGGTTATATGTGGAGTTTAACACATGTGTAACTAGTGGCAGGACAGGTTGTTGAATGTAGTGGCATGGCGATGAGTACAAGAAAGAAACTGGTTATATGTGGAGTTTAACACATGTGTAACTAGTGGCAGGACAGGTTGTTGAATGTAGTGGCGGCGATGAGTACAAGAAAGAAACTGGTTATATGTGGAGTTTAACACATGTGTAACTAGTGGCAGGACAGGTTGTTGAATGTAGTGGCTGGCGATGAGTACAAGAAAGAAACTGGTTATATGTGGAGTTTAACACATGTGTAACTAGTGGCAGGACAGGTTGTTGAATGTAGTGGCGGCGATGAGTACAAGAAAGAAACTGGTTATATGTGGAGTTTAACACATGTGTAACTAGTGGCAGGACAGGTTGTTGAATGTAGTGGTGGGCGATGAGTACAAGAAAGAAACTGGTTATATGTGGAGTTTAACACATGTGTAACTAGTGGCAGGACAGGTTGTTGAATGTAGTGGCAGCGATGAGTACAAGAAAGAAACTGGTTATATGTGGAGTTTAACACATGTGTAACTAGTGGCAGGACAGGTTGTTGAATGTAGTGGCGGCGATGAGTACAAGAAAGAAACTGGTTATATGTGGAGTTTAACACATGTGTAACTAGTGGCAGGACAGGTTGTTGAATGTAGTGGGGACGATGAGTACAAGAAAGAAACTGGTTATATGTGGAGTTTAACACATGTGTAACTAGTGGCAGGACAGGTTGTTGAATGTAGTGGCTGGGTATATGGGTTTATGGCTAACGGAGATCGAGTGTGGTTTCTAAAAGCAATTTAAGATGTGTGTTCGTAATGAAAAAACCTACTTGACTGTGCTTAGTGTAAGCGCGCCACCGGTACGTTATATGTCTACATTTGCTGAGTAGCGCATGACAAATAACGAACATGACATCTGTGATGTGTGCATGTCTTACATAGCAGAGTTTCTATGATGTCAGATGTCCATTAAAGTGACTACGAACAAATTTGCTTAAAATCAGTGGTGATTCTTCAAAATGTATTTGTATTCATTAAGAGCACTGGGGTAACTTAGTCGTTCGATTCCCGTCATGGGTACAAAGTGCGACGCGATTTTGTTCCCCCTGTATCGTCAATGCCAATACCAATAACAATAATAATTATAATTATGCATGTTTTGTGGTCTGTGTATATTGAATGCACATTATGAATGATTTAAAGAACTGTATTAGATATTGCCACAGGCGGATTAAAAGATTATCATACCATTTAGTGTGATGTAATGCTATAACTCTATGTAAAAAAACCCACGTTTACTCACCGTGTAAGTAGTACAAGTATGGTCCTGGTAATTGAGAGATAAAACCATTTCAAATTATGAAATATACTCATGCCAATAATGGTTGTCACCCCCTTCAATTTTTTTTATTGGAGAGGGTGTGGGATCGGTGTTTGGGGGTGGGGAGGGGGTGACAACCATTATTGGCATGAGTATATATGGGAATCAGTGTGTTTACATATAAATATCGTAATTAAAGAGAATATCCACTCGATACAAAACGGTTTTTATTCTACCATATACATCAATGGTAGACTATTGGTTTATCTATATTGTGGTTAAGTTTAAACAATGTCTGTTGCTACCTCCTCTATTATCAAGCGTTATTATCATGATAATACCATTGGTTCATTCTTTGCCAAGGCTTCGTTTGGGAGATGACGTGAATTCTCTGTCTCTCTTATGAGTGAGTGAGTTGGGTTTTACGCCGCTTTTAGCAATATCCAACAATATCACGGCGGGGGACATCAGAAATGGGCTTCAGGCATTGTACCCATGTGGGGAATCGAACCTGGGTCTTCGGCATGACGAGCGAACACCTTCACCACTAGGCTACCCCTACCGCCCCGTCTCTCCTCTGAGCAACCCTAAATGAATATCAGTGTAACGTGATTGGCCAGATATTTATAGCGGCGTGTTGCTCGAATCTGGCTCATCAACGCATCTTTGTACCTTCTGGAAGGTCCAGGGTACATATCTTTAACAAATCAGGGTAAAACACCCTGTATAATCGAGGATGATCCAGAATGTAAGAAGCCCTTTTTTATGTGTCCTGTGTGGTTGCTGGAAACTATAAATCCTTATAAATATGACTAGTAAAACTTCAGCAATCATTGTTTTTACAGTAAAGTCTTCATAAACACAAACAACTGAATTTTCGATGCATGTTCGATGGTAGCCTATTGATTAAAGCGTTCGCTCGTCACGTCGAAGACCCGGGTTCGATTCCCCACATGGGCATAATGTGTGAAGCCCATTTCTGGTGTCCACCGCCGTGATGTTGCTGGAATATTGCTAAAAGTGGTGTAAAACTAAACTCACTCACTCGCTCAATGTATGTACCACGGCTCTTAGGTACTTAAGAGTTAACTTTAGCAAGACACATTCCATACTCCTACCTAAGAGGTCCGAGTCTCATGTTATGTTGTAGCGTGAATCTACGTATATACATGTAGACAAAACCAAATTACTCGCATATCTGGCTGATATCATCAGTATACCGTATCATGTGTAATGGCTCGGATTATCAACAGGGGGTTCCGTGCACTGCCAACAAAACACCCCCAGCACCTGTTTCGGTTCAGAATAATGCCCGACTCCATTGGGGAAGCTGTCATTGTATGAACATAAGCGGCTATTAGGATAAAGCCAGTCCTTGAAATCGGATATAATTAATAGGTCGAGTGATTAAACGCATGTATGTGTGTCTGTCTGTCTGTCTGAACATATTAGGATAAAGCCAATCCTCGAAATTTGATATAAATGAATGAGTTTAGTTTTACGCCGCACTCAGCAATGTTCCAGCTATATGGCGGCGGTCTGTAAATAATCGAGTCTGGACCAGACAATCCAGTGATCAACAGCATGAGCATCGATCTACGCAGTTGGGATACGATGACATGTGTCAACCAAGTCAGCGAGCCTGACCACCCGATCCCGTTAGTCGCTAATATAAGTAACAAGACGGCGGTATGTATATATGTGTGTGCGTGCGTGCGTGCGCGTCTTTTTGTCTGTGTGTATGTTTGTCTGTTGGAACTTATTCTCTGTTGTGCAGATGCACCATATCACCCAGGTGAACTGATTCACGTAATGATTGTTGTGTGGGCAACGCTGCTTGGAAAATATCCCGTTACTTAACTACGTCATCCACCACGATCACGTGTCCATGAAAATATCTTCAAATACAGTCTGCACTTGGGTAGAATTACACCAGGTATAGTAACTAGGTGTGAGTTGGGCCGCTTCTCCATCAGGGCCAGTCAGTATGTCCAGATATCTAAGCATTGAGTGAGGATGTTGTTTCACGATATTATTTTTAAAAGTGATTATCAATAACAGTATATGCCTGAAGGGTTATGTACCTGCTGGCAACACAAGCTTAAGACGTTACTTTACTGTTAAATCTTTGCTTATGTGTGATGAACCAGGAAGTGGGCGGTGTAATTATATTCTTCTCCATTTTTTAAGACAGTTGCGTCTCTACAGATAATCACGTCTGGCCTGAAAATATTACTAGCTTCGTAAACTTGAAATATATAGAAACATAAAGTTAGAATATAAGTACAAGAAGTATTTGAGGATGTTTACAGTACCAGAATATCGTATTACATTGTGTGAATTCAATTGTTCTAAACATAAACATAAATTGAAGAAGGGAGAAAGATGGTTTTTGTCCGAATTTTGTATTGCTTCTGTTATTGAGTCGGAATGTCACCTCTGGGTGGAATGTCAGTTCACAATTATTTACGTAATGACATTCTTTCTCGGTACAATCAGCACGAAGTTTAAACACTTGATGGTGTCAAACAGAAACCATGTTATCAACGGTTTGGCCAAACGTGTGTTTCGGGCTCTGAAAAACGTGTCAACCACTGTGTTAATACATGAAGTTTATGTGATTGTATGGGGCACCCTGTGAAGATATACTGTATAATGGGCCGGTGATTCCTTTACGGAAATAAACACACTTTCTTATACATGTCAGCTTCGTATGGGAGAAGTCCGAGTGAGTTTAGTTTAACGCCGCTTTTAGCAATATGGGCTTCACACATTGTGCCCAATGTACCTGTGGGAATATAATAACCAATAGCTATCCCACCGCCCCGAGGAAGTCCTAAGCGACGCGTGTTGTAGAGAGTGAGTGAGTTTAATTTGATGTACTTTTTAGCAATATTCCAGCAATATCTCGGCGGGGGACACCAGAAATGGGCTTCACACATTGTACTCATGTGGGCAATCGAACCCGGGTCTTCGCCGAGACGAGCGAACGCTTTAACCACGAACCTACCCCCACCGCCCAGGAGTGCAGGAGACCTATTCTGGCCCGTAATCGAAAACAAACCGACTGATAAAGGACGTGTTTATTGATTAGAACAATAATCGTTAATCCTGGATTAGTTACGTTACCTACAGGCTGCAGGGGTGGGGGTGGGGGTGGGGGTGGGGGTGGGGGTAACCAGTAGGATTAAACACTGCGTCATGTTCACCATTAGCATAGGCATTCGTTATGGTGATATTGCATGTTACCTCAATGTATCATGTTTGTACTTAAATCGTGGCGTGAATATACTGACGGAAAAAAGTAACGTGCGGCATATAAAGTTAAAAAAATACATATATTCTGAAATGAAATTTTTAATCTTTGAAAACATATTCATAAAGACTGGAAGGTCGTATTGAGGTACTTATAGTTTTGGATGTTTGCGTGTCGGGAACATGATGCACACACATTTGGTCTTTCAATTTGAACAGTGGGCACAATGTGTGAAGCCCATTTCTGGTGTCCCCCGCCGTGATGTTGCTGGAATATTGCTAAAAGCGGCGTAAAACAAAACTCAGTCAGTCGGTCAGTCAATTTGAACAGCACATGCTCATTGTTCAGCTATCAGGTGCTGATACACAACACCTTTGTCTAACAGTGAATAACGCTTACCTAATGCCTCGGCTTGCCGAGAACCAGCGTCTTAGCACTGTGCGTTTGCTACAAACGGGGATGACACAAAACGAGGTTGAACCATATTTTCTTGTTTATCGAACCACAATATGATCTTTTTGGAGTCTTGATCATCTGCAATGTAACACACATGACTCACGTCAACAGGTCAACCATATTCGGTTGGTGCATCTACAGGGTCCACATCAGACTGCCATAGTAACAGCTCAGGCAATACCTGAACTGAGAGAAATTAGTGGCAGAACTCTGTGCAACGAGTTGATGGATCACAACATCCGTTCCCGACGTCGAGCGAAAAGTCAAATATTTCATTTTCTTCACGCCTCAGGCCTAACTTGAAGGTGACAGTATATGAGCTTCAGAAGACAAGTCCGGGACAAAATGATTTTTACAGTCCAAGTTTCATCTCGGTTGTCAGTCAATCCTAAAGGCACCTGTTTTTATTTACAATAAGGCCTGACTTTAATGGGGTTGTACAATGTTTGTGAGTCTATGTACCTTCGGCAGTCATAGGCTATATGATATACCCTGCATGTGAGTCTATCTACCAGGGGCCGACTTTGGCTGTGTGATGTGTGTGAGCCTATGCACCCCGAGCCGACAGTCTGTGTGGTGTACCGCTGTCAGAAGACGGCGAGGTAGCCTAGTGGTTAAAGCGTTCGCTGGCCACGCCGAACACCCGAGTTCGATTCCCCACATGGGTTCATTGTGTGAAGCTCATTTCTGGTGTCCCCTGCCTTGATATTGCTTGAATATTGCTAAAAGCGGCGTAAAACCAAACTCACTCAATCACAGGGCAGCGTGATGCGTGTGAGCTTATGTAACCCATGACGTCACTGGCTCACACAGAGTGTACATCACCCAAGGTTGTGTTTATATTGTATTTTGTATCTGTTACTATTCCCACCGAAGTAGTTAATTCTATACACGGTAAATGGTGAATATGTAATATTATCTTCTGTTTGTACATAGGGCGTGGTTAGTTTGACAGTATTTGTCCTTTGACCTTTTTGTGTCCGTAAGATACAAACATAGACTCGTTTAGGTGGCCCTTAATTACACAACTGTGTACACATAACTCTTTGTGATTATACACCGTACGTACACACTCTCATCAGTGACAGGTAGGCACAAACAGCGCTGACTTGGCTGAAGGTATGCCCCTCCCCCTTTGAGCCACCCCGTATATCACTTATTTTCTTCTTGAATCCAGTTTTGAGAGCAGTGAACACAGAGTGAGACTGTATTTTATTCCATTTGGATTATATTAAAGGATGCATAACCAACCTTGCTCTCAAGATAAGGACGAAATGTTATCGATTTGTCTTCACAAGACGCCTATCACTGGTTTGTCTGGCCCGACTAGATTATTTACAGACCGACGTCTCATAGCTGGAATAATGAGAGTGGGTTAACGACCAAAACAAAACCAAGGGCATGATAGATAGTAACTGTATATATCTAAAATATGCTTAGAGATTGGGGAAAGCATTCGAGCTCAATAATCTGACGTTTAATATAGTAGATGATTGTGAGCCAAACTGATGTGTGGATGTTCTTTGTGAGATTTCTTCAGCAAAAGTACACCTCCACGTTGTCATTTCTATCCCCAGATGCACTGAGATCGATCAGTGTAGTTTTCTCCCCTTGTTATAATGCAGAAATTGTCATTCAGTGCTGAACCTCAACTCCAGAGTGAGGGAGTTAAGTTTTACGACGCTTTTAGCAATATTCCAGCAATATCACGGCGATGGACACCAGAAATCTGCACACATTGTACCCATGTGGGGAATCGAACTCAGGTCTTCCCGTGACGAGCGAACGCTTTAACCAACAGGCTACCCCACCGCCCCAGTCGACGCAAGAGAATAACAAGGTTCGATGATCTGTTGAAACCGATTCATTGGTAAATTTGAGATGAAAATGGTGTGAATGGATGACTGAAATTCAGAGATGACACCAGGAGTTCGCGAAAAAGGAAAGCGCGCCCTGCCCTGACGATAGCACGCGTCACTCGTCGTTCAAATGATAGGTGCGTTGATGGTGAGGTGAAATGGTCGCACTTAAGAATATTTCGCTCATATGACGACGTGCATGTGTGTGTATGTGTGGCTGCTTGTACTAGCCCAGACTTAAGCTGGTTTTATAGTGCTAGCCCACTGAGATACCATGCCGCAGTGAAGCATGAATATCCCACTCAGACACATTATACTGACTCCGAGTCCTTGTTGTACCCATTAATGCCGAGCGCCAGGCAGGGAACAGGGAACAGGTACCACATCTTAACGACTTTTGGTATGGGTTCAAATGATACGCCATGACATACTATATCATTATTAACCGATTGAATCTAGGTTGTATGTATATAAAACAGAATACATTAATCTTCATTTTTGACAATACGAAAACATTTTACCTGTTTGTTGCAATAAAATAAGTTTTTCAACATATATTGTTAGAAGGATATCTGAGTGGCGCGAAATCAACACACAGGACAGTAGCTCTACCACCGCACACATATGCCAAATCCAAATGAAAGAACGAGTAGCCTCCCTTCGACTTTGGGTTTCACCCACACTGTGAGAAAACTGTTTTGACAGTAAATCACAGACATCCAGCATTACAGAGCTATAAATCATGTCAGGTAAACAGGTTCGAAATGTAAAGACCATGTTTCGGCAATATATTCTCTTACTATCTTTTTTCACTACATTGCAATGATCGTAAACAAACGTTCAGCAAAGCGCAAGTGTTGCAGCTAATGAAAATTAAAATAACTTATTTTAAGCGTTTCTGAAAAACACAGCACATAAAATTACAGCAGAAAGTGATTTGGAGCCACTCTTGAAATATATGGTAGGAGATTAACGGTGTACTGATGTTTTTGTGATAGAATGTATGTGAAAACTGTGCAGTGATAACGATGCTGGCGGCAGTTCCAAGCAAGTCGCTGCAAATGTTTATATTTGAACTGAAATGGATCAGTAGAGAGACGGGAGATTCAGACCTGAACCTGTAGAAAATCTAGGATTTGGTTCATTAGGTTCATTTGAAGCATTCCATAAAGACTGGGCAGAGATCAAACGACAATATCATCCAGGTAACAAGAGCATTTAGGCCTACCTGAACAAGATTTGTACTCCAATAATATGCAGGCCTCCAGGGCCAAAGCTACAAATATGGTATTAGAGAATCGAGTATCGGGAATCTATGAAAGCAGCCTGCATATCAGAGTGTTATGTATCGACAAGTATTTCGATCAAAAATACAAGTGACTGGCGGACAGATGAAATGTCTCAGAATTGGAGTGAGTGAGTGAGTGAGTTTAGTTTTCGACGCACTCCAGTAATATCCCAGCTATATAGCGGCGGTCCAATGACTGTCAATAGTGTTTTCCTCACAGTGTTATTGACTGTCAATAGTGTTTTCGTCACAGTGTTATTGACTGTCAAACGTGTTTTCGTCACAGTGTTATTGACTGTCAAACGTGTTTTCCTCACAGTGTTATTGACTGTCAATAGTGTTTTCCTCACAGAGCCAATGACTGTCAATAGTGTTTTCCTCACAGTGTTATTGACTGTCAATAGTGTTTTCCTCACAGTGTTAGTGACTGTCAATAGTGTTTTCCTCACAGTGTTAGTGACTGTCAATAGTGTTTTCCTCACAGTGTTATTGACTGTCAATAGTGTTTTCCTCACAGTGTTATTGACTGTCAATAGTGTTTTCCTCACAGTGTTATTGACTGTCAATAGTACTTTAGTACTTTTCCCTCACAGTGTTATTAGTATATTGACTGTCAATAGTGTTTTCTCCTCACAGTGTTATTGACTGTCAATAGTGTTTTCCTCACAGTGTTAGTGACTGTCAATAGTGTTTTCCTCACAGTGTTATTGACTGTCAATAGTACTTTACTCACAGTGTTATTGACTGTCAATAGTGTTTTCCTCACAGTGTTATTGACTGTCAATAGTGTTTTCCTCACAGTGTTATTGACTGTCAATAGTGTTTTCCTCACAGTGTTATTGACTGTCAATAGTACTTTACTCACAGTGTTATTGACTGTCAATAGTGTTTTCCTCACAGTGTTATTGACTGTCAATAGTACTTTACTCACAGTGTTATTGACTGTCAATAGTGTTTTCCTCACAGTGTTATTGACTGTCAATAGTGTTTTCCTCACAGTGTTATTGACTGTCAATAGTGTTTTCTCCTCAGTGTTATTGACTGTCAATAGTACTTTACTCACAGTGTTATTGACTGTCAATAGTGTTTTTCCTCACGAGTGTCAATTGACTGTCAATGAGTGTTTTCCTCACAGTGTTATTGACTGTCAATAGTGTTTTCCTCACAGTGTTATTGACTGTCAATAGTACTTCCTCACGAGAGCCAATGACTGTAATAGTTACACTTTGTCAATAGTGTTTTCCCTCAAATGAAATTGGAGATGGATTTTTATCCCTAATCTGTCTCATCACTTTGATAAATGAAATTGAGAATATCTATACATGCTGTAAATAACCTTGGACATTAAAGCATGTATTAATGTGTCCTTCCGAAGTATCTCTACTCTTATAAGCAGTAAAATCAAAATATATTACAAAATCTAGCCATGTTCATTCACAATGCAATGTTGTATGGAGAACAAAAGTTTTGACTGATACCTGCAGTTTTCTAACATATCCCCGATACAGATCTTGGATCACACATTTATCAGTCGTGACAACAAATGCAGCGTGATTCACATCTTAAGTCACTTACCTCCAACTCCATATTTTCAGATCGGTACAGCCCTAATGTGTGAATATCGAGTCAACGTACAAAAGACATGGTAGAGTGGTGATCACACGACTGACCACTAGCTCAGCCTCGATCACACATCACGTGATCAACATAGCTGTGATACTTTTATGTCTTCATGCATGTACTCTCCTTTGTCTGAATTATACACCAAACCCTTATAACTTATAACAGGCTTGTATATATTACATCATTCTCTTCCACAGAGGTTACTCGAAGTCATATCTTCCTATGAACCTCTGTTTTAATACAACCCTTTCATGGTGCGAGTGTTCAGGATTCGTGATTGGCTGCAATCGGAATTAGCTGTGCAATCAGTGACGTTGTTTCAAAGTGATCATTCGCAAGGTCTCGGAAATGCATGTTTCGGAAGAACTGAAACCTCTTCCCCTGCGCGATGCGCAATCGTTTCTTCTAGACCCAGACTCAGTCAGGTAATAGCGCGGATGAATGGCGTCTCCATCGCCCTCGTTGACAACCGGACAAGCTGGCTATTAAATGTCCAGTGTCTCACATCAACACAAATTCCCGGTAGAGGAGGGATATGGCCCCTACGGTTGTTTGCATTAGTCTCAAGAGTTGGATCTAAGTCGATGTAAAAACGTGTTCTGATTGGATGAAAGAGGAGATTAATTCGTGATGCGATTTTTGCCGCTAAAGTTGTGATGAGGACGCAAGAATTTAATGGCTGGCATTAGATTTGTCGGCAGGGGCGTGGGGCCGCCATTCGTACGCTGTTACCGATGAGTTTAAGATGCAGAAGAGCGATTTGCGCATCGGCGCGGGGAAGGTTTGAATTTTCGAACATGAAGGCCGGAACCTGCGAATGATCTTTAAACAACGTCTTGTTACTCCGATTGCGAAAACCAATCACAGCATCGCACCATGAACCGTGACCAAAACAAGAGGTTCATGAAGATGACAGTATTTCTGTGGAAAATGATGTAATGCTATACAAACCTGTATAAGTTATAAGGAGTTTGATGTACTCAATGAACGGAAACATGCGTAATTTATAATATCACGAAACCAATCGTGATGAATCGAAGACTATTGATCGGTCGATGTGATGCTAATCTTTACGTCGATATTCGATAGAGTGCACGATATCTGGCGGAAGACTTAGTATTTAGATGTGAATCGCGCTGCGGCTATTGACTTTGATAAATGTTGATCAAATGTAATCGAAAGAATCTGTAAAACTTTGCGGGTATCGATCAACTTTGTTCTACTACAACGTTGCATTGACGAACAATTAATGAATTTTTGTATTATATTTTGATTTTTACTACTATGAAGCGAGATAATAATCAGCTGTCCAGCTATTTACAACATGACCAATTATGATCGGAATGAAGATAAAGGATATCCATCTCAATTTCTGAAATTACTGAAATTAATACATCTACGGTCATTAACTACTGTGTTATTGAAGAGCACTATTGACGATCAACGCTATTGACTATTGACGATTTGTAACTGCTGTGAACAGCGCGACGGTCGATGGCACTTATTATTGATAAATGATGACGGTGTAACTGAAATGACGATCGGCCAACTGTGAAACGCAGTGACACGATCAATAACGAGAAAATATTGATCAATGGCACTTTAATGATAAAATACTATTGACGGTCAATGGCACTATTGAGAAAATGCGACGATCAATGGCACTGTGATAAAGTATATTGACGGTCAATAACTGTTAGAGCACTATTGACAGTCACTAACATATGAGAAACTATTGACGATCAATAACTGTGAAAAACATTGACGATCAATGATGAAACATATTGACAGTCAATAACCTATTGGCTTTATATTGACGGTCATAACACTGAAGCTTTGCAATGATGATCAACTAATGAAAACATGATCAATAACGCTGTGAAATAAACGATCCGGCACTATGAAGCTACGTTGACGATCAATAACGCAGCGAAAAACACCGAGCGACGATCGGCCTTTAATGAAGCGTGTTGATGCATAATGAGGAAAAACATGATACGACAGTCGCTAACTTACTGTCCAGAGAAAAACGCCAGTGACAGTCAACTGTGAAAACATATTGACGATCATTAACCTAATAGAAAATGACCGATCAATGGCACTTTAATGAGAAAACTTACGTTGACGATGTGACAGGCACGACAATCAACAACACTGTGACGAAATACCCGACGGTCAATAACACTGAGAAGCTATTGACAGTCATTAATGACCGACAGTCATTTGTGAAACACTTATTGACACGTCAGCAACACTGGCAATTAAAGTACTATTGACGATCAACAACACTGTATTAAGTACCTTATTGACGATCGTAACACTGTGAAAACATTATTTAATGACTATATTGACGGTCAACGGCTTACTGTGGTACGTGACGGTCAACAATTTTAATGAAAAACATATTGACGATCCAGCCAACTGTGAGGAAACACCGATGCTACCGCTTTTAATCCTAACGGCTTAACCGTCGTTGTCGGGAATATCAATGGAGTAGCGCAACAATCTCCAAGTCACATAATATCAATCTAACGGCTTTCTGTCAGGGAGCGTTCGAACAGTCACTAATCTGGTCGAACTCGATTATTTACGAATGGGATATTACTGATTGCGTCGGCAGCATGATCTGAACATTCATCTGTCCGCCGATCACTTATTCATTACGATCGAAATACTGTCGACTTTGTTATGCAGGCTGCTTTAATAATTCCCGATACTTTCGATTCTCTAACCATATTTGCTTTGACGACCGTGCAAATCTTGTTCGGAAGTGACTAAATGCTCTTGTTACCCACAATATTGTGGCTCGTTTGATCTGCCCGATGGAATTATCAAATGAACTAATGAGCAATCTAGATTCTACGAGGTTCGGGTCTGTCTCCGTCTCTCTACGTCCATTTCGGTTCAATATAGGCATTTGCGGCGACTTTTGCTGAACTGCCGCCAGCGTCATCGCTTTACGCAGTTACTACGCATGCATTCGAAACATCGGTACCGTCTCACCATGTATTTCAGGTGGCTCAAATCAACAACGTATTTTCGAAACGCTTTAAAATCAAGTTATTTTAATTTTCGTCAGCTGCAACTGCGCTTTGCTGGTATTGTTGCGACTCATTGTCAGCAATGAAAAGATGATAAGCTATTGCCGAAACATGTCTTTCGAACCTGTTACAGGCATGATTATGGCTCTGTATTGTTGGATGTCTGGTTACTGTCCGAAACGATTTTCTCACCTTGGTGAAACAGTCGAAGGAGAACTATCGTTCTTTTCGTTTGAATTTGACGCTGGCGCAATATTAGGTGGTGTCCTGATGTTGTTCGCGCCGCTTCCTGACTTTAACTGTGTTGAAAGGCTTGACTTTTAACAAATGACGTCTTTTCGTATTGTCAAAATGAATTAATGTATTCTGTTTTATGTACGCTGAATTCAATCGGTTAATAATGATATGGTATCATGATTGTACAAAGTCGTGAATATTGTTGCTAACCTGGCGCTCGTATGGAGCTGGAGACTTTCGATCGTATAATGTTCGATACGGTCATTCATCTTCACTGCGGCATGTTTCTCGGTACCAACGCAGCTTGAGTCACGGGCTGGCCTACGCTCACGCATGCGCATCGTCGCTATGGCGAAATGTTAACAGATGGAACCATTCACCTCATCAACATATCGCTGAACGACGGTATCGGAACGGTATGATGTCGCTCTATTTCGATCATCCATTCGCACCATTTTCATCTCGAAATTTACCAATGGTCATTTCGGCACGAATCATCGGGCTGACCGACCTTCTTGCGTCGACTGGACGATGCTTCAGCGTTCGCTCATCGGAAAGACGGTTCGATTCCCCACGTAACGCAATATTGCACGAATTTCTGGTGTCCATCTTTCGCTGATATTGGAATTCTGCTTTTAAAAGCGACGTCGCAACTTTCCCTGCTGGTTCGTACTGATGTTCATTGCTGAGGGGGAAAAGAAGGCACTGATCGATCTCCCGTGCATCTGAGGATAGTGCAACGTTTAACGTGGAGATGCATCTTTCGCTGAAGAAAATCTGCAAAAGAAACATCCGCACATCGGCCCCGGCTTTCCTGATCATCACTGATAGGCTTACGTCAGTTATTGAGGAACAATCTCTAAGCATGTTATATACGAGTTACTGCTCTATCGTAACCCTTGGTTGTTTTGGTCGTTAACCCATGCCGTTATTGACCGTTCTGTAATGTCTGAATGGGGCAGATGATGGAATGCTGACGTCGACTGGCGCATTTCGTCCTTATCGAGGAGCAGATTTGAATATGCATCGCTTAATATGATCGGAAGGACAAAATACGGTCTTCACTCTGTTCGCTTTGAAACGGATTCGAAGAGAAGCAGGAAGGAGAGCACCTATTGAAGTCGGCGCTTTGATGCCTGCCTGTCATGACGAACGCGGTATTATGTCGCAAAGGTTACGTAACGGAATAATGTTTGTCTTGCACCATCGAAGGTTAATGCTGTCAGGCGCCTAGCCTGGAAGCGAGATGGCTATTACGCTGTTCGCCATTTTACCATAATGGTAACTGCTTCATTGGTAACGAATGCAAAATACGATAAACACTGACGCTGGTGTTGTGAACCGGTGACGTCATGGTATGGCTTTGCGCATCACGCTGCCCTGATGAGTGAGTTTGTTACGCCGCTTTAGCAATATTCGAAGCAATGGGCGAGGGGAACCGAAATGGCTTTCGCACAATGAACTACGTAATCGGCTTTCGAATTGACAACCGATATCGCCGTCTTCTGTTTGGTACGAACTGACTTCGAATAGCATGATACGCATCGCGGCAAAGTCGACTACTGTAATAAAACAGTAGACTCACAGAACTGGCCAACTTCATTAAAGTCGGGCAGCGGTATGAAATAAAACAGGTGTAACCGAAAACAGACCTGGCAAAAACTCATTTTGTCCCGGACTTATTCTGGCTCATATCTGTCTTGTCAAACCAGACTCGAAGACATGAAGAAAAATGATATTTGACTTCGCTTTCGACATCGAGAACGAATCGGCCGTTACACGAAGTTCTGCCACTATTCTCTCGGTTCGGGTATTACCTGATGTTTATATGGCGGTCTGATGTGGACCTAGCGCCAACCAGGTGAACTTGACCTGTTATTTCATCAATGATGTTCACATTACCGGGTGATCAGACTCAAAAGATCATATTGTGTTCGATAAATGAAGATATGGTTCAACATATGGACACTATGTCATCCCCATTTGTAGGCTTGGATGCTGGGTACTGAAGTTCTCGGCTGAAAATGCCGAACGTAGGCTGAAGCGTTATTCGCGATTGAACAGGTGTTGATAATAACGCCTGATGAACAATGGCATGTTAATACCGAATCGACCGACTGACGGTTTTGATTTTACGCCGCTTTAATGTTAACAACGGCGACGAGACTGTTTCAGAAAATGAGCTTCACATTATTATATGATGGGAATGAAAGACCGAATATTGTGCATCATGTTCGACACTTTCAAACATCAAGCAAAGTGCAATACGACACCTTCAATCTTTATGAATATGTTTCAGATTAAAGATTTCATTTCAGAATATCTATTTTCAACTTTATATGCTGCACGTTCCGTCATTCACGCCACCGATTAGCTCCTGGGCATACGATGATGGCTTGTCACAATATCCTGTAACGGAAATGCCTATCTTAATAATTGAACATGATTAATCTACTGATTTTACCCACTGCGGCCTTGGGTAACGTAACTAATCCGGGTTAACGTTGTTGTTCCACCAATCAATGAAGCCGTCCTTTATCGGTCGGTTTGTTTTCGTTGCGGGCTGAATGGGTCTCCTGCTCCTGGGCGGTTGGGGTGGGTTCGATGGTTAAAGGCGTTTAAATAGATGCGGCGAGACCGGGTTCGATTGCCCACATGGGTACAGTATTGGTAGGCCATTTTCTGGTGTCCCCGCCGAGATATTGCTGGAATATTGCTAAAGGTACATCCAAATTAAGAGCTCACTCACTCTCTGGCGCGTCGCTTGGGACTTCCTCGGGGCGGTGGGATGGCTATTGGTTATTATATTCCCGGGTACATTGGGCTGATATTGTGGAAGCCCATGTTACTTTAAAATGACGTTAAAGCTAAACTCACTCCGGACTTCTCCCCATGCAGAGCTGGCATGTATGAAAGTGTGTTTATTTCCGTAGGGAATCACCCGGCCCATTATGGTATATCTTCTGTTATTACAATCGCAAACTTCGTGTATTAGCACGGTAGTTTGACATGTTTTCAGGGGCCAGAACGCACGTGAGCCGTTGTTAACGCCGGACATGACGACTGCATCAGGTGTTTAGGCTTCGTTGCTGGTTGTACTTGAGAATGTCATTTACGTAGTAATTTGTGATTTGACGTTTCCGCGGAGGTGACATTCCGACTCAATGAAGCGGTACAGGGAATTCGGACCGAGCCATCTTTCTCCTTCTTCAATTTATGTTTATGTTTAGAACAATTAATTCACTGTCTTCTTCGATATTCTGTGCTGTAAACATCCTCAATACTTTCTTTGTACTTATATTCTAACTTATGAATTTCATATTCAAGTTTACAATAGCTATTCGAGCCAACATCGATCCCTAACAGAAGAACACAACTGAAATGGAGGAAAATCTCACCGCCCACTTCTGATTCTAAACAAAGATTTAACAGTAAGTCTTAAACTGTGTTGCCGCTGAGTATAACCTTCGAACCTGTTATTGATAATCACTTTAAATAATATCGTCGAACATCTACATCAATAACGATCTCTTTGTTACTGACTTTGGCTTTGATGAAGCGACTATACTGTGTATTCTACCCAGTGCGAACTGTTGAATATTTTCATGGACGCAGCAGATCGTGTTGAATGACAGTTAGCTGGATATTTCAAACTGTTATACAACTTTATTCGATACGTGAATCCTTACAGGTGATATGTGCACAACGAATAAGTTCAACGAACAAACATACTGGTGCGTTGCGCACTATACCTATACGCTTACGCCGTCTTCTATTACTTATATTAGCGGCTAACGGTCAGTGACACAGCGCAATCATCGTATCTGCGTGTTTCAGTCCGAATCGATTATTACAGACCGCTGGAGACGTGCTGAAGTGCGATAACCATTTATATCAAATTTCGAGGATGGCGCTAATGTTCGAACGAACGAACGAACGCACGCTACGTAAATGATTAATCACTCGACCAGTTTCAGGACTTCAATATCTAATATTGCTATTCATACTGATGACAGCTTTCTATCGGTCGTCGAACCGAAACGAGTGCTTTAATGGGCGCGGCGATTAACGAACTTATTGTCGAGCACCGTCCACATCGATACGATTAACGCTGATGATGTCAGCCGAATATGCGGTAATTCGGTTTTGTCTACGTATAAATGAATTCGCACTATAACATGAACTGGAACTCAGGCTGATGTGAGTAATAATCTTTACTTAGAGATAACTCTTATTATGGAAATATATTATTGAGCAGTGGTGAGTTTGGTTTTGCACCGCTTTTGGCAATATTCCGGCAACATCGCGGCGATGGACGCCGGAAATGGGCTACGCATTGTATACATGTGAAGTCGGGCCGGATTATTTCGGCGTGACGGTGAGCAACGATCAATAGGCTGGAATATACATATCGAAAATTTCAAATTTGTCGATGAAGACTGCAATAATGATTTGGTTTTACTAGTCATGATTTGATTTCCAGCAATACGGAACATAAAAAGGGGCTAACGGATAAATCTCGATATACGGGGTGTTTGATTTGTTAAAGACTATGTACCCTGAACTTGGCAGAGAAAGTGCGTTAATGGTCGAATTCGAGCAACGCGCCGTGCATCTGTTAATCATGATATTCGACCCCAGGAGTTGCTCGAAGGAAGCGCTGAATATTAATTCGTCTGCCGAAGACCAGGTTCCTTCCACGTGAACACAATGCTACGGCCGACTACTGTCTACCATCAATGAACGGATATGACGGCGTGGAAACTCGCTCATGGAAGAATTCGTCGTCTCCCAAACGAAATGACGAAAAGTGAACCAATGTTATTATCGCCGATAATAACGCTTGATGGAAGGAGGTGACGGCTGGCGCGGTGTTTAAACTTAACCACAATAACAAACCAATGGTCTACCGTTGATGTATCGAAGAATAAAAACCGTTTTGTATCGAGTCGGATATTCTCTTTGTTACGATGTTTATAATGAAACACGCTGATTTACATATATACTTTCATGCCAGTAATGGTTGTCGCGTCACTTCCCAGCGCCGGTCACGCGCCGGTAAAGGTAGATTTGACAACCGATAAACCAATATTTCATGTTTGAAGATAGTTTTATCTCGATTACCGGGACGACCTTGTACTTACTTGCGGTCATTTTACGTAAGGACCATGGCGATACGTCACGCTACTGTGAGCGTATCTGGCTCACGGTTCTTTAAATCATTCGTAATGTGCATTCAACATAGAACCGCAAAACGGCATGATGCTAATTGACCCGATTACATTGACCCTGACGAACGATA